>NC_084586.2:6475000-6620000 GCF_033978685.3 Nerophis lumbriciformis | reverse complement strand
CCATCAATGCTGAAAGGTACATACAGGTTTTGGAACAACATATGCTGCCATCTAAGCACCGCCAGTGGTGAACATGCCCTTTCCCAACTACTTTGGTACATGTTGCAGCCATGAAATTCTAAGTTACGGTAATTATTATTTGCAAAAAAAAAAAAAAGTTTATGAGTTTGAACATCAAATATCTTGTTTTTGTAGTGCATTCAATTGAATATGGGTTGAAAAGGATTTGCAAATCATTGTATTCCGTTTATATTTATATCTAACACAATTTCCATAATCATATGGAAACGTGGTTTGTACATACATACATACATACATACATACATACATACATACATACATACATACATACATACATATATATATATATATATATATACACACACATCAGTGGCGGGCCGTGCGTTTCCCACCTAGGCCTTCAGTAATGTCCGACTTCGATGATTACCTCTCAAAATACCATCATTTTTGTCACCACATGACCATTGCTGGAGAAATACTATACAGAAACACAGTCACGCACTACTTGGAATTGAATCACCTCAACAGTGTACAAAACGGGCTATTTTCTTGCGCATTTAAAAATAAACCCGCATCAGCAATTAAAACATACTGTATCTTATGTGGAACTGTCAAAATTAAAAGTGTTAAAAAAACATTAAACGTGAAAAAATAGAGAAATTCAATATTTGAACTCACAATTTGTAGCACCCGTATAAGCCAGTGGTACCGCTCGTAGTCGGTTGATTTGAGTGGAAGTGGCGGGCATGTCCCAATTTCATCGCCGGGACAGCTGAGCTAGCTTCCGGGGTTGGCCGACGCCGTCTCACAAGATGTAGTTTCTCTTTAAATATTCTTCTTGAAAATGAGCTTGCAAATATCTCTGCCACCTAATCAATGTTTTGTTCTCCTTCTTTGTGGGTTAAAAAAGTGAGTGTTGGTGATTTCTCTGCTAGTCCGGTATGGCTACGGTGCAACCCTTCGTGCTTCAGTAAATTGCAACTTGTGATTGGATACTCACTTTGGAGTGACAAGTGAGTATCCAATCACAGTCTCGTTAACGTCAGGCTACCTAGATAGGCTACTGTCAACAACTTGTGATCTGATTGGCTATCGCAACTGTCTATCAACTGTATGTGTTCTGTTCGTTTACACTATGGTGATTCAGAAGCCAACGGCCAAATTCATAAAGCTCTGGCAACAAGCCAGCTGACTTCTGATTGGATAAAAGCTCTAACGTAAAAGAGCCTGACATGAAGAGAATATGATGAATACTTTTATATATCTATGGAAAGTAAATTAAAAATAAAATTAACTTTGATTAATTTATGATCATTATTTATATTCGGCCAGCAGAGAAGGCGTCGCTGGCCCTGATGGCCCACCACTGATTTAATTCATCCGCTCTGCTGATCTGCATAGCACCGCCGCGGCTCAAACCAGTGAGTATCCAATCACAGAATGCGTAAATGTCACGATCAACGTGAGGCCAGCTAGAAGGCCTGACTGACAAGAACTTGTGATCTAAATAGCTATCGCAATTATCTATCAACTGAATGTGCCTGTTCACTTACAGTGCACAAACAGCATTGTTGATTCTGAAGATTTCGTACAGCATGGCAACATAAGCTAACTGAATTCTGATTGGATACAAACTGGAACCTAAAAACAACAGCACTGGAAGGAGCATAATATGACATGAAGAGAATATGAATAATTTTAGATATATAGGGAAAGTAAATTATAATTACTTTTATCTTTAATTATGATCATGATTTCTGGTTATGTTAGGCCAGTAGAGAAGGCCTTGTTGGCCCTGACGGCCCACCACTGATACACATACATACATACATACACAAACAGTGAAACAAAGTTAAAAAAAGTCACATGTTAGGCATCGGGTCGTCATCCAAGTGAAGTCTGACATCGTTACGTAGCGCACGGACAGTGAAGATGTGCAGATACACTTGTGGAGATTGAGATGCGCACAACTTTATCTCCTGGTGACGCAACTAAACTCTTGTTTGAGAAGTGCCTCTGCTAACACTAGATGCAGTAAATTGTCAGTGTTTACATATGAAAGCAATGGTAGAGTGAAAATATATTTTTTGTAGCAGTTCCATGGACAAAGCTTTCAGCAAAAAGTGTAAAAAACTACAGATGTACAAACAGCGGGGTGATATGTAATGCGTCTTTGTTCGAGACAGACATGATATGCTGCATGCTGCCCTATCAAATACGCTGGACTAAAATGGAGTAAGTACTGTATAAGTCAGGCTTTACATCTCGGCGTAGTCTTAACTGTAGGTGCATCATGATACGCTGCGTGCTGATATGCATGACTGAACTACCAGACGATACGCCTCAGTGTTCTTTCTCCTATATGTAAGAATGACTAATTGCTTGAGAGTATGTAAGAGTTGAGTATCTCTCTTGTTTTTTTATGATAACAAAGCCCCATTAATCCCCCAAGTCTGCCTTAAGGGATTAGTGCTTGTGCATATGATTCATTGAAACCTGTCAATGTCCCTCTAAGGTTGTATGCGTTCAAATCTAAGTTTGTGTAAGTTTTTGAGATGTCTTTCTATGGAGGTGTGAGTGATTTACAGAGGTGCAACTACCTTTCGACCTTCTTGACCAATAAGTCCAGACGGACCAAGGATCCCTGAGTCTCCCTGGAAGACAAAGTAACAAAGACAAGAATGCAAAATTGTCTACAAATCACTGTGCTGAAGGTTGGTAGTGGGTAAGGGTGGGTCACAGTACCTTCTCTCCTTTGGGGGCTGGCCCAGGTGAGATGCCAGGATCTCCTTTTCTACCCTAATATAAGAAAAGAGTGATAAATATATAAAATTTTCAAAGTGTATTCATTCTCATCAAATGTACTTCTTTTTTTCTAGCCAACATGTTTCACTCAAATGGACGACAAGCTTGTATTAGATCGGTGTGTCCATTTGCGGCCCGCAGCTAATTTTTTAACGGCCAGCAGCACATTCTAAAAATATTATTTAAAAAACAAAAAACATAAAAAAGAGGAATAAAAGAGCATACAGGTGAAATGTAACGAGAAATAGGTTGCATTGTTGACTCTAATAACACAAAGATGCCATGCCAAAATAAACATTGAATCAAATATAATATTGTTATGAATTACAGACCTCCAATTACTTCACATCAAATGTTCCACTTTGACATTTTTTGGGTGGGAAATATTGCCTATTTTGTGTGTTTGCTTTAAAAAAAAAACATTTTCAATGACAAAAAGGGCATAAAACAAGCACACCAACAAAAAAAAAAACATAAAAAGTAAGACAAAAAGTATAATCGACAGATAGATCTGAAGTTAATATAGAGATTTAAGCGTTGAAAGCAACAACAACAACAAAATACTTATTTTCAAAATTTTTATGAGCTGGGACCCTTTTTCATCCCAGAAAGTTTTAGTGGGATTTTTTTTAAACTGTCATTGCTCAAAATAAAAATAATGACTCAAAGTCAATGTTGTTACGAATACTTTTTAAGGCTCCAATTACTTCACATCACTTTTACTTTGATCGGGAATGCATAAAACGTAACAAAAAATGTAAACTTTAAATTGACAGGTAAATGTGAAGTTGATCTATAGATGTATGCGTTGAGAAAAAAAAATAACATGACTTATTTTTAACATTTTTGTCATCGATACCCTTCCAGTTCCTCGGGACCAAACTTGAGGGGAGGCCTAAAGGTTAAAAAATATATATATATATTGTAATGGTTTTAAAAAATTTAAAATATGAAAATGGTCCCCGCATGCTCTGATTTTTTAGTGTGCGGCCCTCAGTGGCAAACATTTGGACACCCCTGCATTAAATAAAAGACCAAAAACACACCATATGTGTACCCGTGGGCACTGAACGCTTTTGCCCTGCAACACACTTATGTGTAGCATCATTGTCAGCAGTTACCACCAACAACGGGCCCCCACACTTCAAAGCAAGTGTTGGGTAAATTAGCGCAAGTCACCCCCGAGTAGACTCCCTGCCATTTAAAACTCTGTTTCATTTATGAACTGGAAAAGACCAAAAACGAGGGTGTAAAAGAAACATCAAAAACTTTGTTTATGATGCTTATGTGTAGGGGTTGTGTTCACACTCTCTCTCGTGAACCCAGGTTGCAGGCATGAGAGGCGAGAGTGCAGACTACTGAGCTAGAAGCCAGGGCTATCAAAACAACAGCCAGCACAACTTTTGAAGTTGTCGGGAGTGAGGTTTACAAGGGTACACATGGCCCTGCCACACTGGCTGGCCTCCGTTACATTTGCAACACACCAAGAAGTGAGAAAACATTAGGTTTATGTAGGGTTCGGTTCTTGGCCCTGCACTCTTTAGTATTTACATGCTGCCGCTAGGCGACATCATACGCAAATACGGTGTTAGCTTTCATTGTTATGCTGATGACACCCAACTCTACATGCCCCTAAAGCTGACCAGCACGCCGGATTGTAGTCAGCTGGAGGCGTGTCTTAATGAAATTAAACAATGGATGTCCGCTAACTTCTTGCAACTCAACGCCAAGAAAACGGAAATGCTGATTATCGGTCCTGCTAAACACCGACATTTATTTAATAATACCACCTTAACATTTGACAACCAAACAATTACACAAGGCGAATCAGTAAAGAATCTGGGTATTATCTTCGACCCAACTCTCTCGTTTGAATCACACATTAAGAGTGTTACTAAAACGGCCTTCTTTCATCTCCGTAATATCGCTAAAATTCGTTCTATTTTATCCACTAGCGACGCTGAGATCATTATTCATGCGTTCGTTACGTCTCGTCTCGACTACTGTAACGTATTATTTTCGGGTCTCCCTATGTCTAGCATTAAAAAATTACAGTTGGTACAAAATGCGGCTGCTAGACTTTTGACAAGAACAAGAAAGTTTGATCATATTACGCCTATACTGGCTCACCTGCACTGGCTTCCTGTGCACTTAAGATGTGACTTTAAGGTTTTACTACTTACGTATAAAATACTACACGGTCTAGCTCCGTCCTATCTTGTCGATTGCATTGTACCATATGTCCCGGCAAGAAATCTGCGTTCAAAGAACTCCGGCTTATTAGTGATTCCCAGAGCCCAAAAAAAGTCTGCGGGCTATAGAGCGTTTTCTATTCGGGCTCCAGTACTATGGAATGCCCTCCCGGTAACAATTAGAGATGCTACCTCAGTAGAAGCATTTAAGTCCCATCTTAAAACTCATTTGTATACTCTAGTCTTTAAATAGCCCCCCTGTTGGACCAGTTGATCTGCCGTTTCTTTTCTTTTCTCCTCTGCTCCCCTTTTCCTTGAGGGGGGGGTGGGCACAGGTCCGGTGGCCATGGATGAAGTGCTGGCTGTCCAGAGTCGGGACCCGGGGTGGACCGCTCGCCTGTGCATCGGCTGGGAACATCTATGCGCTGCTGACCCGTCTCCGCTCGGGATGGTGTCCTGCTGGCCCCACTATGGACTGGACTCTTACTATTATGTTGGATCCACTATGGACTGGACTCTCACAATATTATGTCAGACCCACTCGACATCCATTGCTTTCGGTCTCCCCTAGAGGGGAGGGGGGTTACCCACATATGCGGTCCTCTCCAAGGTTTCTCATAGTCATTCACATCGACGTCCCACTGGGGTGAGTTTTTCCTTGCCCGTATGTGGGCTTTGTACCGAGGATGTCGTTGTGGCTTGTGCAGCCCTTTGAGACACTTGTGATTTAGGGCTATATAAATAAAGATTGATTGATTGATTGATTGATGTAAGCTGCAACTAGCTGTGGATTGGCTCGTCTGATTGTTTGCAACAAATAACCCAAAAATTAAATGAAAAACAATTTAGTACATTTTGATGCGGAGGACATATGGGGCCTGTGGGGAGGTTAGGGTGCCGCTAATGGGCATCACCCACGTACAATATTTTAAATGCAATATCTTGTTTCTGTGCACACAACACACAAAGACAGATGTCAAGGTGTTTGCAAAGGAGGACAAACCAATCCAATGAGAGAAACCCACAATTTACTTTGGGCAACCTCGTCTCCTGTTTTCACAAAATTGGAGCCGTCTTTACTTTCTACCAACAAGTGTTTCCATTTTGCCCTCACGTCCGTCCCTCAGGATGCAAATGAAAGAAAGAACACTGCCTCTCTTATATGACACAATAACATCACACAGGCTACAAGCACAAATGCCTTCCACTGTATTTGACACAGAAAGCAAAAAAAGGCGGATCCGCAAGGGAGCAAAAAAAAAAAAAACCTTGCTAAATAAAGCAGTGAACCTTGACATTGACGCCTGCTGCACATATGTTTAAACGTCTGAAACTGTCAGGTTGAGGCAGCGCCGCCATGAGCGTTTTCAGTCATAAAAAAACTATTTGGCCCCTTGTCAGATGATGGAGAACAAATGCAACACATCCTCCTAGCATTGTAACTCACGTCAGCTACCGTCACAAGGATCGGGGCAAGGGAGAAAAGTTACCTTGAGACCAGGTGGACCGGATCGACCAGGGTTTCCATGAGGACCCGGAGGACCCTGCGGAAGAAAGACAACAGACATGACTCAAATGCCACACACACACAACCATTTTGCATATGGCCAAAGAGTGGTTTTAACTTTGCTACTGTTAGCGCAAGAAGAAGAAGAAGCTTTTGGGGTTCACAAACTGTCTGGAGAACTTCAGCCTTCATGCTATTTCAACCTCTTTTCCTTCTACCTTGTGTGAGCTGGGTGCTGTGGTATTCAGGATCGGTGCCGTTAGGGGGGGTTGAAGCGTATGGAAAATGAGCAGCTCCACCATATGGATGTGGTTTTCCTGCACCCTGTTGCCTCCAGCTCCTCAGCCCCCGATGCACACTGACACGTTTGTCAAGAATCTTAATGAGCAATGCAGATCTCCTCGCTGCTAAACATTTTGAATTTGTCTGCCAAAGCATGCTCGCATTTGCGTCAGCTGCTGCTGTTGTTGTGGAAACGAGCAAACAGGAAAAGGGTAGCAGCGTTCAGCTGATTGGAGAAACAATCGGACTGTTTAGCAGAGTTTAGACTCAACAATCCATTAGTCTTTAACTCCAACAGCAACTGTTTGACACATCCACGGGAGGCTTCACTACACCTCCACCATTCATCTCTCCTCTCTTTTTTCCTGTCGATCTCTGACCTCAGCCCCTGCTCTCCACGTGGTGTGGCATCACCGCCTCACACCTCCCCCCTGTGCAAGGTCAAGGGTCGGGCATGTCAGAGAGGGCGGAAAAAGTGCCACAACTGCCTGAAAGAGCCGTCAGGGTTCATCGAGGTGAGCCGAAACCACTACAGAAGGCGATCATTTTGTGGTCTACAGCATCAGTTATTTGTTTTGATAAACAGATCACCTTGGATAATTAACTTCAAGGAGACACCTAATGCAAAACCAACTTTTCTTACCGATCCGATCCGTCATGGTGAAGAAGGAGCTGAGCCGGAAGGCAAAGCTCCTAATTTACCGGTCGATCTATGTTCCTATCTTCACTTACAGTCATGAGCTTTGGGTAGTGACCGAAAGGACAAGATCACGAGTACAAGCGGCCAAAATGAGTTTCCTCTGTCGGGTGGCAGGGCCCCTCCCTTGGAAATAGGTTGAGAATCTCTGTGATTCGGGAGGAGCACAGAGTAAAATCGCTGCTCCTTCACATCGAGCGGAGCCACATGAGTTGGCTCCGGCATCAGGTCAAGATGTCCCCTGAATGGCTCCCTGGGGAGGCAATGAGGGCATGTCTGACCCAGGACACGTTGGGAGCACTGTGTCTCCCAGCTGGCCTGGGAACACCTCGAGATACCCCGGGAGGAGCTGGACAAAGCTGGGGAGAGGGAAGTCGGAGCTTCTCTGTGACCCGACCTCGGACAAGCAGAAGAAGATAGATGGATGGATGGAACTTTTCTCACCTATTAGTACCTGTTTTTGTGTATCTGGGATCTGCATAAGGTGCGAAAATTTTAAATCAAATCATGGACGCATGGCGAAGATATTGCCTTCCTTCATAATTCCTACAAACGACCCGTTTGGAATTTGCCCAAAATGTGAGCTTTTGTCCAATGGTGAAGTCAGCTGATATCTCCTTATATGGTACAGTTTTAATCAAAGAACTTTGTGCGAGTCCGCCATTGAAGTCCGACGTTAAGTTAGTCAAAAACCTCCTTTTTTCCCCGCTATCCTCTTGTTGTGGTGCAGACTGGTTCGTACATGCGCATGCATACTCCACTGTTGCAATTTCTATTACAAATTAGCGTATAGTTGTAACTTATGTCAGTAGATGCACTAAAAACTACAACAAATGACGGCAGCAGACGTTTTCGAAGTAGAGCCATGTAAATAAGACCGCCCACAAAACGGTGCATCCTGAAGAGACGGTCAGAAAGTGGCTTAAAGATGGTCTGAAACAAAATCTATGCAATGTTTTGACCAAGAGCCACCATTACATGTTTTGTAGACCACAAGGAAGTGTTTTAAATGTAGAAAAAAATCATACCATGACCCCTTTAATGTATTGCTCAGATGATTGACATTGATTGATACAAGAGTACATGTTCACTGGCATGCGCAAGCAGGGCATTAAATTTGCCTTTGAACTTCGACTTGTGCTGAATAACGTGCTCTTTCATGAGGTCTGATTCACTCGGTGAATGGTCGTAATCCACTGGATGTAAAACATGTTTTAAAAAATTACCAGCAGACTTAGATTTGCTTTTTGGTTCATGTTTTCACACACTGGCTATTTTCATTCCAGGGATTCTCTACTTTTAATGATCTTGCCTCCCTACAATCTCTTGGGCCTTTCATTGTCGGTTTGCATGCAGATGCTAAGCACCCCTTCCAGACTATGTGTGTGTGTGTGTGTGTGTGTGTGTGTGTGTGTGTGTGTGTGTGTGTGAGAGAGTGTTTGTGTTTTTGTGCATCCAGACAGTGTTAGCTAGATGCTGCTGTGCCCAAAATACATTAACACGAACTAAACATGTTTAAATTACATGTTTCACAGTGTGGTTTGGGGAGTACACTTGCAGAGACAGGCTGGCACAAGCGTTTTTTTTTTCTTTCTCTGTATATGGGTAGAGCGCTACATGTCTTGCCTGGAACAGGTGTCTAATTAGAGAAGGCGAGGGTAGGGTGCGGTGCGCGCGGGCCCGTTCGCTGCCCAATAAAAAAAGCAGAGGCCTTAGCCGCTACGCAGGACGTCACTGTGGTTTCTGCGGTAACAACTTCGCTCTGGCCAAATCCTACTTACTTAAGAGGTATAGCTCCTTAGGTTTCATGTTGTGGCAACAGCATCCCACCCAAAGGTATATAAATATCACTGCATCCAAACGCCATGTGTGCTGGTTGTTTGTACATGGTGCATGTTACATTCATGAGGAGATACAGTACATGCACAGAACCATATATTTTACACCCTGTCTGACTTTTAAGTGCTGCATCGTAAAATCACTTAATATACCTGTTAAGACGGTCAGCATATTGTTGAATCAGTGGGGCAAAATATGAATAAAGGGAAGCTTTATTTCCACTAAGCACTACTGTTGTGAGTTTGTGAGGCGCGAGACAAAAGAGGCATTGAATACTGCTGGTTTGGGTCGAAGTCTAGAAGATTGTACTGTGTTGAATCTATTTTCTTTGTTGAATAAAGTGGTGGATTGGATTTGTAAGCCTGAACAGGGCTTAAATAATTCAACTGTACTGTACTGCTTGGTGGAAGTGTGGCTTAAAAACAGGGGTGAATGTGAAACTACAATAAAATGTATGAAAAAGTGCTACTTTCTATATTAACAAAACTTTTTTCAGAGCAAATTACATCATACAGTGAATAATATATAATTATGCAAAAGAAAAAAAGTACATATTTTAAAGTATTATTTAGGAGTTAAAAACCATATAATATTGTATACAGTATAATGACAATAACACATTTTAAAATCACGTGCGCCAAGTGCATAAGCAGGTAATTGAAGTGGGGTCTTTGCCTTTAAATGTCTTTACAGTAATGTTACAGATGAAAGATTTACAATTATATATACGCAGCACGGCTGTGTATAGAGGTGCACAAAAACATAAATTCACATCTGAATCCAGATTCTTATATATCTCGATTCTAAATCAATTCATAATTTTTAAAAATCGATTTAAAAACATAAAAAAGTTGTTGTGAATTTTTTTCAATGCAAACCGAAGAAGCTTTTCTAAGTTGTAAACTGTTTTGAAAAAGTTTCATTATTATACTAAATAATACCAAGAAAGAATAGGTTTGAATTTGAGAATGAATGGAGAATAAATTCTGAATTGAATTGTACCAAACTTTTTCACAGAAAATGTTTTAAGTATATATATATACACACACACACACTATATATATATACACACACACATATATATATATATATATAAATATATATATGGGGAGGTATAGTTCGGTTGGTAGAGTGGCCGTGCCAGCAACTTGAGGGTTCCAGGTTCGATTCCCGCTTTCGCCATCCTAGTCATGTATATATATATATATATAAATATACATATAGATATAGATATATATATACACATATATATATACACATATATACATATGTATACATATACATATATATATACATATATACATATATATATATATATATATACTGTATATATATATATATATATATATATATATATATATACTGTATATATATATATATATATATATATATATATATATATATATATATATATATATATATATATATATATATATATATATATATATATATATATATATATATATATATATATATATATATATATATATATACACACAGTTAATAAACTTTTTCTGTGCTTATTGTTTTCCGGGCTGAACAGTCTCATAACTAAGAAAATGGTTCAATCTAAAGGTAAAGAGAATAGTTTGCTACGAACAAATAACAAATAGGGTCAGTGTCCGTACGCGTCCTCTTGCACCTCCTTTCCACCGCAATCGTCACACGCCCTCAAACGGAAGCCAAAGAGCTCAGACGAACGTGCCACTAATAGTCTGCTCCCACCAGGCGTGTCTGTGCGGCTAGTGGTTGCCGTGACGAAGGCGTCTCACACTCACATGTGTGGGGATCAGGGGTCAAGGTTCACGGGTGTTACCTGGCAGGCTCAATGGTGCTCTGTGTGTCATCATATATGCTTCCCGTAATCCAAGGCCACGGAAGGTTATACAAAAAAAAGAAAGAAAGGGAAAATAGTTGCCTGCAGCAAGTTTCCCTGTGAGAGAACTCGTGAGGCTGCAGGATTAGTAGTTAAATATCCAATAAATCAGAGTGAAACCGCCTCCTGTCAGTCTGTGCAGGTGTACAGGTAACTACACAACGCGGCAACCGGCAAATAAACTGGATTAATGTGCATACAGTGCATCCATGTCCACATGCATGTTCAGTCAGACATCAGCACTGTTTGAGTGTGAGCCCCCGTGCAGAGGCATCACAAGCAGTGACTTTACAAGATCTTTAATTCTCCATTGAGGAGGCACGTTGTTCTTGTTTGTGCTTTGCAAAGCGACATCACTCTGCTCAGTTTGACAAAGACCCCGTCTAAGCCGCCAGGATGAGGCTATTAGTTGATAAATGACAACTAGAGGCTTTACCAAAGACACGTTCTAGGTATAAATAAACCCAAAGGCTTCTAACAAAGCTGGAGAAACCATTCAGTGGCAGAAACTTAAATAGGACTGAACTAACGGCTCCACTTTTGTAGATAGCTAGATTCCAACATTTTTATTTAAAGTAGAATCACAAGAAATCTATCCAAGGTCTAAAAGTAGGCATGGGATAGGAGGTACTGCAGAGGTTTAAATGACTTTAATAAGAGCCAGACAAAGACCCCCTTATACATCTATTGAGGTGGGGGAAGTGTTTGCTTCAGAGCCTCATTGATAAATAAATAAACACAAAAAGAGAAGAGCAACAATGAACCTAACCAAAACCCCACCAGTTTCTTTGGAGACCGTTATAATCCACATGACGTTCCACCCTGACCAAACGTACCAGGGGTGAAGATAAGGGACGAAACAAGACAGGGCAAAGATGATGCGCAAACTTCCACCAAAAAAGTGTAAAGCGACCGCCGCAGGAGCTGAAGCAGAAGAGGAAAGTCCAGTGGAGCCATGTGTTCCCTGTCTGTTTACAGTGCTTTTATTAGGCATCCTGTGGCACAGGCAGCCTTTTGAAAGGCCGTCTTTATAGGAGCTTTCCTGTTTATGCTTTAGGGTGGGAGGTCAGCACTTGCAGCCCCGTGCTGAATATGGCCAATGCATTCGCATAGGAAAACCTTGTGTGTGTGACTAAGTGGGAGTGTGTCAGCCAGCAGGGATTCATGGAGATTTTAGCTTAGTCGGGTTATTATTGTAACGCCACAGAACAATCGGGGACTTTAACTTGTAGGTAAAAGCAGTCACTTCGGTGTTAGTGTTTGTGTCGTCAGTCAACACACACACATTGACAGCAGGAAAAAAAATATTTGCACACACATGCAAACAACCACAAATTGCATCCAAGTATAACAAACGGAACCAAATCTAGAGGTTTGAAAAGGAGGTGTGGTATAGCTTAAGGTGTGCGAAGACTCACCCGAGGACCCCTCTTGCCTTGCAGGCCTGGCTTCCCTGGAGGTCCTTGAAGTCCCTGGAAAAGAAAATATCCAGTCAGTGTCGCCTTTCTGACTGACACCATACGCACACTCAATCAAAACCATTGGTCATTAAGACCTCTTTGCTTTTCCACACAAAACATCCAGAAGGTCTCCGTACAGCGCTGACGCTTTTTCACCCTGAGGTAATTCCATCAGTAGGTGATGAGAGCTCACCCTTATCAAGCAGGAAAATCTGAGCCAGGAAACAGTAGAAATAACAGCTCACTTCCCGTGCCACAGAATGCCTCTGTGTTCCTTTATCGCAGTCAATCGTTTTTTTTTTCTTTTAATCAAAAAAGAGGAGAAGTCAAGAAAAACAGGAGATTGTTGAAGCCTGTCAGGAGCTCTGAATGCCAGCTTCTATGACATGTTTAGAAGGTCAGTGCACACAGCAAAAATCTTTTTCTTCCCCTAGGTAATTAGACATGACGCGTGACAAGAAGAGTTCGTATTTAACTAAAAACCTGTTCACTCCACCTCACAAACTCCTAATCATAACTCATTCCTATGTGTGCAATCTCTATTTTCCGCTTCCTGTCACTTTGACGCTTCTAATTGGCCACCCCTTCCAAACCCCTTTTCCACGATGACCTCCTGGCCTTAAGACCACCCCTAGTCGGGCATGTGGTGCACTCTTTTGGTGGGCCAGGTACCTGTCAACGTTTACACGTGTCCTTGTCCATCCTTGCGCTTTGACTCTTCAGCCTTAAACTGATTGTTGGTCTATTTCTACAGTATGTGTCCCTTTTCCTTTTTAGCACATCGTCAACACATGCCTTTCTTCTCAAAAGTATTTAGCACTAGATGTCTAAACGCTGTCAATCATATGGACTGACGTGGCAGTTAAAATAAAGCAGGGGATAAGACTCCAGATCAGGGATGTCAAACATGCAGCCCGAACAGGTTCAATCCAGCCCACGAGATGAGTTTGCTAAGTGTAAAATTGGGCTGCATTTTTAAATTAAAGAAACTTCTATTCTAAATGTGTCCACTGGATGTCGCAATAGCAATTCTGTTAGGCAAGCAAATAGTTTGTACCGGGGCAAGCAAGTATACCAAGCAAGAGGTACACGGTAAAGCGGAGTTGTGACTCCTCCCACGCGATCCAACAAACAAACAGGAGTAAAATAAACAATTTGTAACCCCACTTAAAATGCTGCATGAGACACTGCAGATTGATATAGTTCTGTAAAAATGTTTGTCTTCTGTGCAAATTTAAGGAACGTCAACAGTGTGTCATTTACTACAATACTGACAGTTTTTTAAGTTTTTATATTTGGTTTGTTGAAATTGTTCACACATTGCACAGCGTTTGCTTTTCTATCAATACACAATGATGCCTAAAAGGCAGGGAATCACTCAACACTCTTGCATAAATTCTACCTCAGTTTGTATGGTTTGTTGAGTTAGCACAGGATTAATATGTGGAAATGACAAATGAGGTAGTTGATACATAAAAGAGCTTTTATTTATTATTTATTTAGTTTTTTGTTCAATCTTAAATAGGCTGTGATTGTTTATTTCATTTAATTTTGATGATTTGAAGTGGCAACAAATGAAAATCCAAAATTCCGTGTGTCACGAAATTAGAATATTGTGTAAGGCTAATACAAAAAAGGGATTTTTAGAAATGTTGGCCAACTGAAAAGTATGAAAATGAAAAATATGAGCATGTACAATACTCAATACTTGGTTGGAGCTCCTTTTGCCTCAATTACTGCGTTAATGCGGCGTGGCATGGAGTCGATGAGTTTCTGGCACTGCTCAGGTGTTATGAGAGCCCAGGTTGCTCTGATAGTGGCCTTCAACTCTTCTGCGTTTTTGGGTCTGGCATTCTGCATCTTCCTTTTCACAATACCCCACAGATTTTCTATGGGGCTAAGGTCAGGGGAGTTGGCGGGCCAATTTAGAACAGAAATACCATGGTCCGTAAACCAGGCACGGGTAGATTTTGCGCTGTGTGCAGGCGCCAAGTCCTGTTGGAACTTGAAATCTCCATCTCCATAGAGCAGGTCAGCAGCAGGAAGCATGAAGTGCTCTAAAACTTGCTGGTAGACGGCTGCGTTGACCCTGGATCTCAGGAAACAGAGTGGACCGACACCAGCTGGACTGCTGCTGAGTGGTCCAAAGTCATGTTTTCTGACGAAAGCAAATTTTGCATTTCCTTTGGAAATCGAGGTCCCAGAGTCTGGAGGAAGACAGGAGAGGCACAGGATCCACGTTGCCTGAAGTCTGGTGTAAAGTTTCCACCATCAGTGATGGTTTGGGGTGCCATGTCATCTGCTGGTGTCGGTCCACTCTGTTTACTGAGATCCAGGGTCAACGCAGCCGTCTACCAGCAAGTTTTAGAGCACTTCATGCTTCCTGCTGCTGACCTGCTCTATGGAGATGGAGATTTCAAGTTCCAACAGGACTTGGCGCCTGCACACAGCGCAAAATCTACCCGTGCCTGGTTTACGGACCATGGTATTTCTGTTCTAAATTGGCCCGCCAACTCCCCTGACCTTAGCCCCATAGAAAATCTGTGGGGTATTGTGAAAAGGAAGATGCAGAATGCCAGACCCAAAAACGCAGAAGAGTTGAAGGCCACTATCAGAGCAACCTGGGCTCTCATAACACCTGAGCAGTGCCAGAAACTCATCGACTCCATGCCACGCCGCATTAACGCAGTAATTGAGGCAAAAGGAGCTCCAACCAAGTATTGAGTATTGTACATGCTCATATTTTTCATTTTCATACTTTTCAGTTGGCCAACATTTCTAAAAATCCCTTTTTTGTATTAGCCTTAAGTAATATTCTAATTTTGTGACACACGGAATTTTGGATTTTCATTTGTTGCCACTTCAAATCATCAAAATTAAATGAAATAAACATTTGAATGCATCAGTCTGTGTGCAATGAATAAATATAATGTACAAGTTACACCTTTTGAATGCAATTACTGAAATAAATCAAGTTTTTCAAAATATTCTAATTTACTGGCTTTTACCTGTATAATTAGGACCTAGGTGTGCAACCAAGACGGAACTGAGAAGAATCCAAGCACTGAAACGTATAGTAAACATCTGCCTGCCTCCTTATTTATGCGGCAAGTATAGATTAACAAATACTGCTATTAATGACCGCTGTAAAACTCCTGACGGTTGGTACTACCACTTCAAAATTATCGTCAAACCGCGATTGCTAACCCCACTTCAATAAACTCACGGACCGGTGACACAGCTTTTTGTGGAGAAGCAAGCTAGCGTGCTAATTACTTTATTTGCTAGCTTAAATGCTAACATGAAAACAAGACACATTGACATATATAATCCATTATAAAAGTTATGTCCTAATGTACATGTATATGTATTATTCAATTACCGGTATGCACATTGAACCTACAGTTGTGCTCTCTTAGAACAGGGTGATGACAACTGTGAAGATAGATGTGTCTACCACAGAATGTGAACCCGTGTGAAGTTTGCATTTTGCCTCTGTCATTGAGAAATACTCGAAAACCTTTACTAATTCAAACGAAAAAAGATTAACATATTTAAACACTGTACAAAAATAGGGCTCTTAGAAAGCCAGAACAATAAGTTATGTTTCCAAGGAAAGAATGTTGTGGTTCTGTTTATCTATTCCTTTATTTATTTTAAAAACTATTATAAAACTTGGTTAAAAGGATGCATTGTGTACTTTTTGAGTACATTTAACAATACCATGATAATGAGGAAAATTGTGATAATTGGTCACAATACCCATGATATGAAATTTTCACATCGTTACATCCCTAGCTTCCAAGTGATATAGGCGTTGACTATCTTTCCCGCTTGCATTGAGAAGCTGAATGGTGTTGTTTACTGACTGCCTTGAACCTTGACCTGGCTTTGAAGGAGGGCCATGTGACCTCCACTGGCCCTGCTATGACAGAGGAATCTGGTGCAAAGACGGCAAGGCGTCAGACCTAACACATCACGCCCAGCCTAGCGGGCTCAAAAGGAGCAAACCAGGGAGAGGATTTCTAACCTGTGTGGGAAATGAGGCGGGGCTATATTAACCTTCAGAGACTATCTTTGTGTTCTAGACGGACCAGTAATAGACTGAGATGTCCATCTCTTATGCAAACTCCATCATCAAAATAGACATGTTACTTCTTCTGGAATTATGTGCACACCTCTATTTTGCCTGTAGCTAGCATTTAACACATAGTCAACAATATGTTTAAGCTGTTTCGCACAGAATTCTCAATATTCTACAAAACAGACGTTGCCCGAGTCATTCATAGTACATTTTTATGCCGTATACCAACAGGGATTCTTACCGAAGGGCCTTGTTCTCCTTTTTCTCCTCCAGGTCCAGCTAGTAGGGAGAATTGAGTTGGAGCCAACTCCCAGCTCTGGAAGCTGTCTGTGGCAGGTGACGTTACAACATGGTACGAAGGTCTGGTAGGCTGCGAAGTCACTGGGGCTTTGGTGGTTTTGGCTTGCTTGGTGGGCTTTGGCTTGCTGTTTTTAGCGGTAGTCTTTGAGATGGTTGGTTTTGAGGGGTTCACTTTGGATAGTGCTGGTTTAAAGATTGGCGCTTTGACAAGGTTAAACTTGGGTTTAGTGAGAGTGGCTTTGGATGGTGCAACTTTAGGCTTGGTGGGTGTTTTCTTGGCTGTGGTTGGCTGTGGTTTTTTTAGAGGTGGATCTTGATCAAATAAAATGTTGTCTGTTTTTTTCTTAGAAGGTTTGGGGCTAGCAGTGACTGGAGGAGAAGGTTTCCTTTTCTTTTCGGTTACCACAATCTTTGTTTTGGCACTGCTTTGTGCAGTAGGCTTTTGGGAAGTAAGTTTGGGTGATGTTTGAATCGTTGTTTTGGAGGTGGATAATCTTGTAGCAGGTGGTTTGGTTGGGAATACTGTGGTCCTAAGTTGAGCTGTGACCGTTTCAGTTCTTGCCTTGGTTGGAGGAGCAGAGAGGCCAAGCTGAGCTGTGACTGGCATTACGGTGGCCAGCAAAGTTGTAGGAGTGGTGCCAAGGGTGGGCTTTATTGTTTGGGAGAGGGAGACATATCTGACGGCAGAGGCAGCAGCCGCAACACTCCGGGCAAGGTTAAAAGCAGAGGCCTTTTTGGCTGTTACTGGTCTACCATGCTTAGGAACAGCTGTAGATGATACGTTGGTTTGTCGAGGGAAGATGGGCAGCAAGGGTGGAAGGTTAGGCCTGTATGTGTCGGCTTCCCTGCACTGTTTCTTAATATACTTGCAGTAGTTGTGAGCTGCCTGGGCAGAGGGGATCAGGTCAAACTGGCAGATGGCTCCTTCAAAGTGCGCTGAGGCTTGATGTTGGCTTGACCGCCCCAGCAGGAAGGAGTCCTGGCGCTCCTGGGCCAGTCCTTCCGCATTGTCCCATCCAAAATCCGCATGAACACTCTGCTCTCCGCAGGAGGCATATAGAGTCACTTTCTGTCCATTAATTCCTAACGCCAGCTGGTGCCACTGGCCGTCATGGGGTTCATAGGGCAGTGCCACCGAAGTGTTTGGGCCCGTGTGGAGGACTAGACTCCCTGGAATAAGCTGTAGGCCCAGAAGAAGCTTTTTATTCTCCGAGAGCAGGGTGAAGAGGAAGGCACTGTTTACTCTGTGCGAGCTCACACTTAGGACCAGTGCCGCATTGGTCCAAAATGTTGGCGGGAAAATGGAACGCAGTGGACTTTCGATGTGCGCCTGCTGGTTGAGGATGAACCCAGACCTGAACGGAATGACCCCAGCTGGTACGGAGCGTGACGACTTGTCTCCTCTAAGCCCCAACTTTTGGAGGATGTCCACATCTGCACAGAAGAGAAATTGGTGTTAGAAGCACATTTAAACACTACAAAAAAGAACAGATTGATGCGTCAATGAAAATGAATACAATTATTTGTTTTCATTTGACCTTTCATCTAACTCCCTCTAGGCAATTGATAGAACTGGACATGCCCTTCAAGTTGTGCAAGCTGTTTAAAAATTCATGTGTGAGAAGAAGGATACAGTGTTTTTATGAATCAGCAAGAGCATCAGACTAACAGTTGGATAAAGATGCCCTGTTTTAGTATATATGCTTAGAATTTAGAATCTAACCTAATGTAAGAGCAACATGCACACAAAAGGTAAATTGACAAGCAGACATAGATAAAAGAAGAAAAACGCATTTTAAAAAATGCAATCTATGTTGCTCTCATACATGTCAGATATATCAAGTCTTTCGGAAAATGAAGAAAAGCTGCTCAGAAATTGAAACTTAAATGTAGCTGTTTAGCGAAAATATTGTCAAAGACAGAAATACACTTGCTGGCTTGAGGTCACTAAACTGCCTCTGTACACCGTCTACTGCAACTCCAAGCCAAACCAAATGACTAACAGACAAAAAAAGAACAATAATAGAATTCTGGTGGCTTTTTTTTAATGCTCACTGCACATTCTTCCATGTCTCTTCACTCATGAGAGATTTAACGCGCCTAACCAAATGTATAGAGAGTATTCTTGCACCTATGAATGGCGGTATACTATTCCTTGGTGCCATGTGCATTAAATTGAATGAAACTGACGTCTCGTTTGTGGATGTTTTCGTTTTCCAAAGCAAAACAAAGCCTTTGTTTCAGGGTTGAAGGTGCTAATAATCAGCATCGCCTCCCGCTTCTCTTTCCCCTTTTGACCCTGTCACCAATAAAGTCAGTCGGGCATTCAGAACTTGACCACAATCATCACAAGTAAAAAGTGAAGAATACGGTTTTCAAAATCCCATTCAACCATGACCGTGTTCAATGTCTCATTGCTGAGGGTCACAGCGCTCTTTCAGCGCTAACTATGATGTCAGACCGCTGCCTCTCAACATCTTTTTTGTCTCTGGGCTCCCTCTCTTTGACCTGACCTGTGATCATTGGGCCCCGTCTAATGGAGACATGTGTATAGAAGCGCTGCTGGTGAAAAGATGGTGAAAAATTGGCAGGCATTGTTGATGAAATGTCAGAAAGCGGGTAAAATGAGAGGATACAAAGCAGGATCATACAATGTGTATTGGTTAGTTTGGTACAATGCAAGGCTTGTTTAATGAGAGCAAGAGGGGGCTCAGGCTTTGGAAAGTTTTGAAAAACGAGTCTGGAATGTAATCCTTGGGAGCTTGCAGGGTTATCAAGCAATAATAAGTACAAATATTCTCCGTAGAATCTGGATTCATTAAGTGCAACTAATGCAGACCCCCTCTTCACGCCGCATTGCCTCCAAGTACCATTTAGGACTTTTTTTCCTCAGTGAAGTCAGCAAGAAGTGTCTATACGTCGCTATTTATGGTTTTTCCACTTTCTACGGACAGCTGCGATGCTTACCAAAAAACATCAGGGCTTTATAAAATAGTCTGAGTGAGACTGAGTCGGGGTATAACATATACCAATCCACATTCTCCTGTCTGTGTGGTCTCCCCTGTGGTGTAAGACAACTGCACTTGGCAGCGAGACAGCTATTGCATTACATGTATCTGTGCTCCGCATATACTTCTGTTGTCTTTATTTGACTACCACTTTTATTATGACTGGGGTATACATTAGCCATATGGTTTTAGATGTACAGTGTGTTGCACAGATGTGACTACTCACATACACAAACACAGATGGCAGGGGTTGAGCAGCCTCCATTGGAAAAGATAGAAAGTTCTTGACGCTCTATTGTGGAGGATAGTGCATGTGATCCATTCACATACACTCCAAAGATTTGCATGGGTGATTGTGCCAAACAAGTCATCTTTGCCATTTTTGTTATTGAAAGGCACTTCTAGGAATAATTGATCAACAACAAATGTGAAGTTTTGATAAACACACATTTAATATGTGACAGATTTAGTCCGAATTCAAAGTTTGGTTCAGTGCCAAGACAACATTTCCCTTATCAATGTGCCATAGGGCCCTAAGAGTGACCTTATAGGAAAACACTGCTTCCTAATTGGGCAAAGTAAAACAGATTTCCCCTTGTAAAACATAACCTCACCATTTTGCTGTGACTCATATCATGTTGGGTGATCGGATGTCTTCTATTCTGCAGATGTTAGTGTTACAAAAAATGGATGGCTAGAAATATTTCTTCTTTTTCTGACTTAAAGGGGCCAGGTTTTTTAAGTTACAGGTAATTTCATCCGCAGTCAAGGTGCATTCTTACTTCTTTTTGCTTCTCTTTGTAAGACTCAGTCTATAACTCCAAATGGAAAGTAGACTTTTTAAAGACCATATCGGGATGGAACGGTTTATGGAAAAAAGCTGAACCGTTTGGTTGACCTGACAAGGTTCAGAGTGCCTGTGTTGTTCGGATCATGTTTTGTCTTTGTGTTATTATTCAAATTGGCTAAAAAAAAATGGAACTCATAATTAAATGCGGAATGTCGCTGAAATGTACGTAATCTGGCCAAAATGTTGTCATTGTGAGTAGAAGGACCGTTTTTCTTAGGAAATCATGTTTACGAAGATGCGTGCAGCCCCTTAAACACTCAACTGCTCCCCTCAAAACTATAATTTTCATGAAAGACTTAAAGCAGGACCTGTCGGATCTACATTAGGTGCAAAAACAGGTCTAAACTCTCTGAGACCAAGAGCAGATAAGCTAATATGTATTTCCATTCAAGTTGTAGAACATGCTAAGACAGGGGTGTCCAAACTATTTGACTAAGTTTACACTGCAAGCCAATCGGATTTTTTTTAGATCTGATTTTTTCCAGCTGACTGTTTACACTGCAAGAAAAAAAATATTTTTATCAGACTCCAGTGTAAACATGCACAGGCCCCAATGTGGCCCCAATGTCTCTTGCATGCGCACTTCGAAAAAGTGAAAACAAAGGAAGCACCTTTTAACGCCTTAAACATTTTTGTTTTTTTACGTGAAAGTAAATGAAAGTAATATAATGTATGAATGGATGTATATAGTGTAATATATTTGGGAGGGTTGTAATCTTTTTATGGCTGTTAAGTAGGTCAGGTCACATAGAGGTTGCATTGCGTTTAGACCAGTGGTTCTTAACCTGGGTTCGATCGAACCCTAGGGGTTCGGTGAGTCAGCCTCAGGGGTTCGGTGGAGCCTCCGCCGCTGAGGTCAAGACACACCCAACTCATCATGTAAATAAAAACTTCTCCCTATCGGCGTATTATGGATACCCCCAAACAATTTTCCCCCTAATTTTCCATCTGATTTGCAGGTGTGTAATATGTTGTGAGTTCATGCACTGTGTTTGTGTTGTTCTTTGAACAAGGTGATGTTCATGCACGGTTCATTTTGTGCACCAGTAAAAAAAACATAACATTGTCTTGAATTTGAAAAAAAATACATTTTATTTTTCACTAAAGAAGGGTTCGGTGAAGACGCATATGAAACTGGTGGGGTTCGTTACCTCCAACAAGGTTAAGAACCACTGGTTTAGACTGAAGTCACATTTGAAAAGATCAAATTCCAATCGGATTCAGGACTACCTCCTGATGGGGCTTGGAATCTGATGTCAAAAGATAGGATTTGAAGCACTTTGGAGCATTAAGACTGGCACAAAAATCTGATATGTGTCACTTGAGGGCAAAAAATCTGATTTGGTGTGCAGTGTAAACAGGGCCTATGTGACGTGAATTAGATTTTTTCGTCAGCTTTGGGCGAGCTATGTCACTCGTGTGAGCCGGAAAGATGCAGTCACCAGCGGAAATGGTTATTTCATCGCAACACCCGGTTTCGTTTTTTGTTTAACACGACAACATTTTCGGTGCATCACCTGTCAATAGTGTGCGAATAAAAGGGGATATGTAATAAATTAATATATATTTTGATTCCTGAGTGTTGTCTGTCTATCTGTTGCCAGTGGGTTGAGTTTTTTCTTGCCTTGATGTGGGATCTGAGCCGAGGATGTCGTTGTGGCTTGTGCAGTCCTTTGAGACACTCGTGATTTAGGGCTGTATAAATAAACTTTGATTGATTGATTGATTGACTGATTTAGACTGGCAAAACAAAAATCTACTCTGTATCATTTAAGGGCAAAAAAAATCTGATTTGGTGTGCAGTGTAAACTGGGCTTTTGACTCGAGGGGCTGCATTGGGCTACAAAAAATTTGGCCGGGGGCCGAAACCCGACTGAATGTAAAGTAACATACAGTGTATATATTTATCATTTATTTATTTATATATATATATATATATATATATATATATATATATACATACACACATATATATATACATATACATACATATATATATATATATATATATATACACACACACATATATATATACATTATATATATATATATATACATACATATATATATATATACACACACACATTTATATATACATATATATATATACATTATATATATATACATACATATATATACATACATATATATATACATACATACATACATACATACACATATACACATACATACATACACATATACACATATATATATATATATATATATATATATATATATATATATATATATATATATATATATACTTACACATACACACGTACGTACGTGCGAAGCAGTGACGTGCAGTCACTAGAGGCAGGTGAGGCGGGGCCTCACCTGCCATCATGGAAAGAAAAAAAATGTAAAAAGAAAAACAAAAAATTTAATTGTTATATGTATCCAGTGATTATACTATAAAGTTATTTTCCATTTAACTTCACCAGTTTTAGATTATTTTTATTCAAAATCGCTGAATTTTCACATTTGCCGTTCAAATACTGAGAAGAGACGGTGCGGTGAACAGCAGCCAGTTGAGGCATGTCACTCAGTGCCGCAACATGGATTGCGCAATGACTCGGCTAACTGCTGGCCTGCTGTGCAGTGAGACTGTATTGCTATATGAACTATATTATACATTTCCATAGTTTAGTTAGCTGAGGTATATAATGTACAGTGTACACTGTATGTGTGTAAAGTATTTCTTGTGCTGAGCGATCATAAAACGGCTGCAAAAGACGCACCGGCTGAGGCTCGCCTCCTGCACCCCCGCCGTAGGATTGTTTTATCAACTAAAGCCCACACTTAAACTTTACACGTGCAAGATTGAATCTATTTAAAAAAAAATATTTCATAAGAAGCCAAAAAGTGCAAAAACAATAATGTTGGTGTTGGAGGAGTTGTGAATGACTGCAGGGACACAACATTAGATACACCTGCAGACTGCAGGTGTACCTAATTCACAACTCCTCCAACACGAACATTATTGTTTTTGCACTTTTTGGCTTCTTATTAAATAACTTTTGTAACCTATTTTCATGGACTTTCCTCTTTGTGATGTTAAGTTCCTGTTATGCGCTGTTATACAGTATATGCCTTGAGCTCTTATTTTGAAGGCGCTAAGAGCGGAAGTGATGTCAGGTTGCGGAGGTTTTTGAAAGAAGGTAAACAAAGTGGTCCTCGTGTAAACTGGAGCCTCCATGTTTGTTATTTTGTAGTTTCATACAGAATAGGCGACATTTATAAACCCTCGGTTACACTTTTTTAAATAGATTCAATCTTGCACGTGGAAAGTTTAAGTGAGGGCTTTAGTTGTGGCGCATGGACTTAATTTCTAAGTAAAGGTAAGACCATAATAACGTTTTTTTTAATTAAATGTGCTTTTTTGTGTGCTACAGTTTGTATGTGTAAAGTTAAAGTTAAGTTAAAGTAGCAATGATTGTCACACACACACTAGGTGTAATGAAATTTGTCCTCTGCATTTGACCCATCCCCTTGTTCACCCCCTGGGAGGTGAGGGGAGCAGTGGGCAGCAGCGGCGCCGCGCCTGGGATTCATTTTTGGTGATTTAACCCCCAATTCCAACCCTTGATGCTGAGTGCCAAGCAGGGAGAATGCTGGTATGAGCTTTTAAACATAACCCGTTAACTGCTGCCAATCAAATGGTGAATAAGATACTCTTTAGGGTTCATATGTTTGTAAATCTGACTGTGATGAAGTCAGTGCCTCACCAGCCATCAACCTCACCGCACGTCACTGGTGCGAAGTATAAACGATAAAACATTGAATATTAAGAGTATGTGACAGTTCGACTCCTACCTTATTTACTTCCCTGACAACCTCCTTAAAGTTTTGTAATCAATCATACATGTCAGCAGCTAAAATGCACCAAACCTGGGTAAGTGTGGAGATAGGGTTTTGTATATCACCCATCATGCCCTGTAGGGAAGTTATATATGTGTCATTTTAAATTATATAAAGTGAGTGTTTTATAATGTCCACAAAGTTTAATGAGCAGGAGGAGGTGTGTAATGCGCAACAGTGTGTTGACTTTATTTGTTGATTATAGGTCATTTATACCATGAGTGGGAAAGTGGTTTGAATTGGGTCCTATAAATTTCTGCTTTGCTCTAGTCAGTTCTATGGAATTCCTAGTCATTGACCATTGATTTCATCTTCGCCCACAAAAGGGTGGCAGGACCGCTCCGATTTAATTCACAGGTAACTAAGGTTAGACATGAACACGTCCCGTGACAAACTTCTTGTCAAACTTGTGATATCTCGAGGGCCGCACTGAAAACACTGCCGGGCCGTACTTGACCTGCGGGCCATAGTTTGGACACCCCTGTTCTAAGTAATACGGCTGGATCAGGTCGATCACGCTTTCAGAAGTCATGTCAATCAAAGATACTCATCTGTGTTCCATCCAGAAAAATCAAACCCTAACCAAAACACTGTATTTTTCTAGTTTGGCAACAATCCCACTACAAAGTGCTCAGGTGCTTGTGCAACAACTTTAGCGGTTTTAGTATTCATAAATGTGCAGAGATGAGGAGAAAATACGAGAAAGTCAGGAGTGGATCCAGTAGGATGCAAAGGTCTTACCTTCAGAGTGTACTTGTGTAAGTCCCAGGTAACAAGTACAGTATAGAACAGTGCAGAGCAATAAGGCCCTCCTATGAATGAGAGAGAGAAGAGCTTGTTAGAAATGTCATATTAAAAGTGATCTAACATCTCTTTTTGATTTCCAGGGCTCAACAGCGGCAGAGTAGCGAGGTGCTACACCAGCCAGAATCCCCTCCAAAGATGGGTTAGAGGAATAGTAATAATTATATGGAACATTTATTTTGACCATGATTTCCAATAACACCAAAACCCAGCTACTGCCTCAACATGAAAAACAACACCGTGAAGCAAGTCGTAACTCAAAAGCAAGAAGACATAAAAAACAGCAGCGCACCTCTCAAATTGTGGGTTTGTAAGACAGAAATACTACACTTGATCCCATCAGCCATCATTCCAAAAATAACAACACACACACCAAGGCTGAAAAACCAAGAAAAGTAGTCCTCCCCTCTTCAAAACCCTCGCCACATCCGGGTTTGCAGACAGACTGAAAACTCGGTGGGGGATCGGTATCTGGTGACAGGGCGGGAAAGCCACTGTTTACCACCATAGGTCTCAAATACTCACACTGGAGGAGGAAATGTGCATAGCAGCTGTGGTAGATGAGGGCCTTCAAATACACACATGTGGGAAAGATGATGACTGAAAGGTTGTGTGTACATACAGTACGTATATAATACCGTTTAAACTCTGGAATTGGGCTTATCAGATGAGGAGCAAGCTGAGGTTTCTCCTCACTTTGAATCCATGCAGGTTGTTTACGACCTTCCTCCTCTATTGGGTACTGAAAAGATAAAGTTGGCGGACGATCGATGGCGACTGTGAAAGTGGACGGCTGCTGAAATGAATCTGCATGCGGTTTTGACGCAACAACCGTGAGCTACGAGGTGACTCCCACAGAGACGTCTCAGATAAGCTGAGTGGACAAAACACAAGGCAATAAGAACTCCCCTTGTGTTTCATCTGTTGAATCAGAGAGTCCAACATGTACTCAGTATTATGTTACAAAACCGCGGGGGTAAAGGTATATTATACTACAGGAAGGCTTGTTTTGACATTGACTTTTAGTGGACCAACAGTTCCTTTCATTTGCACACACTGCTTGGAAATAAGTCATAGCATGAGGGACACTAATGAGCAGTGGCGGTTGGCTGAACGGAGCCGTTTTCAAATTTAAAAGAAGAAATAGCTGGTAGTGCTATAATTATGCAACAAACATCTCGACTGTGGTGAGTGCTTTGCTCACTTGTTTCGAGCACGCTCACTGTGCGGAGTTGGAGTTTGCATGTTTTCCCCTAAGCTTGCTCCGGTTTTAGTCACCGACAAAAACATGCTTATTTTTTTAGACTTGGCCAAGGTACTGATACCGGACCAGCATATGTTTTCCCATTTTTGCTGCTTGTTTCTGATGGATGGCTTGAATCTAGAGGATTTATTTTGCGGCAAAAAGCTACAACTTATTTCTGTCAATGCCATAAACAGACATATGCTGACTCAGCCATATCTTTGTTTTAGCTCACCTCGTCAACAGCCAAAACAGCCCAATACTGGACCCAAACAGCAACCGGTCCATGAGTAAAAAGGGTTAAAATTCTTGACAAATCACACTACGCTTCTTCAAATACCAATGATAAAAAAGTGACTGAGCAATAAAAAAAGATGGACTGTGAATTGAAAATAATGGTAATAACATCTTCATTGTGCAATCAACATCATCACATCTCAAAACCTCTCTTCCTGCTTCATTCATGTCTTTCCCTGTGGATGCAGTGTGTTTTTGCCATCACGTCCAATTCCGGAGGATTTCCCCCCCAAAAAACACAGCATACACCCTCCACCCCCGATCCATCTCTAAAACAGCCGCCAGTTAAACGTTAAGAGAGCGAGAAGACAGAAGAGACGCTTGCTCGGTTTCATTTGCTGGAAGAGTTTTCCCCCAGAGGTGACCCTGCTGCCCTGTTAGCGCATACACACAGTGGAAAATTCCTATGGATGAGTAGGCACTAGCAGCAGGTGATGAGAAGTACAACAGGCTATTTATCTCCTCACTAACACCATTTACTGACTCAACTATTCCTGCTTTACAAATTCCGTCCACAGTGTTTACAGTATGCTCCAGTGATGCTGAGATGTCCAACTATACCTAATGATTTCCCCATATTGAACTGTGGGGTGGTGGACGGTCATAAAGAACAACAACATGGAACTGTGACGACTGATACACTAAACACAACTGTGGACAATGAACACTGAATGAATACTGACTGTCGGGAAACAACTTAAAAATGAATTGTTAAAGTGTTTGATTTACAGCCAATTAGGGGGGGTAGGATATTTCAGAATAAACATGCATGGCAGTTTGGAGGAATGGCATATACTGTATGTCTAAATAAAAGGAAATAATAATAATACAATGTCATAGATTGTACATACTTAAAACTCATTTGTATACAATAGCCTTTAAATAGACCTCCTTTTAGACCATTTGATCTGCCATCTCTTTTCTGCTCTGCCCCCTTCTCCACGAAGGAGATAGGGGGCACATATTAGGTGACCACAGATGCCGCGCTAGCTGTTCAAAGTCGGGACCCGGCCCAGGTGGACCACTCATCTGTGCATCAGTTGGGGACGTCTCTGCGCTGCTGACCTGTCTCCACTCAAGATGATCTCCTACTGGCCCCACTATAGACTGGACTCTCAGACTATTAACTAGATCCACTCGACGTCCAAGGTTTCTCATTGTAGCCCATTGGGTTGAGTTTTTCCTTGCCCTGATGTGGGATCTGAGCCGAGGATGTCGTTGTGGCTTGTGCAGCCCTTTGAGACACTCGTGATTTAGGGCTATATAAATAAACTTTGATTGATTGATTGATTGATTGATTGACAACTTTGTCAAACAGTTGTAGTTGTAAAGTAAATGTCAGCTGATGAGATGTGATGTACCTGAGATGAAACACCTGCTCACCACTGAGAAATAACAAAACATGTTAAACAACTTACTTTGTGTCTAGATGAGAGGTTTTGCAATCTCTCCTTTGGGTGCCTAAATTCATTTGTATTCATTTGTCCTGGCAGTCAAAAACCTGATCCGTCAATCACAGCGTGACTCCTTGGCGATGGCGGGCGCAAGACACCGGTGGCCGGTCACACATCTGAAAAGCTCGGGGTGAAGCTCCGGGAGGGACAACGCATGTTGACTATAGCCTGTCAAGCCCGACATAAAATCCTCGCGGACTGACGTTTGGACACAGAGTCTCCCCGCTGGCGTGCGTGTGGATATTCCCCAGTGTTTCATTCATTTAGGCTGATCCAGAGTGAGGGACGCGCGGCCGGAGGAAGGTGCCGGGGTTCGGTCGGAGGTGGTGACGGAGTAAAGAGGCTTGCTTCCATCCCTTTCCCTTTTAAACGGGCTCAACCTCCGCCACAGACACGGTAAGTGTCGGGTTACACGCCAAGCGGTGCTAGGCTGCTACTGCACGCCGTGTTTCTCCGTGGGGGGTTGGCCTCTCGGCGTTCACCTTCCGAAAAAGAAATAGCCCCGAGACAGATGACGGAGCGACACCGTAGTGGCTCAAGTTCACAGAAAATGGCTGGCAAGAGATACATTTGTTCAACAAAACTGGCATTCAGTTAGTCAAAGTGACAAATCTTTTTGTCAAACCAGGACTTTTTTTTTTTTTAAACAACATAATTGTAGTGTATTTAGAGAAAGAAAGCTAGTTAGCTTGCTAGCAAGAAGACTAGCTACAGCTAACTAGCTTAGAATCAGTGGTCCCCAACCACCGGTCCGGGGCCGTGACGCATTTCATACCCGGGCCGCACAGAAACATTAATTAATTTATAAACTACCGCATTTTCTCCGACTTAACTTTCGCCTGTCCCACTAAACACACCAATAAGCTTGTTAATAGAACTCCTTTGTTATTGTTATAGTACAGCGGTCACCAACCTTTTTGAAACCAAGAGCTACTTCTTGGGTATACATGGTGTTTACGTGACGTCACACATCCGGGTTATCCCGAGTCATCCGCCATCTTGGGAGGCAAACAAAACACACCTGGCCTAGTTGACACGCTTCACGATTATTGACAATAGCTTCGAGCAAACACTGGTGAAAGGCGCATAATGGTTATTTCCTGTTGGGTGAATGGATGTACAAATCGACGGGATGGATCAGTGCAGCGAGGATTTTTCAGTATTCCTAAAATTAGACACAACGAAGGAGAACAGACAAGGAAAATCAGCGAGGAGAGACGACGCTTGTGGTTGGCAAGCATCAACAGGAAAGAGGAGCCATCTCAACATTCCAAAATATGTTCTGATCACTTTGTAACAGGTAGGATTACGTCTCAATCTGTTTATTAAACATTTTAGAACGATGTATTGTTTATTTTTTTGTCAATTTGCTATTCTCGAAGCCCTTTATGGGATGGACCACGAAAGCGAAAGCCCCCCCCCCAGGATATATAGCGCCCATCTCAGCCCAGGTTGCTTGTACACGAAATGAGTTGTAGATCTCAATGGATAAAATATTTAGGTATCAACCTTGTCATAAGTTAGATACATTAGAGATGCACTTTTGTTTGGTAATTACATAAGTGTTGCAATGAAATAAATGTTGTTGGTTTTTTTACCCCCAGGCAATCCAGCAGTTGTAAAATCAATGTGTCTGACCTCTGAATAGTTCACCCTGTCTACGGTGGTTGGTAATAACCAGTAAGATTTCTCTTGTGTAGCTGTCTTCTCTTTACTGATTCGATATGCTTCCATGGTATAGAACAGAAGGGCTCCAACATGTGTGCAGGATTCTCCCAGTCCTGCCATACAATCACAGTGAGCACTGTCTACAATCCCACTTGGTGATGCTATAATCCATGGCCGCAATGCTGTTTCGTTCATCCTTTGAGAATGACGCACCTGAAAATACAGAATAAATAATTTGTTAGTTTTTCGAATACATTCAGTCACCATCAGTGTATGTACATAAGTAGTCCATACACCACCAGTAACCCACTTAGTATGCTATACAGGCGCATAACAAGGTGTGTGTGGGCTGGGGGTTATTGAGAGGGGGCATACTTTAAATTCATATATTTTCCATTTCAATCTGGGATTTAAGTGAAAAAAAATTGTCATACTCGTGAATTATATTTTATACTCTTCAGTTGGGCATTATCAAAACTAACAAATTGAATAAATTAACAAATTTATCACATATATAAATAAATATAAGTGGATGGGAGAGGACAGGCTTGGGCAGACTCCCCTTATCCTAAGGAGTCCGACGTGTCCTCGCTAAACACATGGTTTTAATGTACGTTATATATACATACCCTGCCCACTACAAGCACTTTCTCGTTTGCAGTCATGCTTTTAACGTCGCTGACCCATCCGTTAATAAACTGGTTGTACGCCTCCAGAGACTTGAATGCCCTCAATTCCTCCATTGTATAGGCACTGGTGTAATTGACGAGGTAGTTCAAAATGTCTATGTACGTTATGGCCGGGAGGCATTTGTGGTCATACGTGAAACTTTATTTCGGCACTTCGTACGGGTCAACGCCTATGCATTGTGTCTTCTGGTTGTATCTTTCCAACGTCTGGTTGTCCAAGCCTTCTTTATACTTCTTTTTTGCTGGTTTCTCGGCCATTATGCATACGTTTGTGAACGGGTTCGTATATATGAATTTGCTGATGTTGTACCGGTGCGCTTGCCTTTCAAAATGGCGGATCGCGCGGAGCATCATGGGAAATCAGTCGGGCGTGAAAACTATGTATAGAACTCCTTTGTTATTGTTATAGTACAGCGGTCACCAACCTTTTTGAAACCAAGAGCTACTTCTTGGGTATTGATTAATGCGAAGGGCTACCAGTTTCCATCCATCCATTTTCTACCGCTTATTCCATTTGGAGTCGCGGGGGGCGCTGGAGCCTATCTCAGCTACAATCGGGCGGGAGGCGGGGTACACCCTGGACAAGTCGCCACCTCATCGCAGAGGCTACCAGTTTGATACACACTTAAATAAATTGCCAGAAATAGCCAATTTTCTCAATTTACCTTTAACTCTATGTTATTATTAATAATTAATGATATTTATCTTTGTGGAAACACTGATCATCTTAATGATTTCTCACAATAAATATATATAGAAACAGATAAATATCAATTTGCAACACTTTATTTTTATATTTTCTCTAAGTGCACATTTTTCAAATTGAACATTTTCAAATGATCACTTCTAAGACAGTCTTGTGAAATCACAATATCCCATTTTAACTAGCTAGCCACTAACATTTTTTAACAAATCATGAATTACTTTGCACCATGTTTGTACAAATAATAACTCATGTAAAATACGAAAGTCAACTCTCGAATTTTTTTAATAAATCATGTCACACTTTGAACTGGACACCAAATCTGTTATCTGTTTCTTTGTCAGTTAGTGAAAACCAAGTCTTTAAAATATTTTCTTGGATTTTCAAATTCTATTTGAGTTTTGTCTCTCTTAGAATTAAAAATGTCGATCAAAGCGAGACCAGCTTGCTAGTAAATAAATACAATTTAAAAAATAGAGGCAGCTCACTGGTAAGTGCTGCTACTTGAGCTATTTTTAGAACAGGCCAGCGGGCTACTCATCTGGTCCTTACGGGCTACCTGGTGCCCGAGGGCACCGCGTTGGTGACTCCTGCTATAGTACATGGGACAATGCACATTAATAGACATATAAAATATTAATGTGCCAGATTGTAGCCAAAGGCTAATTTTAGAGATGTCCGATATTATCGGCCGATAAATGCTTTAAAATGTAATATCGGAAATTATTGGTATCGGTTTCAAAATTATCGGTATCGGTTTCAAAAATTAAAATGTATGACTTTTTAAATCGCCGCTGTGTACACGGACATAGGGAAAAGTACAGAGCGCCAATAAACCTTAAAGGCACTGCCTTTGCGTGCCGGCCTAATCATGTAATATCTACGGCTTTTGACACACACAAGTGAATGCAAAGCATACTTGGTCAACAGCCATACAGGTCACAATGAGGGTGGCCGTATAAACAACTTTAACACTGTTACAAATATGCGCCACACTGTGAACCCACACCAAACAAGAATGACAAACACATTTCGGGAGAACATCCGCACCGTAACACAACATAAACACAACAGAACAAATACCCAGAACCCCTTGCAGCACTAACTCTTCCGGGATGCTACAATATACACCCCCCCCCCCCCCGCTACCCCCTACCCTCAAACTCCGCCCCCCCAACCCCGCCCACCTCAACCTCCTCATGCTCTCTCAGGGAGAGCATGTCCCAAATTCCAAGCTACTGTTTTGAGGCATGTTAAAAAAACCAATGCATTTTGTGACTTCAATAATAAATATGGCAGTGCCATGTTGGCATTTTTTTCCATAACTTGAGTTGATTTATTTTGGAAAACCTTGTTACATTGTTTAATGCATCCAGCGGGGCATCACAACAAAATTAGGCATAATAATGTGTTAATTCCACGACTGTATATATCGGTTGATATCGGAATCGGTAATTAAGAGTTGGACAATATCGGATATCGGCAAAAGTCATTATCGGACATCTCTAGCTAATTTTTTTGCTGTTTTTATCTGCCACACGTAGAAAGCCGGTCCGTGAAAATAATGCATACATTAAACCGGTCCCTGGTAGTAAAAAGGTTGGGGAACCCTGGCTTTGATGACTACAGTTATTGACATACATGTTAGAGATAGGATTTATGGCTCTTTGAAGGAAGTCAAATCTTGAGGGGCCGTTCCTTTTTAAAAAAGTGGCCTGTTATTATAGTTTTTGTTTAACAGTTATTTTTATATTATGGATACAATAATTTGTATCAGTTATACGATAAGACACAGGTGTCAAACTCAAGGCCAAGGGGCCCGCCCATCATTTAATGTGGCGCGCGAAAACTTGGAAAAAATATGTTGATAAAGTACTTTCCCCATTTTAACAGAAAAAAATACATGTACTGCATGCAGTTGCATATATTTGAAACTAATATCTAATACTGCAACACATACAGTATATACATTTTTTTTGTTAAGATAGAAATAAATACTTGAATATCTGTTTGACATTTGATTTTAAAGCAAGCCATTCATCAAAGTGTACACTGTAAAAATGACAGTAAAAATAAATCTCATCTCAGTCGCCAAAATTTCGACTTAGAAAACAGTGGTACCATTTTTTCATGTAAAGTAATACATAGTAAAAACAAAAAAAACATAGATTTTATGCAAACAAAGGTTGAATGGATGGAACTGCATTCATATTGTTTGCTGAAACGTTTCAGAAGAGGCAGTTGCATTAATGAATAATATTTTTTTGGCTAAATTAACTGAATACATTTTTTCTTAAATAAAATATGTTTTTATTTAAGATTAAAAAAAACAACACATTTCTTTATAGACAACTGTATTCCTTAACTTCAAAAAGTATACATTCAGTGGTCAGCTTTATGGCAAGGTCTTCAAATGTCATCACTATGAGAACTACTATGACAAAAATAAAAAATAAGTGCTCAGATATTTGTCTTTTATTTATATGATTGGCAACATTCAATCTGTTCTTTTTTCATATAAATACAAAACACACGTTCACTTCAGCAGTGTCATTATTGTCTAGATCAGGGGTCTGCAACCTGTGGCTCTGGAGCCGCATGCGGCCCTTTCATGCCTCCAGCCGCAGAATATTGGAGCGAGTTTTTTTAAAATTCATTAATAAGGGAAGTACCACTGCATTTTTCTCTAATGTTCCAAATAATTTGGTGATTTGCTTCGTTATACCCAGAAATGAAATGTGAGTCGTTTTTTTGTCATGTGTTTGATTTCATAAATTCTATAGCGCAAGTGTAATGAAACTATAAGTGGTGTTATCATCATTTTAAAGTTAAAGTTAAAAGTTAAAGTACCAATGATTGTCAGACACACACTAGGTGTGGTGAAATTACCCTCTGCATTTGACCCATCCCCTTGTTCACCCCCTGGGAGGTGAGGGGAGCAGTGAGCAGCAGTGGTGGCCGCGCCCGGGAATCATTTTGGTGATTTAACCCCCATTTCCAAGCCTTAATGCTGAGTGCCAAGAAGGGAGGTAATGTGTCCCATTTTTATAGTCTTTGGTATGACTCGGCCAGGGTTTGAATTCACGACCTACCGATCTCAGGGTGGACACTCTAACCACAAGGCCACTGAACAGGTTCAGGAATCAAACAGAGTTTGCGGCTCTAGGTGGGTTTTATTTGGGGGTATATGGGCTTAAATGGCTCTTTGTATGCTGAAGGTTGCCGACCCCTGGTCTAGATGCTCTTTTGTGGTAATGTGCCAGTAAATAGAAGCACAATGTCTGAATTGAACACTTACAAAAATACTAAGTGTTAAAGCAAATATTATTTGACCTCTTGGTCAGTTACTGTATCACCAGTTCCCTGTTGAAGAACTTTGTGGTATCACTATCATAAAGTGTAGTGTCACTATTATAAAACTGGACACACTATGTTTATGTTTAACAATTTAGATAAAGGAGTGTTTTGAGGCCAAGACATAAAGAGAGTAAGCTAGTACATACTTCTCAGGCTATGTCTACACTAAGGCCCCGTTTACACTAAGCCAGATAAGGTTATCCAGGGTAAATCCCACCTAACCTTACCCGTGTCCACACACAACAATTCCACCGTTTAAGACCCACTGCCCCCTACGTTCGCCGGCGCAACGCGACCTAATACGCATGCGTGGAAAATGCACACTTATCTGAACAATATACAGTGTTGTGGCATTTCAATTAACTGGAATCCAGTGTGCTGTGGGGCCCTATTGTAGTGAATCACACCTGAGCCATCATAAATTAATCAAATCTTTATTAGACACGTAAACAATGTGATAAAGAACATTTTACATCAATCATACTAGGGATCTAAATATCTGGTCAGGACACTCCTCACTCTTTTGCCTTCACCTTCATTGTCCATTCGTTTTTGGTGACTTTATATACTCTGAACCTAGACGTTGAGTCCGCGACATACATGGCAGACAACAACTGATACAGTCTGCTTTGCCAGTCCAAATGCATTTGCTAATTTACGTAGTTTTCCCTTGACGGCCAGGTAGAGCACATGCTACCTTTTTCATCACATCCACAGGAGCCCGCATTCTCGTTGTATCTCCTTTGACAAATGGACAAAGTTTTTCGCTAAGTAGAATCACAGCTGACCTGGACATTCGAAAGATCTCTTGCCGTCTGAGAAGTGTAGTATCCCAAATAGCTGCAATCGCTTTCTCTTAAGGTATTCATGTGTGATTTCCACAAGCGTCTGTACATGTAGAAGAAGGAGAAACACGGGCATGTCTGGATGACTCGCCTTCATATTTCCAGTGGTTACCTCCGAGTTACGAAACCGCTTTATTATGAAGCTGGCTGTAGCGCGTTCTTTTTGATGTCACTTCCTGTGTGGGGTGCGGTCTTTTTGGCGGCACTTCCTCTCCGTAAACGATCAATGAGTCCATACAAAGCTAAGAACTGGAGATTCAAGAAATAGAGGGCGCACTTACCAGTGTAAAAAAATGTCAGAGGAGGGGAACCCATCCATTCATCCATTTTCTACCGCTTGTCCCTTTCGGGGTCGCTGAAGCCTATCTCAGCTGCATTCGAGCGGAAGGCGGGGTACACCCTGGACAAGTCGCCACCTCATCACAGAGGAGGTGAGCCAAAACGGGGATTTAGTGTGGCTGAAATGAGGCTTAGGCTAAATAATTATTCGTTTAAGGGGTTATCCGGCTTAGGCCTTGTCTACACTAAGCCAGAAAGACTGCACCCCACACAGGAAGTGACATCAGAAAGAACGCGCCACAGCCAGCTTCATAACAACCTGTGGATGTTAGTTGTTTATATTGTAGCGTCCCGGAAGAGTTGTTGCTGCAGGGAATTCTGGGAATTTGTTCTGTAGTGTTTATGTTGTGTTGCGGTGCAAATATTATCCCAAAATGTGCTTGTCATTGTTTAGTGTGATTTCACTATATGGCACATATTTATGACAGTGTTTGCGTTGTTCATACGGCCACCCTTAGTGTGACATGTATGGCTGTTGGCTAAGTATGCGCTTCATTCACTTGTGTGTAGTGTGTTCAATGTTTAGATAATCGTGTTGATGCTTAATGCTCTTGACTTTACCAACTACAGATCATTTGTATCACATTCGAATATTTTGACTCTGGTGTGCTGCTGTGCAGTGAAGCATGAATAGTTATCACTTGGGATGATGCTTGAAGTAAATGTACTATATTTGTTGCTATGGAGACAAGGATTAGTGATTCAGAAGTAGTTACAACACTGCGGATTGTGCACTACCGCGAACATGCTCGTCTGCGCAACCTTAATAGAATGTACTACTAACCACAGTCATATTTATGAAGTAATATACTAATAACGTACAGCATTTACTGAAGAGTGGACTTTTACGGTATCTCCTTCAAGCTGCTTCTCCATCAAACACACTATCAGCAGCTTCTCCATATTTTAATGGATACATGTCTGGCACTTAGATATTTTTTTAACAATCTTGCCTGGCATTGGACAGTGTTATGGTTTGCTAAGTTAAAGTTTGGTCATGTTTTTGATCATTTTGTTTTTTTAATCACTGACTATCATCAATTTCTTGATCTCAGCACTGTCTTTCACACTCACTTTCTACCCTCTCATGCTTGGTAAACAAAGTTATGTTGATCTCTAGCTATAAGTTAATACTGATGTTTTGGGCTTATCTCACGGGGTTCACTGTGACATTTGCTATACCAACTAATGGTGGAGAGGCTTGTAACTCAAATTTTTGCTTGCAACTGAAAGTGTAACAATTAGCCGAGAGACAGCTCTTATTTCAAAACACTTTTGGAGGTTGCCAACTGTTTAATGTATTTTACACAGTATATCCCACCTTTTTAGGACTTCTCGTACGTCAGTACGTACGTACGTAACACATGCACACGCATTAGCTTTAGGTGTTGCTAGCTAATAATAGTAATTTAGATAGTTAGCGTTAGCTGTCATTAAATGTATTTTCTATCATAACAACAACGTGACTGCAAATTGTTAATTTCTTCTCTTGGACTGCTTTTGTATGTGTGCACGAGACAGTGAAGTGAAGTGAATTATATTTATATAGCGCTTTTCTCTAGTGACTCAAAGCGCTTTACATAGTGAAAGACAGGGTGAGTAACCGCCGTAAACACCAATCATTTTATTCTGGACGGTAAACATTTTTATTACTGTACTTTCCGGACTATAAAGGCGCACTTAAAATCTTTTTTTTTCTCAAAACTTGACAATGCACCTTATAACCCGGTTCTCCTAATGCAGTGTTTTTCAACCACTGTGCCGTGACTAGTGTGCCGTGAGATACAGTCTGGTGTGCCGTGGGAGATTGTCTAATTTCACCTATTTGGGTTAAAAAAGTTTTTTGCAAAACAGTAATTATAGTCTGCAAATTATGTGTTGTTGTTGAGTGTCTGTGCTGTCTAGAGCATGGCAGAGTAACCGTGTAAGCTGGCAGCCGGTAGCTAATTGCTTTGTAGATGTCGGAAACAGCGGGAGGCAGCGTGCAGGTAAAAAGGTATCTAATGCTTAAACCAAAAATAAACAAAAGGTGAGTGCCCCTAAGAAAAGGCATTGAAGCTTAGGGAAGGCTATGCAGAACAAAACTAAAACTGAACTGGCTACTAAGTAAACAAAAACAGAATGCTGGAGGACAGCAAAGACTTACTGTGGAGCAAAGACGGCGTCCACAAAGTACATCCGAACATGACATGACAATCAACAATGTCCCCACAAAGAAGGATAAAAACAACTGAAATATTTTTGATTGCTAAAACAAAGTAGATGCGGGGAATATCGCTCAAACATGAAACTGCTACAGGAAAATAACAAAAAAAAAGAAAAAAGCCACCAAAATAGTAGCGCAAGACAAGAACTAAAACACTACACACAGGAAAACAGCAAAACAACTCCAAATAAGTCAGGGCGTGATGTGACACGTGGTGACAGTACACCTACTTTGAGACAAGAGCTATAGTGATGCATGCTTGGTTATGCTTTAAAGTCATATCCAACAATTGTGACAACGACTTTTTACTGTCAACTGAGTTTCGTTTTTTAATGATTTCTGCTGGTGGTGTGCCTCCGGATTTTTTCAACACAAAAAATGTGCCTTGGCTCACAAAATGTTGAAAAACACTGTCCTAATGTAAATAATACGTTTGGTTGAGCTTACCCACCTCAAAGCTATTTCATTTGGTACATGGTGTATTGATAAGTGTGACCAGTTGATGGCAGTCAAACATAAGAGATAAGTGTAGGCTGCACTATGATGGCAATATGTCTCAAGTAAACAACACCAACATTTTAAATGTTCCATTGAAAATACAGAACATTACACACGGCGCTCAAAAATCTATCAAAATGTTTTAGTACGACTTTGGTAAGCTATGAAGCCGCACCGCTTGAAGGATTGTCGGCGCATTAAACATATGAGTATTATTATGGGGTGTGTATAAGGTAAGACATATTATCTGGCGTTTTGTTTCGCAATATTATGCAAAAGAAACTTGTCTTACCTTCTGGTACCTGCTGATCTGCATTTGGGATCTGCATAAGTACTGAAAAATTGCGCGCATCCGCGCCGACGCCGTAGTCAGTAAGCTTTCTCTTTTTCTCTATCTTCTTGTTATGTGATATTCATCCTCCACTGTTGACATTTCTAATATAAAGTAGTGTAAAGTTCTTACTTATATCTGTCAGTAAACTTGCCATGAAAGCGCTAAAATATACTGTAGTGAGTTTACATTATTCACCCAAGAAACTTTAGTTATTAGAGAGTTCCGGTCGGACGTTTTTTCACGGGACACATTTCCTGTGTTGTTGTTTCTGGATGAGGTGATGCTGTTCCGTTATTGATTTAAGTAAAGTCTGAATGTCATTAAAACAGATAGCTCCATCTTTTGACACTTCTTCCCCTCCCGTCCTTGCACGCTACACCACCACAACAAAGATGACGGGGAGAAGACGCTGCTGAAGGTGAGCCACGTAAATAAGACCGCCCACAAAACGGTGCATCCGGAAGCGACTGTCAGAAAGCGGCTTGAAGATGATCTGTAAAACATCATCTATGCAACATTTTGCCCAAAGAACCACCATTACATGTTATGTAGACCACAAGGAAGTGTTTTACATTTAGAAAAAAAAAAAAAATGATACAACTCCTTTAATGCGCCCTATAATCCGGTGCGCCTAATATATGAAAAAAGATCAAAAATAGACCATTCATCGGCAGTGCGCCTTATAATCCGGTGCGCATTATGGCCCGGAAAATACAGTATATAAACTGTGTAATTGTGAAAAGTATAGACAATTGTAAAAACAAATGCGTTCTGTTAAACCATGGTAACATAAGCTATCCGGTGGTGTTCTTGTTATATTTATATACTACATACTGTAACTAGATCACGTTTATTATTCATTTTGGGCATGTGACTTGTTGCTAGGCAGAATTCATGGCATGTTTCAACTTCTGCCTGACACAGTAGAGAAAGAACAAGGAAAGAGGGCAGATGGACCATCATGCGAGGGTAGTCCTTAATTATATTAATCCTGGCTTTGCTCAATTGTATTCAATTGAAGGTACCCTTCTTTCACAACAGCGTTATTTTCTGGATGTAGGCAGGTGGACGGCACTTCCTGACGTATAAGCAATCTTTTTAAAGGGGAACTGCACTTTTTTTTGGAATTTTGCCAATCGTTCACAATCATCATGAAAGACATGATGGCGGGTGTTTTTTTTAATGCATTCTAAATAGTAAATGAATGCGATCAAAAGTCAGCTTACAATGGATTGATTGATTGATTGAGACTTTTATTAGTAGGTTGCACAGTGAAGTACATATTCCGTACAATTGACCACTAAATGGTAACACCCGAATAAGTTTTTCAACTTGTTTAAGTCGGGGTCCACTTAAATTGATTCATGATACAGATATACACTATCATATATACTATCATCATAATACAGTCATCACACAAGATCATCACATTGCATTATTTACAATGTGGGGTGTGTGTGTGTGTGTGTGTGTGTGTGTGTGTGTGTGTGGGGGGGGGGGGGTTGGGTTTGGTTGTTATCATCAGTCATCAACAATTGAGAACAGAGAAATGGATATTGGAACAGTGTAGGTCTGACTTGGTAGGATATGGACAGCAAGTAGTGGGCAGAGAGAGAGAGAGAGAGAGAGAGAGAGAGAGAGAGAGAGAGAGAGAGAGAGAGAGAGAGAGAGAGAGAGAGAGAGCAGAAGGCATAAGAAAAAGTATCTGCATTTGATTGTTTACATTTGATTATTAACAATCCGGGGAGGGTGTTAGTTTCGGGTCGTAGCTGCCTGGAGGTGAACTTTTATTGCTGTTTTGAAGGAGGATAGAGATGCCCTTTCTTTTATACCTGTTGGGAGCGCATTCCACATTAATGTGGCATAAAATGAGAATGAGTTAAGACCTTTATTAGTTCGGAATCTGGGTTTAACGTGGTTAGTGGAGCTCCCCCTGGTGTTGTGGTTATGGCGGTCATTTACATTAAGGAAGTAGTTTGACATGTACTTCGGTATCAGGGAGGTGTAGCGGATTTTATAGACTAGGCTCAGTGCAAGTTGTTTTACTCTGTCCTCCACCCAAGCCTATTGGAGTCGCTCTATTCTGCCTATAAAGCCCTTAAAAAAGATTAAAACACCTCCATTAAGGTTCTATATACATTATGTAAGTATATATACTGTATATGTAATGTAGTAATGTTCATACATTCCCATTTAGATTAAAAATGACTCATAATCCTTGTGAAGAAAAGTGGGGTGGAATCAAGCATCTTTTCGTGTCGTTCTCGCCATTCCTGGATCTAAATTGGCTGTCAAAATGTACTTACTTGTCGGAATACGTCCTCCTCCTTCTACTATCCAGGTGAGAGGCATGATTTATGATCGAGAATAAAGTGTGACGAGCAAGGAAACGAGGAAGCAGCTCATCAGTCGATCACTTCAACATTGGCACACGAGCTTGTGATTATAATAACAATATCACTAATACTTGGTTATTATTCAAGTCACAAAATGTAAATGGCGTGTTGTTAGCGCTTTTTGGATGTTTTTTAATTGGGTTTTATGGGTGAAATAGAGGACCTCCCATTGGCTCCACTGTAAGCTGACTTTTATTTACGTTTATTTATGAGTTGAAATGCATTTAAAAAAAGACATCCCTCGTCACGTCTTTCGTAATGATTGTGAATAATAGGCAAAATGTTTTTTAAAAAGTGCAGTTCCCCTTTAATATTTATATTCTTATCTAAGGAAAAATATGTTTAATAACCTCTTAGATTTTGTAGAAGTTTTAAAGACACACACCCAACCAACTCTGTGAGCTACTGTGTTTTTAACGATATATCAAAATGAAGTGTAAAAACGGGCAATTTGGAAAATGTGCTGATCTTATCACTTGAATGAAAGCTTTGTAAATGATCTCATCAACAAGTTATGTTACTAAGTAGAGGTGCTAGAAAGGGCGAGAGAAATAGATCTGACATATTTTGGACAGTGTGTGTGCATGTTAGTGACCTCTCTGCTATTTAGCCCGAGGGCCGCGGGTCAGTCCGGTCCTAATGGACGCAAGTCATTAACATGCTCTTTACGATGGCCTTCACACACGCGCCGTGCCTTGTGTTTGAGCCGTGGTCACCACCCGACCCTCTCATGCACTTCCAATGAGCCACAGCGACTCTGCCCCCGTTTTTGGTCCAAATTACAAAGTCCGCACTTGCCGGTGCGCTCGCTGCCACCCCTTTAAGCTGCTTAATTATGGTCATTGGCACCGAGTCTGAAAGCTCCCTTTATCCCCCCCACCCCCTCCACGCTCCAGAAATAAGCCCTGCCGAAGCACACAGGCAGCCCAGATCAAACGCTCCCATAGGGAAGGGGTCATTACTGGTGCGCAGGGCGGACACAGCCCAATGGGTACCAGGCCACGCCTCGAGCCTAAATTGCAGAGCGGGCCTAGTGACGACACAAGCGTGCTCTTTGATGCGCGGCGAGGGCGCACGCTGTTTGGACAACAATGTTTACCGTTTGCGCGCCGTACGTACGCACAAACAGGCAGGGTTGTGTTACGAAAGCTGGGTGCAACCATGCTTCTCATGGTTTAAATTTATCTGGGTGTCACTGCCATTACCTAAGTAGCATGTTTCAAATGTGTTCCAGAAGCCAAAGCCCTCAAAAGCAGGGTTTCTACTCCAAAACGATTTAATCGACCATTTTACATCAAGGGGCGGTACTAGAAGATGGTTCCGCGTGGTTTCTGGGTATTGCGGCATTGAACGCATCAGTCGTAAGAAGATCCACTAACAAAATAGGATAGGATACTACAGCAGGGTCGCCCCGAGCTAATTTGGGGCTACAATTTTATTTTGCTTCCCCACTTACATACCGTAAATTCCGGACTATAAGCCGTTACATTTTTCCTACACTTTGAACCCTGCGGCTTATAAAACGGGGCGGCTAAGTTGTGGATTTTTCATTGCTGATGGCCATATTGCAAATAGCTTTAAAAAAAAAAACAAGCATTGAAAGGGTGTGTTATTTGTGCTATAGCGCTTTTTTTTGGACGAGTTTGCTCAATGCAGGTGCTGCAGTGTCCTTCCATTTAGTTCTTTCAACTGGAAGTAGAAGTGCCGTTCCGTGTTCTAGTCGTCCATAGAGTTTCTACTCGTATAGATTCTTCATTCATCACTCCAAGCAACATTTGTAAGTTTTACAATATAACTAAAACAATTCATACTTACGAAGCCGTCCCATGTGTGATGTCTGTAAGAGTGTTTTCATACATATTTGTACATGCTATCGTAACGTAATTAAGCGAGGGTTGTTAGCATTAGCTAATATGCTAACACGTTTACGAGTGTCTGTGTTAGTATTATTAACTTACAAAATAATTATTTTTGTATTGTTTCAGTTTCACAAATTCCTCAGTAAATTCACCAAAACGTCACCGTGGAGTTATTGAGTCTGTTTAGCAGATTGAAGAGCTAGCTTCTGCAGCTAATGAGTCCATGACTTCTGTTTTGTCTGAGCAGCCATTTTACTGCCATGTTACATGCACCGTTTGAAAAAAATTAAGGTATGTAAATAAATATTTACAGAATATTTCTGTGTAAATAAATAATGTCACAACGTATATATCTGCGACTTATAGTCCGATGTGGCTAATATATGGAAAAATTCCCCTCCCACCCCAAAACAATTTAGTGGGTGCGTCTTGTATACCAGTGCGCTTTAAAGTCCAGAAAATACAGTAATTGTTTATTTATGTTTATGTTTAGACTTTTTTTATTCAAACTTGAATTAAATGTGCTGCATGTTTTGTACTAAAACTAATTATTGGGAAATACATTGTTAATTTTTTATAATATTAAATAACAAATTTACCATAATTAAAAAACATAGTGCATACCTTCCCAGTCTGTTTCAAGCCCAGCACGAATGTTGTGCGTCTTAGAGAAATTGCCATTATATTCTTATCAATGACAGAGCAGGGAGAGGCAAGGAATATGGTTGTGGTCACATTTCAAATGATGCGCCCCGTCATTCATTAATTGATTATTTAAATGCGCTTAGTCATGCTTAGACTAACCGGCAAGATAAAGTGGATTTTATTTTTTCATTACAATTTTTTTTTTATTATAATCATTATGACTGTTAAAGTTAAGGAGTTTTGTGATTTCAAACTGTGAGTGTGCCACAGGGCTAGTGACGGTGTGTTGTTGTTGTTGTTTTGCTTTTGTTATGCAATAGAAAGTAGATCCATCACTTCCTTGTTATGTTTGTTTGATATATTATATTTTTTAATTTTCCTGAGGGAACTCTCCTGAAGGAATCAATAAAGTACTATCTATCTATCTATCTATCTATTTATCTATCTATCTATATACAGTACTGTGCAACGCTTTACAATATGTTCAAAGTGTACAAACCTTTAGTAAAATATGAACTTTTATTGAGGCTGGAACCAACTATTCATGTTTACGTTGTTGTTGTTTTTTATGAAGAAATATGTTTCAATAAATAACATTTTCTATTTAGGAACCCTGAGAGCAGAGGCGTCAACTACAAACGTAGAATAGGCTCCAGCTTGCCTGGTGTAGAAAATGCATAAATGCTACTTTCAAACAGTGCTGTCAAATTATTTATTCGTTTTAATCAGATTAATCACATTTTTTTTGTTTGGATTAATCAGAGGCTATTGCTTGATTGAAAAATGTAAATGTATTTAAAAAATACCCCAATATTTGGACATAATGCAATTTTATTGTCAGAATGTCACACAGGAACATTTTTTAATGTTTACTTGAATGCACATCATTTATTTGCTTAAAATTTGATAACAGTTTAAGTCTAGTCAGGGTGTATTTCGGAGTGAAATTTGCCAGCGAGCACACCAATTAGTCCTCTCACTCATCTTTGCATTGACATATTTATTGACCTGATCACTGATCGTATAACAACTCGCACCACCTGTCAGGTAAGAGTAGCATGTGCGGTCAGAACAGATTGCGTGATTAATCTCTGTGCATACAGTGGAACCTTGTTTTATTAATATATATTAATATATGAATTGGTTCTTGAACAGAGTTTGTAAATCGAAAAGTTCATATAGTGAAGCAGATTTCTGCATTACAAACAATGTAAATATGAATAATGGGTTCCATCCTTGACAAAAGTCCATAATTTAGTTAAAGTTAGTACACTTTGAACAAAATATTAAGTGCTATACAGTACTGTATATCACACTAACATAACAAGGAGGAGATGAATCAACTTGTTGACAAGTCAAAACAACGACAAGCTGGACTTTGCTGTATGTACGCACGGACACAAAAGTCCCTTTGGTGCCCTCACAAATGATCAGAAATCACAAACATCCTTAACTTTAACAACCATATTGCTACAATAATAAATAAACATTTTAAAAAGTAAAATTTACTTACAGTACGTTAGCATCATCAAAGGAGCAGGTGACAAGAGGAGAGAAAGGATCAGACGGGAGGAGGGGCCGTGTGTTTGTGTGTGGGCTGTTGGAAGAGGCGTCACTGAAAGAGAGGTAGTCTTCTCCTCCACTGTGAAATAAGTCCGCTTTGGCATCTTTTTCAGAAAAGTCTGTTTTCATCACAATTAAAAACGTGTCTCTCTTTAATACGGACAAGCACAAAAAGGCTGCCAGCGGAACACAAAATGAATGAATGAAGCATTCGTACACAGGGACGTGGTTTGCACACAGAGGTATTTGGTGCGATTTATAAGGGTGGTGAAGTGTGAAGTGAATTATATTTATATAGCGCTTTTTCTCTAGTGACTCAAAGCGCTTTACATAGTGAAACCCATTATCTAAGTTACATTTAAACCAGTGTGGGTGGCACTGGGAGTAGGTGGGTAAAGTGTCTTGCCCAAGGACACAACGGCAGTGACTAGGATGGCAGAAGCGGGGATCGAACCTGGAACCCTCAAGTTGCTGGCACGGCCGCTCTACCAACCGAGCTATACCGTTAAAAAAAGAAAAGTTTACAAGTAGAGCGGTTCGTAAATGGAGCTTCCACTGTCCTCGGGGGCGGTATGGCGTAGTGGGTAGGGCTGCCGTGCCAGAAACATGAGGGTTGCAGGTTCGCTCCCCGCCTCTTGACATCCAAATCGCTGCCGTTGTGTCCTTGGGCAGGACACTTCACCCTTGCCCCCGGTGCCGCTCACACTGGTGAATGAATGATGATTGAATGATAGGTGGTGGTTGGAGGCAGGGACGTGCACATGATTATAGAGGGGCAGGGGCTCAAAGTCAGAAAAGGGCAGGAAAACATTTTTTGGTCCTTTGCACAATATGGAAATTAATGTAGAATTAAATTTGCTAATAGGAAGCTAACTACTTAGCTGTGTGTCCTTTGTAGGTAAAAGTGATTGCCACTGCTTTTGTGTCAACAAATTATTGTCATAATGAGTTAATTCACATTATCATAGGCTTGGAAGACATGAAAAGCAACAAAACACTGGTTTATTATTAGGCTATTTATTGTTAAAGATAAGCACTTTAATATTGAACATTGAACAGTGCAACATGAACTTTGAAAAAAAAAACCAAAAATAAATATTCAAATGGAAAAAAATTCAATGAGAAAATCTGTCCTTCTTCCCTTAACTTGATGAAAACACCATCAAGTTGTAACTTATGGTCTTTCTCACTTAATGCTCAGACTAAACAACTGAAACGCAATACAGGCCCAAAAATATGGACCAGGGGCCAGTAGAGGGCTGTAGAATGGAGGCCACCCATACCCAAATATGCTCCTCAATGTAAATTCAGGGCTTCCATGATGCTAGTACTTGGTTTTAGCCATACATTAAGAGGTCTGCTACCCGTAGCTGCTTCCTGGCGCTCCTTCTCCTTCCTTTTCTGTATCCTTTCTTTTTTTGGCATTGTGCTGCAGGCATAATCAACATGAATCAAGTTTAAATACAGATGGTAATATTCCTAACAGATAACCTACATCTTATATCCCCAGAATGCTGAAATTATTATTATTAATAATAATAATAATCATTATTATTATTATTATTATTACTTTAATTATTATTATTATCATTATCATTATCATTATTCTTCTTATTATTATCATTATTATTATTATTATTATTTTGTTAACCCACACAGTAATAGCAAAGTCACAATAAACTGTATATCTAAACCTCTACTGTGAGAGAAATGTGATCCGCCGTAAACACAGTGCATTTTATTTAAAAAATTAACCTGGTGTTTTATTTTGTATTTTGTACACTACTTCCTGTCCCGCATGATCCGTTCTGCTCTGTGCGGACTTGATGTGCCGTGCTCAATTGATGCGCTGTGCTCCGACGTCCGGCAAAAACAGAAACTGACACATTGAATAATACAGCGTTTTTCTGAAATATTACCCATATTAGATGCTGAATAAGTGGACGGCGACTAGACCATAACTCACTGGTTCAAGTTGCTCCACTGTCACGTGACGTCTCCTCAGGGGCGCAGTTGGCTCTCTCTCCTCTCACTTACTCACTCACTCGCCCTCTCTCTCTCTCCCTCTCTGGCGGAAGTGGCAGGGTCAAACAACCCGGTATTACAAGAAAACGTGGAGCTTTTGTACCGCTGTTTTTTTTACATCCCTGACAGGAATTTATTAATGTTATTTAAAAAAAAAAAAAAAAAAAACACACACAGGCAGAGGGCACTTTTTAAGACGAGACGAAAAAGGGCAGGGGCTCAAGCACCCATAGGGCCCTATGTGTGCACGTGCCTGGTTGGAGGGGCCGTAGGTGCAAACTGGCAGCCTCGCTTCCGTCAGTCTACCCCAGGGCAGCTGTGCCTACAAATGTAGCTTACCACCAGGTGTGAATGAATGATGGGTTCCCACTTCTCTGTGAGCGCTTTGAGTATCTAATAATAGGAAAGCGTGATATAAAATCTAATCCATTATTATTAGGGACCGCAATGTCCCTTTGGGACAGAGGACCCTATTGTATTTGTAAGGTTTTATTATTATTATTCCGCCGCCTCTTTGAGCTGTAATTTGACCCCCTTAACATGCTTCAAAACTCACCATATTTGACACACACATCAGGATTGGCGAAAATTGCCATCTAATAAAAAAACCAAACCCCAAAACTCAAAATTGCGCTCTAGCGCTCGCTAGGAAAAAACACAGACAAAATTGCTTGTAACTTCCGGTAGGAATGTCGTAGAGACACAAAAACCTCTATGTAGGTCTGACTTAGACCTAGATTTCATACATTGACATCCTTCAGCAAAAATCAACAGGAAGTTGGCAATTCCCCCTTCAAAACAAAAGTTTTGTAAAAACAGTCACTTTTGCCTCTTTGAGCTGTAATTTGACCCCCTTAACATGCTTCAAAACTCACCAAACTGGACACACACATCAGGACTGGCATAAATTGTGATCTAATAAAAAAAAACCCAACCCCAAAACTCAAAATTGCGCTCTAGCGCCCCCTAGGAAGAAAACACAGACACAACTGCTCCTAGGAAGAAAACTCAGACAAAACTGCCTGTAACTTCCAGTAGGAATGTCTTAGAGACATGAAACAAAAACCTCTATGTAGGTCTCACTTAGACCTACATTTCATAAATTGAGAACCCCCAGCAAAAATCAACAGGAAGTTTGCAATTCCCCCTTCAAATCGGTCACCTTTTTTCAAACATTATCTCCTCTGAGCGCGTTTGTCGTGTCGGCTTCAAACTAGCACAGGAGAGAGATTGAACCCTTCTGATTAAAAGTTGACCAAAGAGTTTTAATTACTGCTCCGGTTTGGATTTTATGTGCCGTCAAAGTCGGCCCCGTCCATCGCTGCTTGCAGCTTTAATTATTATTATTATTACTTGATTCATTCTATACCTTTTGTGATTAATCGCATGAGTTACCTAGTTATTTTCAACAGCCCTACTTAAAAAAAATGTATTCAGCCATTTCTGTACTTTTTGAGACAACATGCCGTCAGTGGACAAATAAGTAGATGGACATAAGACAGTCCTGGTCAGTGTGTAGGTTTGTCTTCACGCTGGGTCGGTGGCAGAGGTTACGGGGTGGTGGCGGTCAAGCAGACAGTGGCGTCTCTCTCGCTGCACACAAGAAGACTGTTCATAGCAGGAATGTTGCCTCTGTGGTTTGTGCTTTCCTCTTACAGGTGCTCATAGAACTTTCTTTTTCCCCTTTGCCGGAAGATGGTCATGTGACTTCCCTTCAGCCGCATTTTAGTGCCTTTTTCTTTTCACAGTTCTATCAAGTCTTCAGCGAGTTTCTATGTTAAATCTTTTCCTTCCCTGCCCGGTTGCCGTGCCTCTTTCCAGCCCTGTCATTCCTTCGCCGCAAGCATTCCCAGTGCTGACACACCAGAGCCGAAAGCCACCCAACAGCAGTGCCACAACCATAATGACTATGTTCTCTTCTCATAATAATACCAGCAAGAAAAAACACCAGCACTTTTGGGGGCAGACTGTAGAAAGCTGACTGTCCCGAAGCGAAAGTGGAGCTTTTGTGGAATACACACAGTGTGGTGTCGTTTTTATCGTGTTGACGATTTGCTTATTGGAAATGTTAATGCATGCTTGTTTCACTTTCACATATGGCAGTGGCTTTCATGCTTCTGATGGGTTTTTTTTTCCGTGGGAATGCATTCACAGGGTGGAGGTGGCGTGGGATCAGAGTAAAATATACCCAACACATGTATCATAGAATAAACCTTCAGAGCATTTTAACTGTATTTGCACACTTTACATTCTTATCAGCAGGGGGCAATAATACTAGAAAGTTTGACCGGTAAGAATTCCGCCATAGAAACGAAAGTCGTACGACAGTATGAAACATGGAAGTAGCCGGGCAGTTTTGGGTGTGTGACTTCAGTCGAACTATGTACACGTCACATACGCCGTCCAATTGAAGTGTGACTTCCTGCATATGCTTAACGTAGCATTATTTGGTCCGCTTATGCTAACCGAACCGCACTCAAGTAACCACCAAGTATCTTTTTCAAAAAGTAATAATGAAGTAAAGTAATAATGATAACTGGACAGTTGTATGGCTACCTTTCACATTGGAATCGATTTGGTACCAATTCCCGGTACCTGGGAATCAATACCAATTTCCGGTAGTTTTCTGTGTGTTCAAATGTGTTTATAGATGTTAATTGTTAAAGAAAATATGTAGATTTATATAATTTTTTTTAATCTAATATTTAACAGTGAGTTGTTGTATTGTTTTCTTACACTTACATATGTGTCTCATTTGCATGTACTGTACTGTACACAAGTACTATATATTGCCATAGCCAACAGTTTTTGCCATTAAGTTGACTGTGCCAGCCTTGTATTTTATTGAGCCCTACAAAGTGCTTATACTGTAAGTATTGTACTTATTACACACCAGCTGTTTGATTGTAACATGTAGCTGAGTTGTAATTTTCATTACTAATGCTAATCGGTAGCATGTTTATGGCATTAGAGTTGAGCTAGCACATTTTTAAAAGTCGAGCTTTACTTTTGAGCGCTTTCCATAAGGCATGCTTGCTTTGTTGGCATAGAAAACTGCAACGTTACCTGGAGACAGTCGCCTGTTCGCTCGCTAAGAGCTTGAGCCGGGGCCGAGTCTGCAACCCGGTCTGACGTCACGAATAACAAAGGCATCAAACTATGGTACTGTTGGATTTTACGTGAATCAGTACTCGGTAGTACCGACAGAATTACCTATAAATGTACCAAATTCAATCAATCAATCAATGTTTATTTATATAGCCCTAAATCACAAGTGTTTCAAAGGGCTGCACAAGCCACAACGACATCCGCGGTACAGAGCCCACATAAGGGCAAGGAAAAACTCACAACCCCAATGGGACGTCGATGTTCACTACCCTTCTGTACTTAACTACAGATATGTACGCACCTATGAGCTGTAAAATGCAAACAGCCTTAGCATTGAACAAAACAGTTGCGGGGCGTACTTGAACCGAGTTCTCCTTTGCCCGCTGCAGTATTGTCAACTCCCATTGGCCGGCGTCGCTTCCATTGTGTGACTAAGAATCAAGCCTTGACATCAAAGCACTTTTCATCGTCCACTTAAATTTAATCACATGTGATTGCATCATTTTTGAGTTCCTTCAAAGCAAACAAAAGAAAAAGTACAAGCAAGCTATTATGGCAGTGCCTCTGATGTCCACCATATTTGCATTGCATCTAAGGAACAATGGCTCTGTAGACTTTAATGCAGACACGTAGCATGGGTCCAATTCCCGGCCGGTGAACAAGCCCAAGAGGTCGTACGATGTAACAACTAAGCTATGAGATCAAGGGCGTTAAACCTTCTTCCACCAAGGTTTGCAGACCAAAAATGGAAGGATTAATTTCTTCACCTTTTGTTCAATAAACACGCTAAAAGCCTTCCAATGTGTGCTTACATTTTTCACTGACTAAACATTTTTTCTACGCTTAACAACCAAACAACTTTACATTTTCCATGGCCTTCTTTGGTAACAGCTTGCAAACCTATTTCAAGCTCAGGAGTACATGTTGATAAATACAACAAAATGGTAATAATGAGCGCTGCTATTTTTTCAGTTTTTTTCAGTGTAAAATTTGAAAACACCATATGTTAGCATTAAAAAATGTGGTTTTGGCCCCTGGGCCGCCAGTTGAATAACCCTGTTTTATAAGTTAGAGTTAGAAAGTTAAAGAAAAAGGCAAAACCATTGTGGGGATTCTTATGGTATGTTAAAGTTAAAGTAACAATGATTGTCACACACACACTAGGTGTGGTGAAATTTGTCCTCTGCGTTTGACCCATCCCCTTGTTCACCTCCTGGGAGGTGCGGGGAGCAGTGGGCGGCAGCGGTGCCACGCCCAGGAATCATTTTTGGTGATTTAACCCCCAATTCCAACCCTTGATGCTGAGTGCCAAGCACGGAGGTAATGGGTCCCATTTTTATAGTCTTAGGTATGACTCCGCCGGGGTTTGAACTCACAATCTACCGATCTCAGGGCGGACACTCTAACCACTAGGCCACTGAGTAGGTGATTTGATCTAATCAAAGTGGAGCGGTAAGCGTGGATGTTGTACCGGGGTCCCGAACACAGGGGGGCCCCTCGGCTTTTGTAAAGTTTAAGGATTTTTTTCTGTCATTAGAAAAAAAAGTCATACAAAACTACGTCGTGAATGTTCATATAAAATAAACTGCGAACGTTTAATAATAAGGTTGCGTCAATCAAATTAAGAATGTCTAACTACCAACATCTCTCTATCAAAAATGCAAAATGCTTCCTTCCACCTGGATTGCGGAAAACCTAGCATTAACGCTTCACTCAACACAGATGTCACACTGTGATTAAAGCTCAGCTTTAAAAATGCACACACAAAGCATTTTGTAACAAGGATGAAGTGATAGAAGATCGGTAAAAATATAATAAATCTATTTGTGGCAGTAAAGGAATGTATAAGTTGTACTTTTGCATCTGATTGCACATGAATGTGATGCGTTCAAAGACCCTTGATTAAAGTTAGAAACAGATTTGTCACTGTGTTTTAAAGACGAGGGGAGACTCAATCCCAGAAGATGCACTAATTATTATATAATCATAATAAAAATCATCCAGTTTGCTTATCGCCCTAACCGCTCCACAGAGGACGACACTCCTCTGCACTCCACCTGAGCTTAGAACATCTGGAAGGAAAGGACACACACGTGCGGATGTTGTTCCTGGACTTCAGCTCAGCATTCAACACCAGCATCCCGCAGCACTTGGTGAGCAAACTGGTCCCCCTTGGATTCAGTACGTCCCTATGCAACTGGCTGCTTGACTTCCTCACAGACAGACCCCAGTCTGTGAGAGTGGGCAACAACACCTCCAGTGCCATCTCCCTGAGCACCGGCTACCCCCAGGGCTGCGTCCTGAGTCCACTGCTGTTCACGTTGATGACTCATGACTGCTGCGCCAAGTCCACTACTAACCACATTGTGAAGTATGCGGACGACACGACAGTAGTGGGCCTCATCCGTGACAACAACGACATGGACTACAGGGAGGAGGTGAAACATCTGGTTGACTGGTGCAGAACCAACAACCTGGTCCTCAATGTCAGCAAGACCAAGGAGGTCATCGTTGACTTCAGGAAGCACCAGTCCAGCCACGCTCCACTCTTCATCAACGGCACAGCGGTGGAGATAGTAAGCAGTACCAAGTTCCTGGGGGTGCAGATAACTGACAATATAACCTGGTCCCTACACACCGGAGCTCTTGTAAAAAGAGCTCAGCAGCGCATGCACTTTTTGCGTCGGATGAAAAGAGCACAGCTCCCTCCCCCCGTTCTCACCACATTCTACAGAGGCACTATAGAGAGCCTGCTGACCAACAGCATCTCTGTCTGGACTGGAGCCTGCAATGCCTCAGACTGGAAGTCTCTCCAGAGAGTGGTGAGGACGGCGGAAAAGATCATCAGGACTCCTCTTCCTCCTATCCAGGAGATCGCAAAAAGCCACTGCCTGACCAGGGCTCAGAAAATCTGCAAAGACTCCTCCCACCCTCACTGCTGGACTCTAGAAAGAGGTTCTGCAGCCTCCGAAGCAGAACCTCCAGGTTCTGTAACAGCTTCTTCCCTCAGGCCGTAAGACTCTTGAACGCATCATAATGAAATGATCCCCTCAACTCCCCCCAAAATGGATTAACTCACTGGAATAAAAAAGACAATATAACATACATCCATAAACGTGGACGCATGTGAAAAAGTGCAATATATTTATCCGTACAGTAATCTATTTATTTATTTATATATATTTATTTATTTTATATATATATATTTATATATTATTTATATATGCACCGTATTGCTTTTTTATCCTGCACTACCATGAGCTTATGTAACAAAATTTCGTTCTTATCTGTGCTGTAAAGTTCACATTTGAATGACAATAAAAAGGAAGTCTAAGTCTAGTCTGTCTAAGTCTAAAAATGATGTGTTATTATGATTCATATTACTCATTGATTATAATTATACATTAATCAGCTAATCTTTACTTTACAGTATGAAATAACGGAAAACTTGACATATCTATAATCATATTTAAAGAATGAGATTTATTGGCAAAGTATTTTTTAACACACAAGGAATTTGAATTCATAGACTGTGCTCTCTTTGTTCAATGCAAGAAACAAAGAAAAACGCAACCAATACGAGTGAGCTCAGAACGGTGGCAGCCATTGTTTTTGCAATATTTACACAGATGCCGAAAGGGCGCTACCTTTCCAATGTATTTTAAGCGTTACGTCCCACCCTCTTCCGGCTTCTAGCAGGTAATGACGTAACTCGGTACGTACGTAACACCAGCACTACCATTAGCTTTGGGTGTTGTTAGCTAATGATAGTGATTTTAGCTGTCGTTGAACGTATGTTCTATCATAGCAACAACATGAGTACAAATTACTTCTTTTGGACTGCTTTTGTATGTTTGCACACGCTCCCTGCGCGTACGTGTTAACAAGACAGGGCGAGTGACAGCTGTAAAAACAAATTATTTTTGTTCGGGCGGTAACATTTTTTATTACATAAACTTAGTAATTGTGAAAAAAATATAGACAGCTTTAAAACAAATATGTACTGTTGAACCACTAATTGTACCATTAGCTTGCCAATGGTGTTATATTTTATGGTTTGAAAAATGTAACTGTAGGCAAGTTGCAAACAGCCCCTTTAACTGAATAATGACAGGTTATATGATTATTTAAGATTATATTCTGGGCACTTTATTTTGAATTTAACGGCATTTTCTTGTAAAAAAAAAAAAGACTTAAAAATACTATTACTAAGGGGGGCTACTTAGATATGTTTTAGATACGTTAATCCCATCTTTAGAATGTCAAAAACCTAAACAAAAACCTAATCAAGGATTAAATTAAAAAGGTGGTTTCAATTAAATTAATAGAATAGTTTCTTAGTGCATGTAAACATATCAAGCACGTGAGTATGAGCCGTGATGTTTGCTTTTTGGTGGGATGGGGGGGCCCTTGAGGAGTTTTGTGTATGGGGGCCCAGAATTATATATAGTCCCTGAGTCTAATTAGGCTTGAAAGTATGATGTGGAAACACATTGCATTGTGGGTCTTGCTGGACTCTAAATAACTTATTTACATGGCTGAGTACAAGACTCCATGCTTAAGTGTTGTTTTTTTCTTTAACAAGTTCAAAAAATGTCGCAAACATGCAACATCATTAACTGCCACATTATTGGTCACAACCGCTTTGGGAAAAAAAAGATTTGGCGAGGGTTTTCTCATTTCTAGCGCGAAAGCAAAGCCAAAGGAAGTCAGGTTATGAAGCTAATAGAGAGACAGTAAATAGCCTGGATAGCAGCCGTGAGACGATCAAACATGACTTTTAACGCCATCACCTGGTACAAACCCCGTTTCCATATGAGTTGGGAAATTGTGTTAGATGTAAATATAAACGGAATACAATGATTTGCAAACCATTTTCAACCCATATTCAGTTGAATGTGCTACAAAGACAACATATTTGATGTTCAAACTGATAAACATTGCTTATTTGCAAATAATCATTAACTTTAGAATTTGATGCCAGCAACACGTGACAAAGAAGTTGGGAAAGGTGGCAATAAATACTGATAAAGTTGAGGAATGCTCATCAAACACTTATTCGGAACATCCCACAGGTGTGCAGGCTAATTGGGAACAGGTGGGTGCCATGATTGGGTATAAAAGCAGCTTCCATGAAATGCTCAGTCATTCACAAACAAGGATGGGGCGAGGGTCACCACTTTGTCAACACATGCGTGAGCAAATTGTTGAACAGTTCAAGAAAAACCTGTCTCAACCAGCTATTGCAAGGAATTTAGGGATTTCACCATCTACGGTCCGTAATATCATCAAAGGGTTCAGAGAATCTGGAGAAATCACTGCACGTAAGCAGCTAAGCCCGTGACCTTCGATCCCTCAGGCTGTACTGCATCAACAAGCGACATTAGTGTGTAAAGGATATCACCACATGGGCTCAGGAACACTTCAGAAACCCACTGTCAGTAACTTCAGTTGGTCGCTACATCTGTGAGTGCAAGTTAAAACGCTCCTATGCAAGGCGAAAACCGTTTATCAACAACACCCAGAAACGCCGTCGGCTTTGCTGGGCCTGAGCTCATCTAAGATGGACTGATACAAAGTAGAAAAGTGTTCTGTGGTCTGACGAGTCCACATTTCAAATTGTTTTTGGAAACTGTGGACGTCGTGTCCTCCGGACCAAAGAGGAAAAGAACCATCCGGATTGTTATAGGCGCAAAGTTGAAAAGCCAGCATCTGTGATGGTATGGGGGTGTATTAGTGCCCAAGACATGGGTAACTTACACATCTGTGAAGGCGCCATTAATGCTGAAAGGTACATACAGGTTTTGGAGCAACATATGTTGCCATCCAAGCAACGTTACCATGGACGCCCCTGCTTATTTCAGCAAGACAATGCCAAGCCACGTGTTACATCAACGTGGCTTCAAAGTAAAAGAGTGCGGGTACTAGACTGGCCTGCCTGTAGTCCAGACCTGTCTCCCATTGAAAATGTGTGGCGCATTATGAAGCCTAAAATACCACAACGGAGACCCCCGGACTGTTGAACAACTTAAGCTGTACATCAAGCAAGAATGGGAAATAATTCCACCTGAGAAGCTTAAAAAATGTGTCTCCTCAGTTCCCAAACGTTTACTGAGTGTTGTGAAAAGGAAAGGCCATGTAACACAGTGGTGAACATGCCCCTTCCCAACTACTTTGGCACGTGTTGCAGCCATGAAATTCTAAGTTAATCATTATTGGCAAAAAAAAAAAAAAGTTTATGAGTTTGAACATCAAATATCTTGTCTTTGTAGTGCATTCAATTGAATATGGGTTGAAAAGGATTTGCAAATCATTGTATTCCGTTTATATTTACATCTAACACAATTTCCCAACTCATATGGAAATGAGGTTTGTATTTCCCACATTAATGCACAGTGTATTTCAGACTTGAAATATATTTAAGTTTGAAACAGATTTCTCCAAGAGACACAAGTTTACTTCTGAAATTCTGTGGTTTTGCACAAACAATCGAGATACAGGACATGTTCGGCAGCTTGCTCAAATCTTGTCTATTGAACACACTCATATTGATCAGTTGCACCAATTGTACTTATTTTTTTAAGGCGGCGAGCTTTTGGAACAGGGTCCAGTTTGTTTCGGTACAGTCCCTGGGTTTTTGTCTTCTGTAAGATCCATTTTAAGCCCAGTTTGTTGCTCTCTCTCACAATACCACTGGTTAAGTACAGCCACGTAAACAAAAACTTTGTCCAGCAACAATGGCTGCATTGCGAAATCACATGCCTTTTCGAGCCCTATCACACTTGTGTGAGGACTTGGGCATGTTACAGGAGACACATATTTGGCCTGCAGGAAGAGCATTGACAAACGAGCAAGCTGGCAGCATTTAAAAGGCGGGGGGAAAAAAAACATACAGAAGTTAGCGCACACCTGTACGAGTGTCAGCACAGGCGATGTAGTACGTGCGCTCGGATTTCTGTTTCTGTGTTTGACAGGAATTGGCACTCTGTGAAATTCCACCTCGGAGGTTCCTCCTTCCCGTCGACGCACACGGTATAAGAATGTCCTTTTTCGCGTGATCGCACACTTTTAATATGCCATTCGTCGACGATGACCATTTTGATCATTGACCTGGAACGAGTGCGCCAGCGAGAGGAACGGTGCAAACATCAGTGCCGAGTGAAAGCGTCTCCCTCTGGCCTGACATCAGTGACCAGATTCCAGCCATGCCTTCTCTAAAAGGACTTCATTATGCTCCCAGAATATAGACTAGACAAATATTTGGCTTGGTCATTATGATGCTGGATCCACTCCCCCCACGGGCGCGGGTCGTACACCGGGCTCAGTGTTCTGTCTCGGCGTACTACGCACCCTACCCCCCAGTGGAAAGAGAGGACGACACATGATTCCTTGCGCAAATGATCGGAGCGTTGAAGGGGACTAAATGCTGATTTATGACAATAGCAGCAGGGTGTCGGCACAAGATGAGCTGCCGCTTGGGACGTTGGGGGCGCTGACGGCGTCGCCATCATTCTGACATAATTCCAAAGTGGTCAGGAAGTGCGACTCCCTCAGACCTCCACATCCCTCCAAACAGATGGTCTTTCATTCGGATGTCTCATATACTCTCTGCCCTCACTCCCACCTTCCTACACACACACACACACACACACACACCACTATCCCGGATTCCACCAATCACCATCATGACAGCCCCCACCCTCCACAACATCCCCTTCATGAGGCGGTCTTTGTGTATATCTTTAAGGTCGCCGCCATAGTTTGTGAGGAAAAGTTGACTTCCATGTTGTAGGAAGTACTGTAGTACTTGAGCACATGACAAACCACAGCCTGTCACTCTTAACACTGAAGGAAACAATGTGGCTTGTTTGGAGGTTTGGACGCACGCAGGATGGTCGACATGACGACATAAAGCATGAAAAGTTCATTAGTTAAAGAATGAAGTCTCAACGTTTGTTTGAGGTTTAAACTGCGTGTTTTACAACTACACATAGTACACAATTAGAGATGCTACCTCAGTAGAAACATTTAAGTCCCATCTCAAAACTCATTTGTATACTCTAGCCTTTGAATAGCCCCCCCTTTTTTTAGACCAGTTGATCTGCCGTTTCTTTTCTTTTCTCCTCTGCTCCCCCCTATCCCTTGTGGAGGGGAAGACACACAGATCCGGTGGCCATGGATGGGGTGCTGGCTGTCCGGGGTCGGGACCCGGGGTGGACCGCTCGCCTGTATATTGGTTGGGAACATCTCTGCGCTGCTGACCCGTCTCCGCTCGGGATGGTTTCCTGCTGACCCCACTGTGGACTGGACTCTTACTGTTATGCTGGATCCACTATGGACTGGACTCTCACAATATTATGTTAGACCCACTCGACATCCATTGCATTCGGTCTCCCTAGAGGGGGGGGGTTACCCACATATGCGGTCCTCTCCAAGGTTTCTCATAGTCATTCACATCGACGTCCCACTGGGGTGAGTTTTTCCTTGCCCTTATGTGGGCTATACCGAGGATGTCGTTGTGGCTTGTGCAGCCCTTTGAGACACTTGTGATTTAGGGCTATATAAATAAACATTGATTGATTGATTGATCATACTACATTCACTAACAGTTATGGATATTGGAAGTTTCATGAAGAAGCTAAAATGTACTATAACCTTTACAGGTGAATTTAATTAGTGTTGGTACCAAAATGTATTTAGATAGTTTTTGATTTTTCAAAATAAAAGGGACCACAGAAAGATGTCACTGTTGGGTTTGTTTTAAAGAAAATCTTAAGATACATTCAACATATGCTTCTTACTGCAAGAACATTTTTGGCATTAAATAAGAACATACTAGATGACTTCTCTTTTAGTAGTAAGTAAGAAAATGGGATACGAGAACTCCTTATCTGGCTGCTGACGTATGCAGTGACATATTGTGTTGTTACTGATTAGCGGTATTTTGTCAAAATGTTTACTAGCGGTTAGGGATGTCCGATAATGGCTTTTTGCCGATATCCGATATTGTCCAACTCTTTAATTACCGATACCATTATCAACCGATACTGATATCAACCGATATATACAGTCGTGGAATTAACACATTATTATGCCTAATTTGGACAACCAGATATGGTGAAGATAAGGTACTTTTTTTTTTTTAATTTATAAAATAAAATAAGATAAATAAATTTAAAAAAAATTCTTGAATAAAAAAGAAAGTAAAACAATATAAAAACAGTTACATAGAAACTAGTAATTAATGAAAATGAGTAAAATTAACTGTTAAAGGTTAGTACTATTAGTGGACCAGCAGCACGCACAATCATGTGTGCTTACGGACTGTATCCCTTGCAGACTGTATTGATATATTTTGATATATAATGTAGGAACCAGAATATTAATAACAGAAAGAAACAACCCTTTTGTGTGAATGAGTGTAAATGGGGGAGGGAGGTTTTTTGGGTTGGTGCACTAAAAAAACCGATACCGATAATTTAAAAAAACGATACCGATAATTTCCGATATTACATTTTAACGCATTTATCAGCCGATAATATCAGCCCGATATTATCGGACATCTCTACCACCAGTAGAAAATGGACAGATGGATTTTTAATCTATCGTTCTTGTTCATTTACTGTTAATATCTGGTTACTTTCGGTTTTAACATGTTCTATCTACACTCCTGTTGTTTGTATACTTTAAATAAGTTTTGGGTGACATTACAAATTAGTGTTGTCCCGATACCAAAAAGTATCGAAATAATTTTGGTACCGGTACCAAAATTATTTCGATACTTTTCGGTAATTTTCTAAATAAAGGGGGCCACAAAATATGGCATTATTGGCTTTAGTTTAACAAACAATTCTACGGTACATTAAACATGTTTCTTATTGCAAGTTTGTCCTTAAATAAAATAGTGAACATACAAGACAACTTGTCTTTTATTAGTAAGTAAGCAAACAAACCTGATTTAGCTGCTGAATGCAGTAACATATTGTATCATTTTCCATTCTATTATTTTGTCAAAATTATTAAGGACAAGTGGTAGAAAATAAATTATTAATCTACTTGTTCATTTGCTGTTAATATCTGCTTACTTTCTATTTTAACGTGTTCTGTCTACACTTATGTTAAAATGTAATTATCACTTATTTTACTGTTGTTTGATACTTTACATTAGTTTTTGATGATACCACAAATTTGGGTATTAATTCGATACCAAGTCGTTACAGAATCATACATTGGTTATATTCAAAGTCCTCAATTGTCCAGGGACATATTTCCTGAGTTTATAAACATATTATAAATTAAAAAAACCCAAAAGAAGATGTCGTGATGCCAAAAAATATCGACGTAATCATAGTAGTATCGACTAGATACGCTACTGTACTTGGTATCATTACAGTGGAAGTAGATCCACCAATAGCGTTTGTTTACATTTTGACGCCAGTGAGCTACGGTGTGTAGTGAAGCATGTTTAGCTATTCCTCGTCCTGCAGGGATGATACTTGTAAGAAACTTACTTTATCTACTTTATTTGTGATTTATCCATCCATCCATCCATCCATCCATTTTCTACTGTTTATTCCCTTTGGGGTCACGGGTTAGAAGTAGCTAAAACACTGCTGACTGGGGCTTGACTTTAGCCGCTAGCTAGCTAGCCATGTCTTAAAGCACCTCTCCCGGTGGGCGTTTCAGTGTTATAACATCACCTTTATCTTTAGTTTTTAAGCCAAAATGCGTCTGTTCTCCCTTTTCTGTCAACACACATTGTCTGTTTGTAAGTACTCTGTGATTGTGCACATGCTCCTCTGCTTGTAAACCAGCAATGACACGACGTGACGACGACGGGGGCGCGGGGAAGGGTGGTGGCGAACCAGTACTTTTCAGAGGCGGTATAGTACCGAATATGATTAATTAGTATCGCGGTACTATACTAATACCGGTATACTGTGCAACCCTACTACAAATGTAGGTATCGATCCAACATCAAGTCATACATTGGTCATACTTATTATTATATATGAATTGGACATATTTCCTGAGTTTATAAACAATAAAAAAAATGACAAAATATTTTGTGATCATACCAAATACCAATGTAATCATTGTGGTATCAATTATATACGGCTGTTGCACTTTGTATCGAGTATTAGAGTTGATATTTGTATAGCTTCACTCTTTTGTTTACATTCAGGAGCACAAGATTGCTGTTAGCTATTGTATCCTCGTACGGTGTGTAGTGAAGCATGTTATAATCCTCGTCCTGCAGGTATAGTTGTAAGAAACATAGTTTATTTGTTATCATGGAGGCGAGGATTAGTGATTTAGAAGTACCGTAGCTAAAACACTGTGGCGGGACGTTAGCCGCTACCTAGCTATGTTTTAAAGCACCGCTAGCAGAGTGGTGCTTCAGTGTTTATGGCGTCACCTTTATTGTTAGTTTTGAAGCCAAAACACGTCCATTCTCCCTCTTCTGTCTTCACGCTGTTTCCGCTTGTCAGTGCTCTGTGTGTGTTGACTCAAATGCGCCACGGCTCATATTACCAGCAATTTCACCACGGCGCGCCATCATGTCCATGAAAAAAAAGTACCTGTATTTTTCAAAAGGCAGTATCATACCTTTCCTTTCATTCATTAGTACTGTAGTAATTTATTAGTAATCGTATACCGTATAACCTTAATTTGGCCTCTCAACTTTTGAATGTCCAATCGTTCAATGTTTCACTTCTTTTTACACAGCTTGCTTTTCTCTAACAAGGAACTAAAGGCAAAAGTAAAAGATGCGTGTTTGTGGTGGTCAAATATAGTAGAAGTTAACTATTTTCTGTTAGATCATGTTCAAGCAGCACTAAATTACATATACAGTATTTTGTCCAAGCACATCCAGTATAACCGCACTTGGAGGTACTGCTTTAGTTACACACTACATTTACTCTGGGACATTATTCAGTTAAGTACTAACCAGCACTGGTCACTATATTAACGTCGAGCTTGATTTGAAAAAGAAGAAGCGCCGACTTAACCGTTGTGTTTCGTGACTGTGTACCTACTCGGCATGAAGCACAGCGCTTGGCAGAGAGTATCGCCTCGGTCCGATGGGAAATATACAGAAGGTTTTACCCAAAACTAAATTTAATTACAGAGAGTGATCCAACAATTAATGGCAACAGTGAATAAAATAAAGCGGTAAGTCCAATAACAGTACATATATGACTGAGAGTTGGGTCGAATGGTTGGTTTATAATGTGTCATTACAAACCAACCATTCAACCCAACTCTCTCGTTTGAGTCACACATCAAGAGTGTTACTAAATCGGCCTTCTTTCATCTCCGTAATATCGCTAAAATTCGTTCCAATTTTTCTCCAATAGCGACGCTGAGATCATTATTCATGCGTTCGTTACGTCTCGTCTCGATTACTGTAACGTATTATTTTCGGGTCTCCCTATGTCTAGCATTAATAGATTACAGTTGGTACAAAATGCGGCTGCTAAACTTTTGACAAGAACAAGAGAGTTTGATCATATCACGCCTATACTGGCTCACCTACACTGGCTTCCTGTGCACTTAAGATGTCACTTTAAGGTTTTACTACTTACGTATAAAATACTACACGGTCTAGCTCCAGCCTATCTTGCTGATTGTATTGTACCATATGTCCCGGCAAGAAATCTGCGTTCAAAGAACTCCAGCTTATTAGTGATTCCCAGAGCCCAAAAAAAGTCTGCGGGCTATAGAGCGTTTTCTATTCAGGCTCCAGTAGTCTGGAATGCCCTCCCGGTAACAGTTAGAGATGCTACCTCAGTAGAAGCATTTAAGTCCCATCTTAAAACTCATTTATATACTCTAGCCTTTAAATAGACCCCCCTTTTAGACAAGTTGATCTGCCCCCCCCCCCCCCCCCCTCCACGAAGGAGAGGGGGGGGGGGGGGGGCACAGGGTCGGTGGCCACGGATGAAGCGCTGGCTGTCCAAAGTTGGGACCCGGGGTGGACCGCTCGTCTGTGCATCGGTTGGGGACGTCTCTGCGCTGCTGACCTGTCTCCGCTTGGGATGGTCTCCTGCTGGCCCCACTATGGATTGGACTCTCACTATTATGTTAGATCCACTATGGTCTGGACTCTCACAATATTATGCTAGATCCACTCAACGTCCATTGCACCGGTCGTCCGGTCATTGATCTGACTTTCTCACATTTCCCATTTGATGGCGTCAAAACGGCAGCATCAAATACAGTCTTTTAGGATGAATGCAATCTCACTGCAGGCAAGATTATTTAGTGAATTCAATTTATTTTTGTGATACACACACATATATATATATATATATATATATATATATATATATATATATATATATATATATATGTCTTAATAAGGTTATCCAAAAAATAGTGCTCGATACCGTAGTAGAGCGCAATATATGTATGTGTGGGAAAAAAATCACAAGACTATTTCATCTCTACAGGCCTGTTTCATGAGGGGGTTCCCTCAATCATCAGGAGATTTTAATGGGAGCATTCACATACCATGGTTTATATAGGGCACAGAGTGGGTGGGTGCAGGCTGGTGTAGGGGCGTGGTGATTGGCTCATGTGTTACCTAGGAGGTGTTTCCGTCTGTGGCGGCATGCTGATACAATTTCGCTGCGCTTGTTGAGGGATGACAGGTCTGGACGATATATGATAAACAGTTTCTCTTTCAAGCATAGGTTGCATCTTTTATTACCACTATTGTAAGGTGTGCTGGATGCAAGAATTTGCCATGTTATTGAATATTCAACATTATTGTCTTTGAGGTCCCAAATGTGTTTGCTGAGTTCTGTGGTACCACAGAACTCAGCAAACACATTGTGTTTGCTGAGTAATGCTCCCATTAAAATCTCCTGATGATTGAGGGAACCCCCTCATGAAACAGGCCTGTAGAGATGAAATAGTCTTGTGATTTTTTTCCCACACATACATATATATATATTTATATATATATATATATATATATATATATATATATATATATACTGTATATATATATATTTTTTTTACTGAACTCATGATCTTTCGTGGGCCAAATAGAAGACGCCGCCGGGCCACATTTGTGTTAGAGGGATATTTTCTCGAAACAAAATCAAATGCCTTCCTATAGCTTTGGCCTTTGTTCTGCACGAAGAGCTAAACACAATGATCTCACCCTGTTTTTTAATCTATGCACACACGCGCCAATTGCACTTTCATCTTCGATCTCTGCCAATACGAGGCAAGAAGGCAGACAAAAGCATGTGTGGAGGGCGACCATTTAAGAGAATGTTTATGACTCTCGACGGCTCGGCCCTCTCTCTGGTGCTGGTATTGCTATTGTTTGTACTTACGCTTTTGTATAGGATAAATTGTTCATCTTCAATTCTCGTCAGCTCTTTTTATTAGACCGAACTAAAGATTCTGCGAGGACTCTTCCCCAATAAAAGTAGTGTCCTAATACTGTCCAGCGCTCTTATTTTTGTTTTAATTTCTTATTTATCTCCTTTTGCCACTATTTCTCCTGTCTTGGAGCTAACTTTCTCACCTGTCCCTAGTTGCCAATCTGGATGCTTTATACGCCTCTGGATCATTGCTTGACTTTTGTGCTTTTTGTACAGCTTTGTTCCTGAACGGAAATGTTTCCCCATGCTACCTGTGCACTTCCCTGCTGCACTATTTATTTGTTTTTGTTAATAAACACAATTTTACTTGCACTTTGCCTGCGGTCTCTGCATTATAGGATCACGGCCAACCACATCCACATTGAAACGTAACAATATTACCCCAAAGTAATGGTACTCTTAAAGGCCTACTGAAACCCACTACTACCGACCACGCAGTCTGATAGTTTATATATCCATGATGAAATCTTAACATTGCAACACATGCCAATACGGCCGGGTTAGCTTACTAAAATGCAATTTTACATTTCGCGCGAAATATCCTGCTGAAAACGTCTCGGTATGATGACGCCTGCGCGTGACGTCACGGATTGTAGAGGACATTTTGGGACAGCATGGTGGCCAGCTATTAAGTCGTCTGTTTTCATCGCAAAATTCCACAGTATTCTGGACATCTGTGTTGGTGAATCTTTTGCAATTTGTTCAATGAACAATGGAGACAGCAAAGAAGAAAGCTGTAGGTGGGAAGCGGTGTATTGCGGCAGGTGTTGTGCCGGATAACGCACCCCCGCCGTAAAATGCAACCCCTGACTGTTGTGCCGGATAACACAGCCGGTGTTTCATTGTTTACATTCCCGCAAGATGACAGTGAAGCTTTACCATTGGCCTGTGGAGAACTGGGACAACAGAGACTCTTACCAGGAGGACTTTGAGTTGGATACGCAGACGCGGTACCGTGAGTACGCATGCAGCTGCGGCTTCCAAACATTTGATCGCTTGCCCGTACGTGCGTTCCGCTTTGTGCATGTCACGTACGTAACTTTGGGGAAATATATGTGCTGTATGAACTTTGGGGAGGTGAACGGTACTTTGGGCTGTGGGATTGAGTGTGTTGTGCAGGTGTTTGAGTTGTATTGGCGGGTTATATGGACGGGAGGGGGGAGGTGTTTGTTATGCGGGATTAATTTGTGGCATATTAAATATAAGCCTGGTTGTGTTGTGGCTAATAGAGTATATATATGTCTTGTGTTTATTTACTGTTTTAGTCATTCCCAGCTGAATATCAGGTCCCACCCGCCTCTCACAGCATCTTCCCTATCTGAATCGCTCCCACTGCCCTCTAGTCCTTCACTCTCACTTTCCTCATCCACAAATCTTTCATCTTTGCTCAAATTAATAGGGAAATCGTCGCTTTCCTCTAGTCCTTCACTCTCACTTTCCTCATCCACAAATCTTTCATCTTTGCTCAAATTAATAGGGAAATCGTCGCTTTCTCGGTCCGAATCGCTCTCGCTGCTGGTGGCCATGATTGTAAACAATGTGCGGATGTGAGGAGCTCCACAACCTGTGACGTCACGCGCATATCGTCTGCTACTTCCGGTACAGGCAAGGCTTTTTTATCAGCGACTAAAAGTTGCGAACTTTATCGTCGATGTTCTCTACTAAATCCTTTCAGCAAAAATATGGCAATATCGCGAAATGATCAAGTATGACACATAGAATGGACCTGCTATCCCCGTTTAAATAAGAAAATCGCATTTCAGTAGGCCTTTAAATAAATTTTTGACAACTGCTGCTCAGTACTGCAAAGCGTCCTGGTCACTGCACCTGCATGAGAATGACTTGCAGATGCTTCTTATAGTAAGGACGTCTCACTGCAGGAAATTGGACATTTTTCCTTTTGTCCACAGTCGTGACATCACGTCCTCGTCTGGACAGCAACACAATTAGGCACTTGCGCCAGTGCGGACAACATGAGAGTACCGTATAGGATTATGCATATATTTGTGTACCTCAGAACTGCAACATCATATCATGTTTCACTCCTTCCCTTTCTCCTTCCTTGCCTCCAAGCTTCCCTGTGATACCAGAAGAGGTTCGAAAAGGCCTCTCCTCGCCATAAGAGCAAGCACAGTCTCCTCTGCAAAAGCCCTGCGGACTGCACAATAAACATTTCATTTCCTCTGGCAAGCGATAGGAAGGCTTTTATTATGTCAAAAAGAGCAGAAATGGCGGCAAAAAAAAAAAAACGCCCGCGGTTCAACGTTGCCTCTTTCATGAAGCCGAGGGCTTCACAGAAAAGTCCGAAATGCCTTTTAATTACTGGGTAAATCTTCTAAATGCTCAGATTTCAAACTGAAACGCAGCAATGTGGGACGTTTTAAAGTGCGATCGCCACTGTTAGGGAAATGAGCACGTGTCTTTCACAGTCAGTAGCAGCATGTGCAAACGTGTCTGCAGTATCTTTTAAATGCAGCACAAATACACAAAGGCTGTTTGTTGTGCGTCTGCTGCCATCAAATTAAATCAGCATAACGGCCTCGTAATAATAAAACTTTACTACATTTTTTTATGACTGCATAAGTGTTCAAATGTGGAAATAATCATTTTGTTTTTGTCCAAAATCATGAGCAATGTAGTTCCATGGCATCTTTTTGATAGCTTTTTTTTGCTTATTTCCATGTGATGAGATATCCATGACAACCAGGTGTAACCTGAATAAGAGCTTCTGGACTTTTATTGACGTCTTATTCTGTTTTTGTCTCACTTTCCCCTCCTAACTCTCCTGGGACATCCTGGCATTTAAAGGAATACTTTTTGTCTTCTGCTTTCCCCTTACTGTTGCAAAAGTGTCATTGACTCTTTATCCACCATGCTAAAGTCAGCAGTAGTATGAGACCAAAGCAATCAGTGGGGTGGCCACTGATTGGCTCAGCCTCGGGCAGCATTACCAGATTGGATCACAGGAGTGTAAACGTGACTGTGGGTGTTATTTCATGTCAAGCGGGATCTTATCATGTTACAAACCATATTTAGGAGGCTATAAACGTTTTTTTTTTATGCTCCAGCTTTGAAACTATTGGATTTATAAATAATTTTTACTTGTGGTCAGGCCTGGAACCAATTAACAGGAACACAAGAAATGTTTCATGTACAAGGCTATATATTTCTTACTGTGCAATGACAATAAACTGAGGCATAAAACATACATAGAGAATGTCTCTTGTCCCGCACTCTTATTTTTTGTTCTACTTCCTGTCTGTCCTCTTTCTCGGCCACTTTTAACTCTAGCTCGACCACTGTTTCTCCTCACCTGCTCTTGATTAGTGATTACGTGACTCATATGTGCCTAATAACTAATCACACTGCCCTCACCTTGTCCAAATCTCACCAAACTGCAATTAACAATCGTTTGTGCTACAATTGTGCTAGTTTGTGTTGCAAAAATCTTAGTTTGTGTTGTCACAGTTTTTAAGTTATTACATTTCTGACCAGTGATGCCATCCAGCCCCCCACCTTGTCCAAATCACCGCAAACGTGTCTCATTCGATTGTGCTACGCTTGTGCTGCAAAACATTTTTGGTCGAACTATGATTGTTTTTAAGTTATCAACAAATTATGATTAATACCAAGCTCTGTAAACCGTAAATAACATAACAACAATAATAGTTAGACAATTTATTTTTGCAGCACAAACGAATGGGACACGTTTGGAGAGATTTTAAGCATACTTATGATTAATAACACGTTAATTACACATTAATAACATAAAATCATAAAGTGTTAACTTAAAAACTATAAGAGTAAGACCAAAAGATTTCGTAACACAAACTAATGCGACAAGTTTGGGGAGATTTTGATATAGCTTATTTTTGTGTGTGTGTGTGTGTGTGTGTGTGTGTGGGGGGGGGGGGGGGGTCCGTCTAGTTATGATTAATAACCTGTTAATTACACATTAATAACATAAAACCATAAAATGTTAACTTAAAAACTATAAGAGTTAGACCAAAAAATTTCGTAGCACAAACTAATGGGACAAGTTTGGGGTGATTTTGATATAGTTTGGGGGGGGTGCGGGTGGTGTCTAGTTATGATTAATAACATGTTAATTACACAGTAATAACATAAAAACGTAAATTGTTAATAACATAAAAACTATAATAGTTAGACCAAAACGTTTTGCACAACTTTAGCACAAACGAAACACGAACAATTTGGGGAGATTTTGACAAGGTGGGAGTGCTGCTAATGATTATTGAAACGTTAATAGTAATTATAGTTAGAGAAAAGAAAATTGCCGCACAAACGAATGTACGAAGTTTGGGGGGATTTGGACATGGTGTGGGGCCAACTTCGCACAGGTGGTCCCCCTGCCAGTGTCTCTCTCCTTGCTACACTGATTTGTTGACTAAAGTTGATGGTATGCCTTTGGATTTTTGCATGCCTAGTCCTAATTAAAAGACCTTATTTTCTGCACTTTGCCGACCGTCTCTACAACCTAGGGTCACACCAATTGTGAAACTTTCTTTGTATAATAATAATAATAATTAATTGTTACTATTATTAGTTATAATTCATTAAAATAGAACAATAATTTGATAATGTGCTGAGTATGCACTGCCATCTCTAGAGTCTACGTCGGTGTGGTATAAAACGAGCAAAATATCAATACGATATTTTTGCCCAATTTTACAAAAATTCATAAAAGTTGATTCAATATTTTAAAAAAAGAGCCTCGAAACATTTCTAATTTTTCCGCAACTTTCTGTACACGCTGCCGCTCACAAAAAAAGCCAGCAAAGTCCTGGATGGACCGGTCTGGGTGGACCTATGCAACCTCCTGTGTTTCGTGTGAGGCTGGACACCAAGTGCTGCGTAGCCGCCTGGCACGTCATGTGACTTCTACTTTGACGTTGAATACCGCCTCTGTGCGCTTCTGTTATTCCTGGGAGGAGGGAGGAGCCGCTCGAGGCCTGTTCGTCTATTTTGGCGCCAGGACCAGCGGTCCTCTTTGAGCACACGGGAGCCCGGCAAACATTTCGAGCAGCTAGCGTGTTCGAGCAAACGCCCTCATTTGGTCCCGAGAGGTCAACACAGCGGTACGTCACAAAAGCTGAATTCATGCTAAGCCGGCGGGAAAAGACAAAGTTGCTTCTTCTCAGCGGCGTGCGGCTGCTCATTGATAGGGTGACAAGAAAAAGAGAATAATTCACTTTCATAAAAAGGTTTTGAAATACTTCTTAATCACAGGTAATTACTTTGATAAAATAAATAATACACACATATATACAGTATATATTCATATATATATATATATATATATATATATATATATATATATATATATATATATATATATATATATATATATATATAAATGCATATATACAGTACATCAGTATATATTTATATATGCATACTGTATAGATACACATATATATACAGTATATCAATATATATATATATATATATATATATATATATATATATATATATATATATATATATATATATACACACAGTATATCAGTATATACAGTCGTGATCAAAAGTTTACATACACTTCTAAAGAACATAATGTCTTGGCTGTCTTGAGTTTCCAATCATTTCTACAACTCTTATTTTTTTGTGATAGAGTGATTGAAGCACATACTTGTTTGTCACAAAAAACATTCATGAAATTTGGTACTTTTATGAATTTATGATGGGTCTACTGAAAATGTGACCAAATCTGGCGGTTCAAAAGTATACATACAGCAACATGCATTAACAATTTTGGTGATGTAGAAAAGTTACAATCAAAACAAATTAGCTTCATGGCATGGCCTCTTAACTTCATGTGAGTGATTATGATTGACGACACCTGTTAACTTCTCTGAGCCCATTTAAATAGAGCTCATGTGATGCAATCATTAGACCCGGTTACAAACGCGACAATGGGAAAGTCAAAGGAACTTAGCACAGATCTGAAAAAAAAAAAAAATACTTGAACAAGTCAGGAAAGTCACTTGGAGCCATTTCAAAGCAGCTTAAGGTCCCAAGAGGAACTGTACAATTGTTTGTAAGTATGAAGTGCATGGCACAGTTTTGTCACTGCCACGATCAGAAAGAAAACGCAAGCTATCACCTGCTGCTGTGAGAAAATTGGTCAAGATGATCAAGAGTCTACCGAGAACCACCACAAAGCAGGTCTGCAATGAATTGGAAGCTGCTGGAAGACAGGTGTCAGTGTCCACAGTTAAGCGTGTTTTGCATAGCCATGGACTGAGAGGCTACCATGCAAGAAGGAAGCCCTTGCTCCAGAAGCGACACCTTAAGTCTTGTCTAAAGTTTGCTGCTGATCACATGGACAAAGATAAGACCTTCTGGAGGAAAGTTCTGTGGTCAGATGAAACACAAAGTTGGCCACAATACCCAGCAATATGTTTGGAGGAGAAAAGGTGAGGCCTTTAATCCCAGGAACACTATGCCTACCGTCAGGCATGGTGGTGGTATTATTATGCTCTGGGCCTGTTTTGCTGCCAATGGAACTGGTGCTTTACTGAGAGTAAATGGGACAATAAAAAAGGAGGATTACCTCCAAATTCTTCAGGACAAGCTAAAATCATCAGCCCGGAGGTTGGGTCTTGGGCACAGTTGGGTGTTCCAAAAGGATAATGACCCCAAACACACGTCAAAGGTGGTAAAGGAATGGCTAAAACAGGCTACAATTAAGGTTTTAGAATGGCCTTCCCAAAGTCCTGACTTAAACCCCATTGAGAACATGTGGACAAAAACAAGTCCATGTCAGAAAACCAACACATTTAACTGAACTGCACCAATTTTGTCAAGAGGAGTGGTCAAAAATTCAACCAGAAGCGTGTGGATGGCTACCAAAAGCGCCTTATTGCAGTGAAACTTGCCAAGGGACATGTAACCAAATATTAACATTGCTGTATGTATACTTTTGACACAGCAGATTTGCTCACATTTTCAGTAGACCCATAATAAATTCATAAAAGAACCAAACTTGATGAATGTTTTTTGTGACAAACAAGGTTGTGCTCCAATCACTCTATCACAAAAAAATAAGAGTTGTAGAAATTATTGGAAACTCAAGACAGCCATGACATTATATTCTTTACAAGTGTATGTAAACTTTTGACCACCACTGTTATGCTCTGCTGAATAAGTGAATGAAGACAAGATAACACCACAAATGTTTACTATTTTATCAGAGTAAACACACACGCACACACACACACACACACACACACACACACACACACACACACACACACACACACACACACACACACACTATATATACAGGTAAAAGCCAGTAAATTAGAATATTTTGAAAAACTTGATTTATTTCAGTAATTGCATTCAAAAGGTGTAACTTGTACATTATATTTATTCATTGCACACAGACTGATGCATTCAAATGTTTATTTCATTTAATTTTGATGATTTGAAGTGGCAACAAATGAAAATCCAAAATTCCGTGTGTCACAAAATTAGAATATTACTTAAGGCTAATACAAAAAAGGGATTTTTAGAAATGTTGGCCAACTGAAAAGTATGAAAATGAAAAATATGAGCATGTACAATACTCAATACTTGGTTGGAGCTCCTTTTGCCTCAATTACTGCGTTAATGCGGCGTGGCATGGAGTCGATGAGTTTCTGGCACTGCTCAGGTGTTATGAGAGCCCAGGTTGCTCTGATAGTGGCCTTCAACTCTTCTGCGTTTTTGGGTCTGGCATTCTGCATCTTCCTTTTCACAATACCCCACAGATTTTCTATGGGGCTAAGGTCAGGGGAGTTGGCGGGCCAATTTAGAACAGAAATACCATGGTCCGTAAACCAGGCACGGGTAGATTTTGCGCTGTGTGCAGGCGCCAAGTCCTGTTGGAACTTGAAATCTCCATCTCCATAGAGCAGGTCAGCAGCAGGAAGCATGAAGTGCTCTAAAACTTGCTGGTAGACGGCTGCGTTGACCCTGGATCTCAGGAAACAGAGTGGACCGACACCAGCAGATGACATGGCACCCCAAACCATCACTGATGGTGGAAACTTTACACTAGACTTCAGGCAACGTGGATCCTGTGTCTCTCCTGTCTTCCTCCAGACTCTGGGACCTCGATTTCCAAAGGAAATGCAAAATTTGCATGGTTGGGTGATGGTTTGGGGTGCCATGTCATCTGCTGGTGTCGGTCCACTCTGTTTCCTGAGATCCAGGGTCAACGCAGCCGTCTACCAGCAAGTTTTAGAGCACTTCATGCTTCCTGCTGCTGACCTGCTCTATGGAGATTTCAAGTTCCAACAGGACTTGGCGCCTGCACACAGCGCAAAATCTACCCGTGCCTGGTTTACGGACCATGGTATTTCTGTTCTAAATTGGCCCGCCAACTCCCCTGACCTTAGCCCCATAGAAAATCTGTGGGGTATTGTGAAAAGGAAGATGCAGAATGCCAGACCCAAAAACGCAGAAGAGTTGAAGGCCACTATCAGAGCAACCTGGGCTCTCATAACACCTGAGCAGTGCCAGAAACTCATCGACTCCATGCCACGCCGCATTAACGCAGTAATTGAGGCAAAAGGAGCTCCAACCAAGTATTGAGTATTGTACATGCTCATATTTTTCATTTTCATACTTTTCAGTTGGCCAACATTTCTAAAAATCCCTTTTTTGTATTAGCCTTAAGTAATATTCTAATTTTGTGACACACGGAATTTTGGATTTTCATTTGTTGCCACTTCAAATCATCAAAATTAAATGAAATAAACATTTGAATGCATCAGTCTGTGTGCAATGAATAAATATAATGTACAAGTTACACCTTTTGAATGCAATTACTGAAATAAATCAAGTTTTTCAAAATATTCTAATTTACTGGCTTTTACCTGTATATGAAAAATATTTTTATGCTCTGCTGAATAAATGAATGAATGAATACAAGATAACACCACAAATGTTTACTATTTTATCAAGGTAAATACCTATATATATATATATATATATATATGTATATATATAATTTTTTTTTTTAAAGCGCTGGCTTTTTTTGTGCAACATGCGGCTGTTAGCTCACGTACGCCACTCCAATTCATGGCGACTAAAAGTTGAGATATTTACGTATTTAGAGTCTGATTAGCATCAATAATGATTTCTCAAGTACATTGACATTACCCAGGCTGCAGATTTGACAGTGTAGAAAGTTATGGTGTAAAAGTGTTTCTGGAAACGTTATTTTAGTGTTCTCGTGCAGTGTGTTGAAACATCGACTTAACACTTAGTTCAACGGGAGCCAATGAAGACAGCGGTGTTGCAAGAATGTGTGTCTACTTCAACACTTCCTCATAGACATACATGCCTGTGTAAACGGAAACAAAGTGATACAAATTATAATTTTGTTTACATGTTTGTATACTATTTCACATTTCTACTATGCATTGTAAACGAAATAGTTCAAACAAATTTATTCCATGGCTTTTAACATAGGCTGACCATATTCTGAAATCCCAAAAAGAGGACACATATATGCGTGCCAAGGCGGGCAGCACGCCAAGGCCGGGATTAGGTGAAAATTTGCCAATGATATCCGAACTTGCTTTAAAAATAATATATTTATTTAAATAAAGCATTTTTTCTCCTCTGTTGACAGCAGTATTGGCGCTAGGAATTTTTAAAATGAGGGGTCCCACAGTAAATTTTTGGGGTGCCACTTTTTGTAAGCGTTTTGAAAAAAAATGATAAACGTATACATTATCCTGCTATATCTCACATTTTATATTGTGTTTTGGAAAAAGGTTGTCATAAACGTTACTTAATTCATTAAAAAAATAATAAAAAAAGAAAACAAATTTGTATACGTACTGTATGTAAATGTATTCAGTTATAAACATTCATTCACTTTCTTCTTTCTTTCATGGATCTAAACTTTATCACTGCTGGTAGTTTTTTCTATGTTTTTATTTAATAAGTTGTAGGTGTATTTATTTCAGTATAAAAGTGTAAAAAGTGTTTTGCTTGGGTCATGAAATGATGATAATGGTGTGCCAGGGCATACATACATTTTATATGTAATGTTTAAATCTCTGGAGTCTACAGCAACTTCAGATCTATCCCTCATTTCAAAATGTTTTAGTTCTTTTATGTTGTTTTTTTGTTTGTTTGTTTTCCGCCCTTTTTTGTCAAACAAAACTATGTTTTTAAGGGCAAACACACAAAATATGCAAAATCTTCCACCAAAAATATTTTTCAAAGTGGAATATTTGATGTGAAGTAATCGGAACCTTGGATAGGTCAATAATTCTTAATAACATTGATTTTGATTCAATATTATGTTTTGAGCAATGACAGTTTGAAAGAAAAAAAAACAGCTTTGTTTTATTAGACAACATTGCAACTTTTTCTAAATTACATTTCACCTTTAAGCTTTTTTATTTCACTTTTGTTATGTTTTTGTTTATTTTAAGCCTCCGCAAATGGCCTCCGGGGCACACTTTTGACACCCCTGCTATAGATAATAAAAAATTAAATCTAAAAAATCTATGGATAAAAAGCAGAGCCTGGCGACGCATGGGTGTTTATCATAATTCTCTCGCTCTCTCTGTCTCTGCCCCTCCCTCACGAATGCTGCTGCGTGCGCACAACTTCACAATTTGTTTTGTTTTTAACCCCTTCTTAACCCTGAACGTACATTGAAAATACACGCAACCCTAAGTCAAAATGCCGGACATTTGAGGCATTTAAGAAACTCCGCCCGGGCAGCCTCGCAAAAGAGGACATGTCCGGAGAAAAGAGGACGTATGGTCAGTCTATTTAACATGTAGCAGCTCCTAAAGGTACCTTGTTATTGTGCAATACTAAGATATTCAAATAATACAGTACAGCACCGCTGATAGCTGGCTTGCAACTGGACTCTAATTCTTACATTCATGAAAGAATGTAACAATGAAACAATTCAATAATTGTACCCATTATTGCAGGAGTGGGGGTCCCCACAGATGTGGCCCCTTCCCAATGTTTCTCCTTTTGTCCATCTTGGGCTTTTCGAGTTTTTCCTTGCCCGGATGCGGGTTCAGATCAGAGGATGTCATTGTGGTTTGTGAAGCCCTTTGAGGGCTATACGAATAAACTGTGATTGATTGATTGAACTAGAGCGCTAATTGCTAGCTGAATCGCAAGCTTGCAACTTGAACGCTAATAGTTAGTTACCTTGAATGCTAAGATTATTGTAATAATGTGGTATAATTATTTGTTTGTTTTTATTGCAAACATGCAAGGTATGTCACTTTTTGTGGAAAAATTTCAGGTTGAATATAAAAAAGCATATGAAAAAGAAAAAGTCTAATCAACCAAAAAATTGCAGTACATTGACCCCTGTTGAAGACCTCTGCTCTATATGATCAAGAAATTTGCATATTTTGATATTTTTACTTGAGAAAACAGTAATCATACAAAAGATATATTTATAATACAGTTGAACAAATATTTGATCAATTATTCGTTATTAAGATTGTTCATCAAAACTCTACCCTGACCACACGTACCAAGCATTGTTCGGAAGATTACTTTTAAAAACTAATCCATTTACAATGGAATGACTCTTTAATGAATGTAATTACTTAAGGGGAAAGTAATTTAAAAAAAACTAAAATATCTGTCATATGCAGTTGAGACGTTTCATGAGAGCGGAGTGTGTGTGTGTGGCGGTGCCTGTTGCCAAGTGACGTGTGATGTCAGCGAGAGCGCGCTCAGACAGAGTAGCATTAGCTCAGCTGTGTTTGTTAGCTTAGCAGTGGCAGTTTGCCGGCAGTGACCGCACCTCTATTGAATCTTTTCACTGGATTGTGTTTGCGCTTGTTAATAAAGCGATTAAATGTGCTTCAGTGGCTGTAGTCTCCTTACACAAAAGGGATATTGTAGGATTGAAAGATTGTCACTTCAGTCACTGATTGTTGTTCATTATTCCCAAATAGTTGTAGTAGTAGTAGTAGTAGTAGTAGTAGTAGTAGTAGTAGTAGGACCAAGTTCATTTTAGTGTGGTGCTGGTTGTTGCGTGTATTAGTAAAAAGTTACTTCCTGCATTGAACTTATGCTTCTGATACTTGTTGACATACAACCACATCAAATGTACTGTGCCACGTTACATCAAACACATCGGTAACAGTGATGTAACGTACATAAGAGTAATTACCAAATGTTCTGGACTATAGAGTGCACCGGTATATAGGCCGCACCCACTAAATTAAGATAATATATCTATTTTCAATTTAATAGCCACACCGCAAGATAAGCCGCAGGTATATACAGCCGTGGTTAAAAGTTTACATACACTTGTAAAGAACATTAGGTCATGGCTGTCTTGAGTTTCCAATCATTTCTACAACTCTTATTTTATTGTGATAGAGTGATTGGAGCACATACTTGTTTGTCACAAAAAACATTCATGAAGTTTGATTCTTTTATGAATTTATTATGGGTCTACTGAAAATGTGAGCAAATCTGCTGGGTCAAAATGTTAATATTTGGTTACATGTCCCTTGGCAAGTTTCACTGCAATAAGGCGCTTTTAGTAGCCATCCACAAGCTTCTGCTTGAATTTTTGACCACTCCTCCTGACAAAAATTGGTGCAGTTCAGCTAAATCTGTTGGTTTTCTGACATGGACTTGTTTCTTCAGCATTGTCCACACGTTTAAGTCAGGACTCTGGGAAGGACATTCTAAAACCTTGATTCTAGCCTGATTTAGCCATTCATTTACCACTTTTGACGTGTGTTTGGGGTCATTGTCCTGTTGGAAACACCCAACTGCGCCCAAGACCCAACCTCCGGGCTGATGATTTTAGGTTGTCCTGAAGAATTTGGAGGTAATCCTCCTTTTTCATTGTCCCATTTACTCTCTGTAAAACACCAGTCCCATTGGCAGCAAAACAGGCCCAGAGCATAATACTACCACCACCATGCTTGACGGTAGGAATGGTGTTCCTGGGATTAAAGGCCTCACCTTTTCTCCTCCAAACATATTGCTGGGTATTGTGGCCAAACAGCTCAATTTTTGTTTCATCTGACCACAGAACTTTCCTCCAGAAGGTCTTATCTTTGTCCATGTGATGTCAGCTTAGGAAAAATGTACTCGTTACTAGTAAAAGAAACGGCTTTAGTCCTAACGTTGGCAACAACTTATCTATTTTCAAACATTCTAATCCCCCCAAAACCCCAACATGGCCTCCTTTCACACTCCATTGATTGATTGATTGAAACTTTTATTAGTAGATTGCACAGTTCGGTATATATTCCGTACAATTGACCACTAAATGGTAACACCTGAATAAGTTTTTCAACTTGTTTAAATCGGGGTCCACGTAAATCAATTCATCCCCCACGCTCTCATTTAAACTCATTTTGTTTTGAAACCCTTCCCCGCACTCCTCATTATTTTTTGGCAGAACCCTCGCTTTGCGCCCCCACACGCCTCCAGGTAAATGGGGGCCCTCGGAGCGATTGCGGCGACCGCAGCTTTAACAACCCAAAAAGAAGCTGCAATGGAAAGTCTCTGCGTGGACGTGAAAAGAGACTCCTCGCGTGTCTCTAGAGTGCAAGGGGGGAGGGAACAAACTATTCCCTCTAGCGGATGTAGGCTGTCAATGCAAGCTGCATCCTCCAAAGGAGACTTTGGATTGACCCTACTTGGCAATCAAACACAAAATATTAGAGGGAATAAAAGAGTCACGGCGCTTTCAAGTGGTTTCCATGAGAAACAACAAAGCTGAGCCTCGAAAGCAGGGAGAATAGTCGAGGAAAATTAGTAGCTCCCAACGGGCGTCCTATATTTTTCTCCGAGCATATACAATAATTAGCTTTATATATGTTTCCCAGTCGTCCCCAGCTGTGTGCTGCCAGTGCCAAGAGTCCCCACAAGGACTCCTTCTGGTCCCGTACGAGGCCTCCTTAATGACAGACTTGTCTTCAGGATGGAGTCTATGAGTCCATAGCTCTCCTTCCAGGCGACGGGGCTCAAAGAAGATGAGTGTGCAGGTCCGACCATTTAGAGTCCGGTCCGTGAGGCGGTATGCGTGCCGGACTAAACCCCCGTGAGGCTTCTTTTTTTTCTTTCTTCCTCCTCCCCGAGCGTCGTCTTCAATGAGGTCTTTCTCCAAACCTCGTTAATATCATAGAAGGCGTCGCACCTTCACGCGCTAACTCAACTTCCTGCACAAATCCAAACAGGCCCAGAAGAGACAGATGGACTTTTGAGAATTTGCCGTGAGAACAGCAGCGCTGTGTCGGCCGGGGGCCCGGGCCCCACGAAGGCCGCTCACTGAGGCCCGTTTCACCGCCGCGTGCATCAAAAGGCGTCATTTAAGCGCAGATGAAAGCGTGGCCTTTTTGACGCCTTCCTCGGCCTCCAGCGGCCATGTTGACTTTCTCATCTGTTTACGAGAGCGCGCGTCCGCCGCTGGCGCCCAAAAGCGCCTTCTGTGCACGCCTGCCGTCATGAAGTCTACGTATGCTTTTGAGAACGGGACAACACAATATGGCCACCGAGCTGGATCATGTGACCATGACAGGACTGCGCTCATGAGATAAAGTGTCTCCATACTCTTTGTGCTCATAAACACTAATTAATAGAGGAGGGAATCTTTGGGCACCTCACGATTCCATTCTTGGGGTGACGATTTCATTCAGAATCGATTCTCAATTCAACACGATTCTCGTAATATAATATTTGGTATGCGTAAGCTCCCTTTAAATGCTTATGTACGATTTATAGGCACAGTCTTGGCCTAAAAAACAGAGTCGGGACCAAACAGTTTTATGCCCCTAAAATCTGGAATAGTCCTTCTGAAGATGTGAGACAGTCCTCGTGTTCAAATCCACTTGTATTTAATTGTGCATATAACAAAAGAACGTATTTTATGTACAGTATTTGATTGATTTGAATTGACTTTTTTTCCCCCTTCTTTTAATTTTCTGTAAAGCACTGTGGACTGCCTTGACTACAAATTGTGCTCTATAAATAAAATTGTTTTGCCTTGCCTTTAAAAAAACTATTTTATATTTTATTTACAAAAATCCCAGAATGTTAATTTAGCTAACAAAAAAGAGAGCAACTCCAACCAACCCCAACTTGACAAATACAAGGAATACCAAAAATGTTGACAAAGCAACAGTATCACCAGTAATAACAATATCAATAACAGTGATTCTAAAGAAAAAAAAAGAGCAAAAAAAAATTAGCAAAACAAAACATTTTCCCCATCGATTCTCAAAAAATATGAATCCATTTAGAGTAGGAATACATTTAAAAAAATAAGATTTGGATGTGAAACTATCTTTTGAGCACCCCTTACAAATTAACATGAAATGCTTTTTTGTTTTTTGTTTTTAAATACAATACTAAAAAAGGAAAACCAAAAATTAATAACAGCAACAGTATCAATAATAATAATAATAATAATAATAATAATAATAAAAATATCAATAATATTAATAATAATAATATCAATAATGATAATAGTTTAATGTTTTTAATCCAATAATGTATTCTCAAAAAGAAAAAAAAATTATATTGAGTTTAAAAAATTGTGACTTGGATGTGAATAACTTTTTTAACATCCCTTCTAATTAACATGAGAGATTTTTATTTTTATTTATTTTTTTTTAAATACAATACTACACAAAGAAAAACCCATCCATCCATCTACTTCGAGGTCGGGTCACGGGGGCAGTAGCCTAAGCAGGGAAGCCCAGACTTCCCTCTCCCCAGCCACTTCGTCCAGCTCCTCCCGGGGGATCCCGAGGCGTTCCCAGGCCAGCCGGGAGACAAAGTCTTCCCAACGTGTCCTGGGTCTTCCCCGTGGCCTCCTACCAGTCGGACGTGCCCGAAACACCTCCTTAGGGAGGCGTTCGGGTGGCATCTTGACCAGATGCCCGAACCACCTTATCTGGCTCCTCTCAATGTGGAGGCGCAGTGGCTTTACTTTGAGCTCCTCCTCACCTCGATCGAACCCTAGGGGTTCGGTGAGTCGGCTTCAGGGGTTCGACAGAGTCTATGCCGCGGAGGTCAAGACACGCCCGACTCATCGTGTAAATAAAAACTTCTCCCTGTCGGCGTATTATGGATACCCCCAAACAATGGTCCCTCTAATTTTCCATATGTGTGAGCAAACGCAAAAGCATTCGGTGGAGAGCATGTGAGCGACGTCAGACGTGCACATACACTGTGGTCACACCTGCAGCACACCTGTCCCAAACATGACTAAATAACAAGTTCAATGTTTTATTATTGTAATCAAATGACAGCAGTCATTTCTATGAGATTATTTTCTAATATAAGTGTTTTGGCCCACTTACAATGACTATAACATATTGTTTTTCATGAGCTGTGTACTAGTATTATATGTCTGGGTGGGGGTCCTACTATAAAATAAATAATGTGTACCACTTTCAGATATCGCATTTAGTTCCCACTTAAACATTCACATGTTGCACAATGAGATGTAAACATGGAATTATGTGTACATTCCTGTAACTTTCCGTTTGTAAAATATATCTTTATTAGTATTTCTTTAATATAACATCATTTTATGATTACGGTTCGGGTTCGGTGAATGCGCATATGAAACTGGTGGGGTTCGGTACCTCCAACAAGGTTAAGAACCACTGCTCTAAGGGAGAGACCAGCCACCCTGCGGAGGAAACTCATTTTGGCCGCTTATACCCGTGATCTTGTCCTTTCGGTCATAACCCAATGCTCATGACCATAGGTGAGGATGGGAACGTAGATCGACCGGTGAATTGAGAGCTTTGCCTTCCGGCTCAGCTCCTTCTTCACCACAACGGATCGAAACAGCGTCCGCATTACTGAAGATGCCACACCGATCCGCCTGCCAATCTCACGATCCACTCTTCCCTCACTTGTGAACAAGACTCCAAGGTACTTGAACTATTCCACTTGGGGCAACATCTCCTCCCCAACTCGGGGATAGCAATTCACACTTTTCCGGGCGAGAACCATGGACTCGGACTTGGAGGTGCTGATTCCCATCCCAGCCGCTTCACACTCGGATGCGAACCGATCCAGTGAGAGCTGAAGATCCTGGCCAGATGAAGTCATCAGGACCACATCACCTGCAAAAAGCAGAGACCTAATCCTGCAGCCACCAAACCGGATCCCCTCAACGCCCTGACTGCGCCTAGAAAATCTGTCCATAAAAGTTATGAACAGAATCGGTGACAAAAGGCAGCCTTGGCGGAGTCCAACCCTCACTGGAAACGGGTCCGACTTACTGCCGGCAAAACGGACTACTATAAAATAAATAATGTGTACCACTTTCAGATATCGCATTTAGTTCCCACTTAAACATTCACATGTTGCACAATGAGATGTAAACATGGAATTATGTGTACATTCCTGTAACTTTCCGTTTGTAAAATATATCTTTATTAGTATTTCTTTAATATAACATCATTTTATGATTACGGTTCGGGTTCGGTGAATGCGCATATGAAACTGGTGGGGTTCGGTACCTCCAACAAGGTTAAGAACCACTGCTCTAAGGGAGAGACCAGCCACCCTGCGGAGGAAACTAATTTTGGCCGCTTATACCCGTGATCTTGTCCTTTCGGTCATAACCCAATGCTCATGACCATAGGTGAGGATGGGAACGTAGATCGACCGGTGAATTGAGAGCTTTGCCTTCCGGCTCAGCTCCTTCTTCACCACAACGGATCGAAACAGCGTCCGCATTACTGAAGATGCCACACCGATCCGCCTGCCAATCTCACGATCCACTCTTCCCTCACTTGTGAACAAGACTCCGAGGTACTTGAACTACTCCACTTGGGGCAAGATCTCCTCCCCAACCCGAAGATGGCATTCCACCCTTTTCCGGGCGAGAACCATGGACTCGGACTTGGAGGTGCTGATTCTCATCCCAGTCGCTTCACTCTCAGCTGCGAACCGATCCAGTGAGAGCTGAAGATCCTGGCCAGATGAAGCCATCAGGACCACATCATCTGCAAAAAGCAGAGACCTAATCCTGCAGCCACCAAACCGGATCCCCTCAACGCCCTGACTGCGCCTAGAAAATCTGTCCATAAAAGTTATGAACAGAATCGGTGACAAAAGGCAGCCTTGGCGGAGTCCAACCCTCACTGGAAACGGGTCCGACTTACTGCCGGCAAAACGGACTACTATAAAATAAATAATGTGTACCACTTTCAGATATCGCATTTAGTTCCCACTTAAACATTCACATGTTGCACAATGAGATGTAAACATGGAATTATGTGTACATTCCTGTAACTTTCCGTTTGTAAAATATATCTTTATTAGTATTTCTTTAATATAACATCATTTTATGATTACGGTTCGGGTTCGGTGAATGCGCATATGAAACTGGTGGGGTTCGGTACCTCCAACAAGGTTAAGAACCACTGCTCTAAGGGAGAGACCAGCCACCCTGCGGAGGAAACTAATTTTGGCCGCTTATACCCGTGATCTTGTCCTTTCGGTCATAACCCAATGCTCATGACCATAGGTGAGGATGGGAACGTAGATCGACCGGTGAATTGAGAGCTTTGCCTTCCGGCTCAGCTCCTTCTTCACCACAACGGATCGAAACAGCGTCCGCATTACTGAAGATGCCACACCGATCCGCCTGCCAATCTCACGATCCACTCTTCCCTCACTTGTGAACAAGACTCCAAGGTACTTGAACTATTCCACTTGGGGCAACATCTCCTCCCCAACTCGGGGATAGCAATTCACACTTTTCCGGGCGAGAACCATGGACTCGGACTTGGAGGTGCCGATTCCCATCCCAGCCGCTTCACACTCGGATGCGAACCGATCCAGTGAGAGCTGAAGATCCTGGCCAGATGAAGTCATCAGGACCACATCACCTGCAAAAAGCAGAGACCTAATCCTGCAGCCACCAAACCGGACCCCCTCAACGCCCTGACTGCGCCTAGAAAATCTGTCCATAAAAGTTATGAACAGAATCGGTGACAAAAGGCAGCCTTGGCGGAGTCCAACCCTCACTGGAAACGGGTCCGACTTACTGCCGGCAAAACGGACCAAACTCTGACACTGATCATACAGGGAGCGGACCGCCACAATCAGACAGTCAGATACTCCATACTCTCTGAGCACTCCCCACAGGACTTCCCGGGGTACACGGTCGCTTTCTCCAAGTCCACAAAACACATGTAGACTGGTTGGAAAAAAAAGAAAACCAAAAATTAATAAAAGCAACAGTATCAATAATAATAATAATATCGATAATATTAATAGTTGATTGATGTTTTTGATCCAAAAGGTGATTCCGATTAAAAAAAAATTAAAAATGTATATTGCTTCTTGAAATTTGTGACTTGGATGTGAATCTATTTTTTGGATTGGGACTCTACTCAATGAAAATAGGTGGCAGACTTAAGACTTAGCCTATATAATATTTAGATAGCTTTACTGTCATTGTTAATAAAAACATTACAACTTACCTTGCTAGGTGCTAGTTGTAGCATTTTAGCATTTAGGATTTAGCAACGATCTATTAAACAGTGCCCAAAGGCTAAGGAGCTACGTGTTGTACCTTTAATTATTAATACACTTTGAAACTGCAAAATAAAGTTTCGATGTTGAATTTTTTTTAAATGTGTTTAAAATGAAAAAAAAAAAAAAAAAATCAGTTTGAATATAATGTGTCATGATGCCACGCTCCCACAGGATAAGGCCAAGTCTGAAAAAAACACCATTTGATTCAGATAAAGAAAGATTTAAACCTGATCGCAAAAAATAAAACCGTAAAAATACTGGGGAAATTTTCCAATGATTTATTGTATTGATAAATGTAAGGATGTTTGCTTTGAATTCAGGGGGTCAGAGCTTTAGAAGTCATTTTAAAGTTCATTTTATCTTATATTTTTGTGACAACTACAACTGAAAAATTGGAATTGTGGATAATTTATTTGTTGGTGTGGTTAGTCTTGACCCCAGGTTGCAGAGACGGCAGGCGAGGTGCAGGTATGAAGCACCCTTTATTATGTAAAACACAGGAAGTACGAACAAAATAGTGTGCAAATTAGAAGTGCACAGAAAAGGCATGGGAGATAAAAGAAATGCTAACAATAACCCATAAAAAACAAGAACAAAAAGTTGTGTCACAACCACAAAAGACAAGAGAAGAAGAAGAGTGGAACCATTTCCAGAAGCTAAAATGGGATCAGTGAAGATTCTCTGAAGGCAACATCAAACTTTGCCCTGAAACATGCTAAAAGCTGGACGCACACAAGGAAGTATTAATACAACAAAGGAGATCATCACCAAGAAAGACTACAGTCTAAGATCTGTAAGAACTAACCAAACTGTGGTCATCATCAAAGGTTTGGAAACATAAAAAGGCTCTGAGTCACATTTGAACATCGCTATTGGTTATACAAGTGTAAAAAAATAATATTAGGTTATAAGAATGAATGAATGAATGAAATAAGTTTATTTCGGTCATATAATCAACCATTTTGTGTGACCAGTTTAACAGTACAGATTAGACATATTTAACAATCATACACATTTACACACAAAAAGAAAAGAAAAGAAAAATAATGACCGAAAAAGGAATAGGCTGAAGCCAAAGCTTATATTTGCCTATCCTATACATTCACTGAAAATTAGATTGCCTGGAACATTAAAAAAAATCAATGGGATGAAAGTAATTGTTACTATATTTTATAATTTTCAATTATTTCACCCTTCAAGGTTTTCTTAAACCTTAATAATGAACTACATGTCTTCAGCTCATCACTAAGCTTGTTCCACCATTTAACTACTAAAACTGAAAAACATTTGTATTTTATATTTGTTCTTACTTTACCTATTTCAAAAATCAATATCCCCCGTAAATTATAATTTACGGGGGGAATAAGAACAATACAAAAACAAAATACTAATGGATTGAGGAGGTACTCACACCTAACGTCCAGCACTCATCCCTGCCCAAATATGGCCGACTTCCTCTCTTTTTTGGGGCAGAATAACTGTCGTACAATCACAAAGTTCCTGACAGAAAGAATCAAATTGAACTAAAAGTCCAACCCAAGGCCCGTTTGCTTACACAGACATAAAATAAACATGACAAAGACCAAAAGAGTGTCCGCCCAGAGATCGGTAGGTCGTGGGTTCAAACCCCGGCCGAGTCATACCAAAGACTATAAAAATAGAACCCATTACCTCCCTGCTTGGCACTCAGCATCAAGGGTTGGAATTGGGGGTTAAATCACCAAAAATTATTCCCGGGCGCGGCACTGCTTCTGCCCACTGCTCCCTTCACCTCCCAGGGGGTGAACAAGGGGATGGGTCAAATGCAGAGGACACATTTCACCACACCTAGTGTGTGTGTGACAATCATTGGTACTTTAACTTAAGTTAAGTTAACTTAACAGGCACCTTCAAACAAGACCGGAAATAATCCTCAAAGTTAGATAAACTGCAGTAAAACGGGTCGTATCACGGGTAAAAAGTGCGAGTACGTCCTCAGCAATGTTGAACTGAGCAGCCTGGGTATATGCTTTGCAGGTTTTACTCACTGTTCTATGGTCGTCATCGCACGTTTCTTCTTTTCCTTACAAAACAAAAAGGCAAAGAAAAAGCAAAACTCTCCTTATTTAAATCCTCATGGCGGATTTTCATGTGACTTTTACAATTCTTGGAAGGTACTGGTACACTGATCTGAAACCAGCAGAAGCGTATGAGTGTTTTCCGGCGGCCATGAATGGAATCTACCGTATTTTCCAGGCTGTAGAGCACACCGGTATTTAAGCTGCACCTACCAAATTTTAGAATAAATAAATATTTTTACGTATATTAGCCGGCCCTGCGATGAAGTGGCGACTTGTCTAGTGTGTACCCCGCCTTCCGCCCAAATGCAGCTGAGATAGGCTCCAGCACCCCCCGCGACCCCGAAAGGGACAAGCGGTAGAAAATGGATGGACGTATATTAGCCGCGCTGGACCATAAGCCAAAGATATATACCGATACAAAAGATTTTGTAAATGTTTATTTTAGGGCTGGGCGATATGGCCTTTTTTTAATATTGCGATATTTTAAGGCCATATCGCGATACACGATATATATCTCGATATTTTGCCTTAGCCTTGAATTAACACTTCATACATATAATCACAGTAGTATGATGATTCTATGTGTCTACATTAAAACATTCTTCTTCATACTGCATTAATATATGCTACTTTTAAACTTTCATGCAGAGAAGGCAATCACAACAAAAAAAAAAAAAAAAATCACAATTTTTTTCATACGGTGTTGATCTGGAAATGTTTGCCTCGGCATTTTAATGGTGTGGGCGTGTGGCACCGAACGGAGATGTTGACGTGCGGAGTACGTAAATATTGTTTTTAACACTTTGGAAACATTTTTGTTGTTTAAATGTGCTATATAAATAAAGTGGATTGGATTGGAGTGAGCACTCTTCATTCACTAGCACTGTTCATTCTCTAGATAGTGTGTGTGTGTGTGTGACAATCATTGGTACTTTAACTTTAACAGGGGACTTTTCAAATGATGCTACATATTAGCAGTAGGCTACTGCTACTTTTTATAGCAACGCTGTTGCCCCACACTTGACAAATTACGGTTGTCTGTTCGACATCTTCCCACTTGAAACCAAACCACCGCCAGACAATGGACCCCCTGCTGTTTTTGGGGGGAATTAATTATTCCTTCATTTGTTACCAGATTCGCACCTTCTCTCTCTCGTATTACCGCTAGCATCACAGCTAACGTTAGCCCTGCTGCTACCTCTCTGCTCCGCGAGGGCGTATACGTATGGGACGTATGACGTGGCAGTATGTGACGTATGTAATAATAATAATAATAATACCTGGGATTTATATAGCGCTTTTCCAAGTACCCAAAGTCGCTTTACATGTAGAACCCATCATTCATTCACACCTGGTGGTGGTAAGCTACTTTCATAGCCACAGCTGCCCTGGGGTAGACTGACGGAAGCGTGGCTGCAATTTGCGCCAACGGCCCCTCCGACCACCACCTATCATTCATCATTCAATTCACCGGTGTGAGTGGCACCGGGGGCAAAGGGTGAAGTGTCCCGCCCAAGGACACAACGGCAGCGATTTTTTTTTTTGGATGGTAAGAGGCGGGGAGCGAACCTGCAACCCTCAGGTTTCTGGCACGGTTGCTCTACCCACTATGCCATGCCGCCCCATGTAGAAGCTGCGCTTGCTGTCTGTGAGAAGGAGACACAGGAAAGAGCGAGTAGAGCATGTAGTTTAATGCCCGCAGCTAAAAGCAATTGCGTAAGAACGCATACTCGATATCACGATATAGTCATTTTCTATATCGCACAGAGACAATCCCGCGATATATCGCGCATATCGATATATCGCCCAGCTCTAGTTTATTTACATACCTTAATTGTGTCTGTAACACGGCAGTAAAACGGCAGATTAAACAAAACAGAAGTCATCGCCATGCACCCACTACCTGCAGAAGCTAGCTGTCCAATCAGCTAAACTTAGACTTAGACAAACTTTAATGATCCACAAGGGAAATTTTTCCACACAGTAGCTCAGTTACAATGATGGAATGTGTAAGGATGGAAAGGACAATGCAGGTATAAATAGACTAAATATAGCGATATAAAATATAACATGTATACGTAATATTTACATAATATATGTACAGTGTACTGAAACAAAACAAAAATAATACCATTGTAAGTTAATAATACTAACACAGACACTTGTAAATGTGTTAGCATATTAGCTAATGCTAACGACGCTAGCTTATTTACGGAATATTACGATAGGCATGTACAAATATACATGAAAACACTCCTACAGACATCACACATGGGACGGTTTTAGTAAGTATGAATATCCATCCATCCATTTTCCTACCGCTTGTCAGTAAGTATGAATAGTTTTAGTTGTATTGTAAAACTTACAAACGTTACTTGGAGTGATGAATGAAGATTCCTTTCGAGCAGAAACGCTATGGACAATAGTATATTTCCGGTTCAAGGAGCGAAACAGGAAGTACATTTTTAACCCACAACCACTGCAGTGAGCAAACTCGTCCCAAAGACGGCGCCACGACACAAACAATAACATACCTTTTCAGTGTCACTGTCCATGTACTATAACAAACTACTTGTGGAATTCAAAACCTTTTGGCCGTTAGCGAAGAAGAATTGATCAATTATCCGCACCGTTTTATAGACGGCAGGTTTCAAAACATAAGAAAAAATTGCGGCTTGTAGTCCGGAAAATACAGTAACTTGTGGATATCTTAGAACAATGACTCTCAACCTGTGGTACCTACATCTAGTGGTACGCGAAAGACTCACTTCATAACATATTCAAACACGGTGTTACTATTCAACCTGTGTGTAATGTTACAGAGGCCCAAAATAGTGAATGTGATTGTTAAATAAAACCTCTGCCTTGTTTTTAATGAATACTTAGGCCTACTAAGCTACTGTATTTTCGTCTTGGTCATTATGGAGAGCCAAGTGGTACTTGGTGAAAATAGTTAGAGAACCACTGTCTTAGAATATATTTAACAATCATGAGAATATCGTCTTTAAAGTGAGTCAGTCCCTTGGATAGTGTCGTAAATCTGGGAGCAGACCCTCGTACCGCGTCCTCCGTCGCCGTTGGCTGTCAGAACTGCGACCACACGAGTCACTTTGGGTTCGATATAAACATTCTGTGTGTGTTTAGAGGCCATGACTGATGGCGTGGCCATGGCTTCAGGGGGCGTACGGGGGCAGGGAGCCTGTAATGAGAAGTTTTGTGTCGGGGGGTGTGTTTTAATGGCGGCACACAGTTTTATAATGACTGTTATTACCAATCTTAACACACTCACTCGCACTTTAATGCTATATTTCAATTCTCACCCACTGCTAAACATCTTGTCCTTGGAAGACACTAGCTCGCTTCATTTGTTCCAGGATCAAAGTGTTGCCCGTATTGAACCATTATTACGTTTTAAGTCACACTTGATGTCGTACAAATGTAAAAAAGTCAAGTTAACCACCTGTCTAAGTAGGTACTGTAGGGGGCGCATACAGGGAGGTATTTGCTGAGCAACAGCGACATGTTGTGGCCGTTTGTCGGTATTGCCAGAATTAAAGAGCTTTGTGCTGTGATTCAAAACTGATGAATGCTTGATTCGTTCCACTTTGGAGATCACTTAATTCAATACTCAGCTTTAATAACAAATCAAACACAGGAAAGAAAATGTATTTTTTCCTTTTATTACTCCTGGGCTCCCTCTGACGAATAGGCACGTACAAAGTTTAAGCGTGTGGCAAAGTTAGCACATGTTAGTATATCCATCCATCCATCCATCCATTTTCTACCGCTTATTCCCTTTGGGGTCGCGGGGGGCGCTGGAGCCTATCTCAGCTACAATCGGGCGGAAGGCGGGGTACACCCTGGACAAGTCGCCACCTCATCGCAGGGCCAACACAGATAGACAGACAACATTCACACTCACATCCACACACTAGGGCCAATTTAGTGTAGCCAATCACCTTATCCCCAGGTGCATGTCTTTGGAGGTGGGAGGAAGCCGGAGTACCCGGAGGGAACCCACGCAGTCACGGGGAGAACATGCAAACTCCACACAGAAAGATCCCGAGCCCGGGATTGAACCCAAGACTACTCAGGACCTTCGTATTGTGAGGCAGATGCACTAACCCCTCTGCCACCGTGAAGCCCCATGTTAGTATAGTCCTCCTCAAATGTTGTGGCAGGCGCCCCTGCCATACTCATTGTAGCAATTAATTCTGACTTCCTCTTTTTAATCTATATAAAACATAGCACCATTTGTTTTATTCATTTTTGAATTGTAAATTAGTGTTTTATATGCAGGAGGTCTGGGTTAGTTTCTGCCTCATCCTTAATTTAAAGGCTGAGTGAAGAATGCGTCAAGAATGGTGTCTCCTCATGCGAGAACTGATAGGTCCAAACGAGAAAGAGATGATACAGTATTATCTGCTCACAGATGCCGCCTGGTGGTTGTTCGAGCACACTGCAATTAGCCCTAGTTCAATTAACCAACCCCTGTTCCCTTGGCTTAATGCTTCAGGCACAGGCAGGATTTTCACAGGAATGAGACAAAAACTCATCCACATTAACTGTATATTATTTCATTTAAATGTATAATTTTTTGTTACTTTTTTCTATTGTATTTTTTGAGGGGTAAAAAATTGGCTCAAGTCGGTCATAAAAAGTTTGTAGTTAATGTAAGGATTACTTATTTTTTTTCCAGGCAAATTAATGCACTTTAAATATGTTCCGTTACTTATTGAAAAACAATGTTTTGAAAAAGAATTCCGTAAAATAACTTCGGGGAAAACCGGGAATTTTGAAAATATTGATGCTAGCAAAATTATCCTAGATGATAAGAATGGGTTGGAATTTTTGGAATCATTTGAAAAATGTTGACGAAGTAACAGTTTGAATTGAGAATGGTTATTTTGGAATTCCTGGAATTTCGAGAAAACCGTGAATTTTTATGGGAAGAAATAGGAGCATTTGTTGTCCCAACAATGGTCAAAAACGGTTGAAAAATGTGGACTGTGAAAACTTTCCAGGAAGAAGTGAAAATAGGGCTTTGGAAGACTGTGAATTCTGGGAATTCCTGGAACTTTTTTTAGGCTGAGTGAAGAATGGCATCTCCTCCTGCAAAGAACTGATAGGTCCAAACAAGAAAGAGATGATACAGTATTATCTGCTCAAAGATGCTACTTGGTGGTTGTTCGAGCACAATGCAATTAGCCCTCGATAAATTAACCAACCCCTGTTCCCTGGATGTTTCAGGCACACGCAGGATTCTCACAGGAATGAGACAAAAACTCATCCAGATCAACTGTGCGCCTAAGTTAGTATTATTTAATTTAAATGTATTATTTTTTGTTAATTTTTTTTATTGTAAAAAAATTGGCTCAAGTCGGTCAAAAAAAGTTTCGAGCTTATGTAAGGATTACTTCTTTTTTTTCAGGCAAATTGATGCACTTTAAATATTTTCTGTTACTTACTGAAAAACAATGTTGGGAAAAAGAATTCTGTAAAATAATTTCGGGGAAACCGGGAATTTTTGAAACTTTTGATGCTAGCAAAATTGTCTTAGATGATAAGAATGGGTTGGTGTTGGAATTTTTCCAATCGGTTTAAAAATGTTGCCATAGTAACAGTTTGAATTGAGAATGGGTATTTCGGGATTCCTGGAATTTCGGGAAAACCGGGATTTTTACGGGGGGAAAAACAGGAGCATTTGTTGTCCCAACTAAGAGGAATGTTTTGAAGGTGGAATGGTCAAAAACGGTTGAAAAATGTGGACTGTGAAATCTCTCCAGGAAGAAGTGAATATAGGGCTTTGGAAGACTGTGAATTCTGGGAATTCCTGGAACTTTTTTAGGCTGAGTGAAGAATGGCGTCTCCTCCTGTGAAGACCTGATAGGTCCAAACGAGAAAGAGATGATACAGTATTATCTGCTCAAATATGCTACTTGGTGGTTGTTCGAGTACACTGCAATTAGCTCTCGATAAATCAACCAACCCCTGTTCCCTTAATGTTTCAGGCACACGCAGGATTCTCACAGGAATGAAACAAAAACTCATCCAGATCAACTGTATTAACTAATAATTAATATTATTTAATTTAAATGTTTTATTTTTTGTTCATTTTTTTTATTGTAAAAAATTGTCTCATGTTGGTCAAAAAAAGTTTCTAGTTTATGTAAAGATTACTTTTTTCTTTCAGGCAAATTGATGCATTTTAAATATTTTCTGTTACTCACTAAAAAACAATGTTTGGAAAAAGAATTCCGTAAAATAATTTCGGGAAAACCAGGATTTTTTTTTAAAATATTGATGCTAGCAAAATTGTCCAAAATTATAAGAATGGGAATTTTTGGAATCTGTTGAAAAATGTTGCCTTGGTAACAATTTGAATTGAGAATGGGTATTTCGAGATTCCTGGAATTTCAGGAAAACCGGGAATTTTTACGAGGGAAAAACAAGAGCATTTGTTGTCCCAACTAAGAGGAATGTTTTGAAGGTGGAATGGTCAAAAACGGTTGAAAATGTGGACTGTGAAAACTTTCCAGGAAGAAGTGAAAATAGGGCTTTGGAAGAGTGTGAATTCTGGGAATTCCTGGAACTTTTTTTAGGCTGAGTGAAGAATGGCGTCTCTGTTCCTGTGAAGAACTGATAGGTCCAAACAAGAAAGAGATGATACAGTATTATCTGCTCAAAGATGCTACTTGGTGGTTGTCCGAGCACACTGCAAATAGCCCTCAATAAATCAATGTTTCAGGCACACGCAGGATTCTCACAGGAATGAGATAAAAACTCATCCAGATCAACTGTATTAACTAATAATTAATATTATTTAATTTAAATGTATTATTTTTTCTTAATTTTTTTTATTGTAAAAAATTGTCTCAAGTTGGTCAAAAAAAGTTTCTAGTTTATGTAAAGATTACTTTTTTTTCAGGCAAATTTATGCATTTTATATATTTTCTGTTACTCACTAAAAACAATGTTGGGAAAAATAATTCCGGGAAAACCGGGAATTTTTGAAAATATTGATGCTAGCTAAATTATCCTGGTAAAATGATAAGAATGGGTTGGTGTTGGAATTTTTCGAATCGGTTTAAAAATGTTGCCATAGTAACAGTTTGAATTGAGAATGGGTATTTCGGGATTCCTGGAATTTCGGGAAAACCGGGAATTTGTACGGGGGGAATAGGAGCATTTGTTGTCCCAACTAAGAGGAATGTTTTGAAGGTGGAATTGTCAAAAACGGTTGAAAAATGTGGACTGTGAAAACTTTCCAGGAAGAAGTGAAAATAGGGCTTTGGAAGAGTGTGAATTCTGGGAATTCCTGGAACTTTTTTTAGGCTGAGTGAAGAATGGCGTCTCTGTTCCTGTGAAGAACTGATAGGTCCAAACAAGAAAGAGATGATACAGTATTATCTGCTCAAAGATGCTACTTGGTGGTTGTCCGAGCACACTGCAAATAGCCCTCAATAAATCAACCAACCCGTTCCCTTAATGTTTCAGGCACACGCAGGATTCTCACAGGAATGAGATAAAAACTCATCCAGATCAACTGTATTAACTAATAATTAATATTATTTAATTTAAATGTATTATTTTTTCTTAATTTTTTTTATTGTAAAAAATTGTCTCAAGTTGGTCAAAAAAAGTTTCTAGTTTATGTAAAGATTACTTTTTTTTCAGGCAAATTTATGCATTTTATATATTTTCTGTTACTCACTAAAAACAATGTTGGGAAAAATAATTCCGGGAAAACCGGGAATTTGTGAAAATATTGATGCTAGCAAAATTATCCTGGTAAAATGATAAGAATGGGTTGGTGTTGGAATTTTTCGAATCGGTTTAAAAATGTGCTTCACGGTGGCAGAGGGGTTAGTGCATCTGCCTCACAATACGAAGGTCCTGAGTAGTCTTGGGTTCAATCCCGGGCTCGGGATCTTTCTGTGTGGAGTTTGCATGTCCTCCCCGTGACTGCGTGGGTTCCCTCCGGGTACCCCGGCTTCCTCCCACTTCCAAAGACATGCACCTGGGGATAAGTTGATTGGCAACACTAAATTGGAATTTTTCGAATCGGTTTAAAAATGTGCTTCACGGTGGCAGAGGGGTTAGTGCATCTGCCTCACAATACGAAGGTCCTGAGTAGTCTTGGGTTCAATCCCGGGCTCGGGATCTTTCTGTGTGGAGTTTGCATGTCCTCCCCGTGACTGCGTGGGTTCCCTCCGGGTACCCCGGCTTCCTCCCACTTCCAAAGACATGCACCTGGGGATAAGTTGATTGGCAAGACTAAATTGGCCCTAGTGTGTGGATGTGAGTGTGAATGTTGTCTGTCTATCTGTGTTGGTCCTGTGATGAGGTGGCGACTTGTCCAGGGTGTACCCCGCCTTCCGCCCGATTGTAGCTGAGATAGGCTCCAACGCCCCCCGCGACCCCAAAGGGAATAAGCGGTAGAAAATGGATGGATGGATGGATGGGTTTAAAAATGTTGCCATAGTAACAGTTTGAATTGAGAATGGGTATTTCGGGATTCCTGGAATTTCGGGAAAACCGGGAATTTGTACGGGGGGAATAGGAGCATTTGTTGTCCCAACTAAGAGGAATGTTTTGAAGGTGGAATTGTCAAAAACGGTTGAAAAATGTGGACTGTGAAAACTTTCCAGGAAGAAGTGAAAATAGGGCTTTGGAAAATCGGGAATAAAAGGGACAAGCGGTAGAAATGGATGGATGTTTTGAACTTGGAAAATTATAGTTTTAATTGTCCAAGGTGAGTGGCATGTGTAGAATCAGGTAATACATTTGGGAGTTGAGCACTGTCGAGTCTTGCCAGGAAGGCTGCAGATCAGCTCTATTTCCACCAGGGAGTGCTAAGTCCACACCCACAGGGACGAGTGTCTGTCTTCCATTACGTCCTCAAACGACCACAAAGGCAAGCGCTTGTCTTCTATTAGGTCCTCAAACGTCATACAAGAACCTTATGGGCCGGATACCACGTGCTAAACAGCGGGTGCAATCTGCGACGTCGCGGCCGCCGCTACCAGTGGGCGTATTGCGTGCGGACTACGACATCTGCGCGGTCGTCCGAAAGCGGGTGCAAAAGCGGTGCAGACCGCCCAATGCGAGATGAGGAGTTTGCGTGTGCTGCCGGCGGCTGTAGCGGAAGGCCTGGTGGAGGAGAGCGGCCGCAAACGGAAGAGGAAGTTCGAGGCCGCTGAGCTGGCCGTCCTGGTGGAGCAGGCGGATTCATACGCGGATCAGCTGCAGCAGAGAGACCTCAGCGCCGCCGGGAAACGAGCGATTTGGGACGCGATTTGCGAAAAAGTCAACGCTGTGAGCAGGACCAGGAGATCCGCGGAAGACGTCAAGAGGAGATTGCAAGATTATCGCCGGAGAACGCGAGAAAAGGCGTGCCTTAATAACATCGACGCAAATCATGGAGGAGGGGAGCCGGCGGAAGAGAAGCCGCCATCACCGGTAGAGGAAAAGGTTCACGTGTCTTTCCTGGATCAGCCCATTGTTGGGATCGGGGGATATGAGTCCTTGGAGCCGAACATCACAGACCAAGGTAGGTCCAAGAGTCATGTGCGATATCACTGATAATCCGACACATATACCATAACATCTAATGTGCCTGCCAAAATGTAAGGCGGTCGTGTATTTCAAGTTACATGTAATCCGAATATATTATTCTAAATGGGAGCTAAAATGAGAAACTATTTTCTCTATTCCCCGTTCAATGTTTGGACATATGGGTGTTTTGCGCATGCGCAATGTTTCTTTTTTTCAGGGTCCTCTTCTGTTAGTGACCGCAACAACAACAACAACAACAAAAGTAGTAGAGCGACACACACGGACCCGCTTGCCTGCTCGATAGAGAACCAATTCAATGCAACACGCTCCATGTCTCTGGATATTGATAAATAGAAAGGAACTTTGACGACACTGACAACGGTGTTTGGCGTCGTGCGAAATAATTTGTATCCGCATGGGGGCGGAGCTTTGTTCCTTGTTCAGACATCGGCGGCACTTTCGTGTTATTAGCGATGTCAATGATACAAAATATGGATTATAACGATCATGCTTTGATTGTAAAAAAAAAAATGTGACAATTCTACCCGAATAAATGTTTTCGATCATCTGTACATTACGTGTATTTGTATTCACATCGCTGCACAAGCTTCTCTATTGTATACGGTGTAATGCTGCAAAGCGGTTAATCAGCCTACCTATTTAATGGAAATTCCATTAATATAGGCTGACCATATTCTGAAATTCCAAAAAGAGGACTAGGTGAAAATTTGCCAATGATACTCGAACTTGCTTTATAAATAACATATTTATTTAAATAAATTTTTTTTTCCTCCTCTGTTGACAGCAGTGTTGGCGCTAGGAATTTTCAAAATGGGGTCCCGGAGACCCCATCAAGTCATACAAATGGGGTCCCACAGTACATTTTTGGGGTCCCACTTTTTTGCAAGCGTTTTGAAAACAAATGATAAACCTATGCATTATCCTGTTATATATCACATTTTATATTGTGTTTTGGAAAAAGGTTGTCATAAACGTTACTTAATTCATTAAAAACCCCCAATAAAAAACATTTTTATGCATATGCAGAGCCGGCCCAAGGCATAAGCGTACTAAGCGCTTGCTTAGGGCCCCGCGGCCACCAGGGGGCCTACAAAAGCAATTAACAAAAAATTATTATTTTTTATTTTTTGCATGTACGAGTCTGACTGATGATTTCTAAATGATCAAAGATATATTATTGTACAAAAACACAATTTTAGGTCAACATTTTTGCACATTGCTGTTTCAGGTTTTTGTTACCAAAAATAATAAAGTGAATCAGAATCAGCTTTATTGTCCAGTTATGTTTAACACACATGGAATTTAACTTCAGTAGACTGCACTCTCTTTGTACAAAGTAAACATTAAATATGAACAATTAACTAAAAATATAAACTAGTAATTAAAGACTAATATGTACAAGACTGATGAGACAAGATGACACTTTTACTGTAAATACAAAGCTTTATCACTTGGACTGTTCAACCCCAGGCCACTCTTGTAGCTGAATGTTTTCTTCATTTTAAGATTAGGAACCATATGTAGCACTCTGGACATCATTCGTTCATTCATTGGTATTATTTATGTTCTTAACTGGGCCACCCCCATATCTTTATAAATGACATGTCATTTGTAAAGACATGCCAGGCTGACAATAGGATAATGTAAACAACACTGCCAGAGCCGCAATGAGTTTATATATTATTTATATATTATTGGCAGAAATAGAGGGCCCCAAAATCAAATTTTGCTTAGGGCCCCATGGAGGCTTGGGCCGGCACTGTGCATATGTATTTGTATTCAGTTATAAACATTAATTCACTTTCTTCTTTCCTTCATGGATCTAAACTTTACCGCTGCTGGTAGTTTTTTTCTATGTTTTTATTTAATAAGTTGTAGGTGTATTTATTTTTCAGTATAAAAGTGTTTTGCTTGGGTCATGAAATGATGATAATGGTGTGCCAGGGCATACATACATTTTATATTTAACGTTTAAATCTCTGGAGTCTACATCAACCTCAGATCTATTCCTCATTTCAAAATGTTTTAGTTTTTTTTAATGTATATATTTGTACCATGAATTGATTAACGTGGACCCTGACTTAAACAAGTTGAAAAACTTATTTGGGTGTTACCATTGACCCCAAAAGAGACAAGCGGTAGAAAATGGATGGATGTACTGTACTATACTGTGCAATCTACTAATAAAAGTATCAATCAATCAATCCACTCTCTCGCTCTCTCTGTCTCTGCCCCTCCCTCACGTATGCTGCTGCATGCACACACCTTCACAATTTGTTTTGTTTTTAACAATTTAATTGTCCAAAATTATAAGAATGGGAATTTTTGGAATCTGTTGAAAAATGTTGCCTTGGTAACAATTTGAATTGAGAATGGGTATTTCGAGATTCCTGGAATTTCAGGAAAACCGGGAATTTTTACGAGGGAAAAACAAGAGCATTTGTTGTCCCAACTAAGAGGAATGTTTTGAAGGTGGAATGGTCAAAAACGGTTGAAAATGTGGACTGTGAAAACTTTCCAGGAAGAAGTGAAAATAGGGCTTTGGAAGAGTGTGAATTCTGGGAATTCCTGGAACTTTTTTTTAGGCTGAGTGAAGAATGGCGTCTCTGTTCCTGTGAAGAACTGATAGGTCCAAACAAGAAAGAGATGATACAGTATTATCTGCTCAAAGATGCTACTTGGTGGTTGTCCGAGCACACTGCAAATAGCCCTCAATAAATCAACCAACCCGTTCCCTTAATGTTTCAGGCACACGCAGGATTCTCACAGGAATGAGATAAAAACTCATCCAGATCAACTGTATTAACTAATAATTAATATTATTTAATTTAAATGTATTATTTTTTCTTAATTTTTTTTATTGTAAAAAATTGTCTCAAGTTGGTCAAAAAAAGTTTCTAGTTTATGTAAAGATTACTTTTTTTTCAGGCAAATTTATGCATTTTATATATTTTCTGTTACTCACTAAAAACAATGTTGGGAAAAATAATTCCGGGAAAACCGGGAATTTGTGAAAATATTGATGCTAGCAAAATTATCCTGGTAAAATGATAAGAATGGGTTGGTGTTGGAATTTTTCGAATCGGTTTAAAAATGTGCTTCACGGTGGCAGAGGGGTTAGTGCATCTGCCTCACAATACGAAGGTCCTGAGTAGTCTTGGGTTCAATCCCGGGCTCGGGATCTTTCTGTGTGGAGTTTGCATGTCCTCACCGTGACTGCGTGGGTTCCCTCCGGGTACCCCGGCTTCCTCCCACTTCCAAAGACATGCACCTGGGGATAAGGTGATTGGCAACACTAAATTGGAATTTTTCGAATCGGTTTAAAAATGTGCTTCACGGTGGCAGAGGGGTTAGTGCATCTGCCTCACAATACGAAGGTCCTGAGTAGTCTTGGGTTCAATCCCGGGCTTGGGATCTTTCTGTGTGGAGTTTGCATGTCCTCCCCGTGACTGCGTGGGTTCCCTCCGGGTACCCCGGCTTCCTCCCACTTCCAAAGACATGCACCTGGGGATAAGTTGATTGGCAACACTAAATTGGCCCTAGTGTGTGGATGTGAGTGTGAATGTTGTCTGTCTATCTGTGTTGGTCCTGTGATGAGGTGGCGACTTGTCCAGGGTGTACCCCGCCTTCCGCCCGATTGTAGCTGAGATAGGCTCCAACGCCCCCCGCGACCCCAAAGGGAATAAGCGGTAGAAAATGGATGGATGGATGGGTTGGTGTTGGAATTTTTCGAATCGGTTTAAAAATGTTGCCATAGTAACAGTTTGAATTGAGAATGGGTATTTCGGGATTCCTGGAATTTCGGGAAAACCGGGAATTTGTACGGGGGGAATAGGAGCATTTGTTGTCCCAACTAAGAGGAATGTTTTGAAGGTGGAATTGTCAAAAACGGTTGAAAAATGTGGACTGTGAAAACTTTCCAGGAAGAAGTGAAAATAGGGCTTTGGAAAATCGGGAATAAAAGGGACAAGCGGTAGAAATGGATGGATGTTTTGAACTTGGAAAATTATAGTTTTAATTGTCCAAGGTGAGTGGCATGTGTAGAATCAGGTAATACATTTGGGAGTTGAGCACTGTCGAGTCTTGCCAGGAAGGCTGCAGATCAGCTCTATTTCCACCAGGGAGTGCTAAGTCCACACCCACAGGGACGAGTGTCTGTCTTCCATTACGTCCTCAAACGACCACAAAGGCAAGCGCTTGTCTTCTATTAGGTCCTCAAACGTCATACAAGAACCTTATGGGCCGGATACCACGTGCTAAACAGCGGGTGCAATCTGCGACGTCGCGGCCGCCGCTACCAGTGGGCGTATTGCGTGCGGACTACGACATCTGCGCGGGTGCAAAAGCGGTGCAGACCGCCCAATGCGAGATGAGGAGTTTGCGTGTGCTGCCGGCGGCTGTAGCGGAAGGCCTGGTGGAGGAGAGCGGCCGCAAACGGAAGAGGAAGTTCGAGGCCGCTGAGCTGGCCGTCCTGGTGGAGCAGGCGGATTCATACGCGGATCAGCTGCAGCAGAGAGACCTCAGCGCCGCCGGGAAACGAGCGATTTGGGACGCGATTTGCGAAAAAGTCAACGCTGTGAGCAGGACCAGGAGATCCGCGGAAGACGTCAAGAGGAGATTGCAAGATTATCGCCGGAGAACGCGAGAAAAGGCGTGCCTTAATAACATCGACGCAAATCATGGAGGAGGGGAGCCGGCGGAAGAGAAGCCGCCATCACCGGTAGAGGAAAAGGTTCACGTGTCTTTCCTGGATCAGCCCATTGTTGGGATCGGGGGATATGAGTCCTTGGAGCCGAACATCACAGACCAAGGTAGGTCCATTAGTCATGTGCGATATCACTGATAATCCTCAATACTGATCCGACACATATACCATAACATCTAATGTGCCTGCCAAAATGTAAGGCGGTCGTGTATTTCAAGTTACATGTAATCCGAATATATTATTCTAAATGGGAGCTAAAATGAGAAACTATTTTCTCTATTCCCCGTTCAATGTTTGGACATATGGGTGTTTTGCGCATGCGCAATGTTTCTTTTTTTCAGGGTCCTCTTCTGTTAGTGACCGCAACAACAACAACAACAACAACAAAAGTAGTAGAGCGACACACACGGACCCACTTGCCTGCTCGATAGAGAACCAATTCAATGCAACACGCTCCATGTCTCTGGATATTGATAAATAGAAAGGAACTTTGACGACACTGACAACGGTGTTTGGCGTCGTGCGAAATAATTTGTATCCGCATGGGGGCGGAGCTTTGTTCCTTGTTCAGACATCGGCGGCACTTTCGTGTTATTAGCGATGTCAATGATACAAAATATGGATTATAACGATCATGCTTTGATTGTAAAAAAAAAAAGTGACAATCCTACCCGAATAAATGTTTTCGATCATCTGTACATTACGTGTATTTGTATTCACATCGCTGCACAAGCTTCTCTATTGTATACGGTGTAATTCTGCAAAGCGGTTAATCAGCCTACCTATTTAATGGAAATTCCATTAATATAAGCTGACCATATTCTGAAATCCCAAAAAGAGGACTAGGTGAAAATTTGCCAATGATACTCGAACTTGCTTTATAAATAACATATTTATTTAAATAAATAAAAATTTCCTCCTCTGTTGACAGCAGTGTTGGCGCTAGGAATTTTCAAAATGGGGTCCCGGAGACCCCATCAAGTCATACAAATGGGGTCCCACAGTACATTTTTGGGGTCCCACTTTTTTGCAAGCGTTTTGAAAACAAATGATAAACCTATGCATTAGCCTGTTATATATCACATTTTATATTGTGTTTTGGAAAAAGGTTGTCATAAACGTTACTTAATTCATTAAAAACCCCCAATAAAAAACATTTTTATGCATACCGTATTTTCCGCACTATAAGGCGCACCTAAAAACCACAAATTTTCTCAAAAGCTGACAGTGCGCCTTATAACCCGGTGCGCTTTATATATGGATAAATATTAAGATTCATTTTCATAAAGTTCAGGTCTCGCAACTACGGTAAACAGCCGCCATCTTTTTTCCCCGTAGAAGAAGCGCGCGGTGCATGCTGGGATACGCGACGTTTCATTTCCATTTGTGTGTTTATGTAAAGACCCCAAAATGGCTCCTATTAAGTGTGTTGTCTGTCTAATTATAAATAATGCAGACGAGGCGTGTTAACTGAGTTCTCAACGTTTACTCACAGCGTGCTCATAACCACATTCTAACTCCCAGCATACAACAACGCTTCTCAGGGCTACCGCGCATGCTCGTAACTATCGTTGCATGCTGGGTAGTGTAGTTGTTATATTTGCTAGCTCATAACATCACATTGAGAGACACGCTTACGCGCTTAATTCAATACTCGCCGTCATTCCGGGTGGATTGACAAAAGACCTCCAGCCGCTAGATATTGGTGTCAACAGGGCATTCGAAGCTAGACTGCTAACTGCGTGGGAACAGTGGATGACGAAGAAGCGCGCGGTGCATGCTGGGATACGTGACGTTTCATTTCCATTTGTGTGTTTATGTAAAGACCCCAAAATGGCTCCTATTAAGTGTGTTGTCTGTCTAATTATAAATAATGCAGACGAGGCGTGTTAACTGAGTTCTCAACGTTTACTCACAGCGTGCTCATAACCACATTCTAACTGCCAGCATACAACAACGCTTCTCAGGGCTACCGCGCATGCTCGTAACTATCGTTGCATGCTGGGTAGTGTAGTTGTTATATTTGCTAGCTCATAACAGCACATTGAGAGACACGCTTACGCGCTTAATTCAATACTCGCCGTCATTCCGGGTGGATTGACAAAAGACCTCCAGCCGCTAGATATTGGTGTCAACAGGGCATTCGAAGCTAGACTGCTAACTGCGTGGGAACAATGGATGACAGAAGGCGAACACACCTTCACTAAGACGAGGAGGCAGCGCCAGACGACGCCAACATCTGCCAGTGGATCGTAAATTTGCCCAACTTTTCACTTCGGACACCGAAGACGAAGGATTTACGAATGAAGAATAACTTCAGAAAGTGAGCGCTATGTTTATTTTGTGTGTTGTGACATTAACGTTCGAGCAACATTATGTTGCTATTGCTCTGCACTATTTTGAATTTTACTATGTTTGTGATTGCACATTTGCGTACATTTTGGGAGTGAACAGAGTTGTTAGAACGCTGGTTTTTAATATATTATTAAAGTTTGACTGACCTATCTGACTGTTTTTTTGACATTCCCTTTAGCGCAGCGTAGGCGCGGCTTATAGTCCGGGGCGGCTTATTGGTGGACAAAGTTATGAAATATGCCATTCATTGAAGGTGCGGCTAATAATCCGGTGCGCCTTATAGTGCGGAAAATACGGTATATATCACATTTTATATTGTGTTTTGGAAAAAGGTTGTCATAAACGTTACTTAATTCATTAAAAACCCCCAATAAAAAACATTTTTTTATGCATATGTATTTGTATTCAGTTATAAACATTAATTCACTTTCTTCTTTCCTTCATGGATCTAAACTTTACCGCTGCTGGTAGTTTTTTTCTATGTTTTTATTTAATAAGTTGTAGGTGTATTTATTTCAGTATAAAAGTGTTTTGCTTGGGTCATGAAATGATGATAATGGTGTGCCAGGGCATACATACATTTTATATTTAACGTTTAAATCTCTGGAGTCTACATCAACCTCAGATCTATTCCTCATTTCAAAATGTTTTAGTTTTTTTTAATGTATATATTTGTACCATGAATTGATTAACGTGGACCCTGACTTAAACAAGTTGAAAAACTTATTTGGGTGTTACCATTGACACCAAAAGAGACAAGCGGTAGAAAATGGATGGATGTACTGTACTATACTGTGCAATCTACTAATAAAAGTATCAATCAATCAATCCACTCTCTCGCTCTCTCTGTCTCTGCCCCTCCCTCACGTATGCTGCTGCATGCACACACCTTCACAATTTGTTTTGTTTTTAACCCCTTCTTAACCCTGAATGTACATTGAAAATACACGTAACCTTAATTCAAAATGCTGGACATTTGAGGCATTTAAGAAACTCCGCCCGGACAGCCCCGCAAAAGAGGACATGTCCGGGGAAAAGAGGACGTATGGTCAGTCTAATTAATAACATTCTGTAATTTGGTTTATAAGACATTTCATCTTCTGATAGATTAAAAAATAACACCAACAGGGTAGACTCAATTCCATGTAACAAACGTATTTTACGCCAGAAAATATGTGTCTCACGTACTCTCATTTTCCTCAAGCTATGGATTAACATCATGTGGAATATATGTACATACTTGGCATTGTACAAAACTTGTGAATTTGGACTCATTTGATTAATTACAGACAAAAGTTAATAGGGTATACATAATATTTCCTTCTGTTTACCTCAAACGATGTACTAACTTCATGTGGATTATTCTGTAAATACTTAGCATCATCAACAACAAAAACGTGTGAATTTGGACTCATTATATTGATCACAAAAAAAGTTAGCCGGGGATATATATTTCAGCTTACTTTTGTTTTTTTTGGCAAAATTTGCTTCATGTAATGTTTAACCTATAAAATAATGAACATGTTATTATTGTTACATAAAAGAGAGATCTTGTTGAAAAGTACACTTTACTATAGTTAGAACATTATCAATGTCTCTCAAAAGTACTTAACAATAGTGATACAAACAATATCACTATTATTTGCAATTTGTTTTTGGGCAACAACACAAGCGAAAGATAAATACGAACATCAAACACATTGGCACAAAAGCTTAACAGTCTATACATATTACTAGGAACTCGGGCTGTCAAAATAAATATATCAGCAATCATGTACAGACTTAAGTTTAATCATGCAATTTATTTTGGCCGTACACGCTTCACTGGCAAATTCACTTACAGAATACACCCATGAATAATTTTAGATACAACTGTTTCTAGGTTTTTTGCAAATACTGTAAATGACATGGATTCAAGTGAAATGTTTAAAAAGTCTCCTGATGACATTGTCATATTAAAATTGTATCTATGTAAGCTTCCATTTTGCAAGAAAGTAATCACCTGTGATTAATCATGATTGATCAAAATACCAACAATAATTATTTGACAGCTCTGACATCACATGGACACAGATAAGACGTTCTGGAGGAAAGTTATGTGGTCAGATGAAACAAAAAATTTGCTTTTTGGCCACAATACCCAGCAATATGTTTGGAGGAGAAAAGGTGAGGCCTTTAATCCCAGGAACACCATTCCTACCAACAAGCATGGTGGTGGTAGTATTATGCTATGGACATGTTTTGCTGTCAATGGAACTGGTGCTTTACAGAGAGTAAATGGGACAATGAAAAAGGAGGATTACCTCCAAACTCTCCAGGACAACCTAAAATCATCAGCCTGGAGGTTGGGTCTTGGGCGCAGTTGGGTGTTCCAACAGGACAATGACCCCAAACACACGTCAAAAATGGTAAAGGAATGGCTAAATCAGGCTAGAATTAAGGTTTTAGAATGGCCTTCCCAAAGTCCTGACTTAAATGTGTGGACAATGCTGAAGAAACAAGTCCATGTCAGAAAACCAACAAATTTAGCTGAACTGCACCAATTTTGTCGAGGAGTGGTCAAAAAAATCAACCAGAAGCTTGTGGATGGCTACCAAAAGCGCCTTATTGCAGTGAATCTTGCCAAGGAACTTTTGACCCAACAGGTTTGGTCACACTTTCAGTAGACCCATCATAAATTCATATAAGAACCAAACTTCCCTTTTTGTGACCAACAAGTAGGTGCTCCAATCACTCTATCACAAACAAATAAGAGTTGTAGAAATGATTGGAAACCCAAGACAGCCATGACATTATATTCTTTACAAGTGTATGTAAACTTTTGACCACGACTGTATATAGCCTGGCTGGTACAACAAACTGAACAAAATCATACAAAGTTCATGAAAATGGTGTTTTGAGCCATAAAGAAGTAAAAAACATTAAAATGAAGTACCGTACTTTTCGGACTATAAGTCGCAGTTTGCGACTTATACTCAGGAGAGACTTATGTGTGAAATTATTAACACATTACCGTAAAATATCAAATAATATTATTTAGTTCATTCACGTAAGAGACTAGACGTATAACATTTCATCGGATTTAGCGATTAGGAGTGACAGATTGTTTGGTAAACGTATAGCATGTTCTATATGTTATTTGAATGACTCTTACCATAATGTTACGTTAACATACCAGGCACGTTCTCAGTTGGTTATTTATGCGTCATATAGCGTACACTTATTCAGCCTGTTGTTCACTATTCTTTATTTATTTTAAATTGCCTTTCAAATGTCTATTCTTGGTGTTGGGTTTTATCAAATACATTTCCCCCAAAAATGCGACTTATACTCCAGTACGACTTATATATGTTTTTTACGGTAACTAAAACCAGCGATACCACAGATTTTCTTTCCAATTTAATACAAAATATTATTCAGGCTAATACCACATTAACAATATGCTGTGTCATATGAATGGTTTTTGTAGTAATACATTTGTGACATGAACAAAAACACAAGTAATGTAAAACAAATCTGATGTTTACTTTTTGGTATTAATATAAAACTCAAAGCAGTTTGGGTAATGAAGATGAAGTCTAATAAACAAGCTTTGTTCTTCTCTATCAACGCCTCCTTGTGGTTCAGTGCATCAGTTTGGCCAACAAAAATAAGGAGGAGTGACACCTCTCACATCGAATACACAATCTTCACAGGCAGCGTTTTAATTCGATGAGATGACACAAACATTTTAGCTAGTATTGATGTTATTTTAACACTAATACAGTTTGCAGTTAAAGGACGAGTGAACATCCGAGTAGACAAGCTAAAGACTTTACAAAACAAGTTGTGACAACGTTCACGACACATCACCTGTTGCATGTTTCCTCAACTTATTTAACTGTCACAGCGGCTGAAAATTAAAGTAACATCAAATAGTTTTTCTCTTTCGTTGTATACTTTTAGTGTAGGGACAAGTGTGTCTGTCTCCAATATTGTCCACACCTGTCTCCATCTAAACACAGCAGTGCGTTCTTAAACGCACGTCAGGAAGCGAGGGAACATTTTGTTAAACCAAGCGCTTGGCTCCGTTAACTCCGAGGGGAAATCTCCGGAGCAAAGTCTGTGTCGTTGGTCCGCCATGATTATCAAGCCAAACAACTCTAGTGTGCACGCGCCTGACTTTGTGTTTCCTAAAATGCATTAATAAATGACAGTTTTTCGGTAATTACAAAATTTGATGGAATTACTAACTGTCGGGAATTTTATCGCAAATTATCATTTAACCGTTTTCCGTTACAGCCCTAGTCCATTAAAGTTAAAGTTAAAGTTAAAGTACCAATGATTGTCACACACACACTAGGTGTGGCGAAATTATTCTCTGCATTTGACCCATCACCCTTGATCACCCCCTGGGAGGTGAGGGGAGCAGTGGGCAGCAGCGGTGGCTGCGCCCGGGAATTATTTTGGTGATTTAACCCCCAATTTCAACCCTTGATGCTGAGTGCCAAGCAGGGAGGTAATGGGTCCCATTTTTATAGTCTTTGGTATGACTCGGCCGGGATTTGAACTCCCAACCTACCGATCTCAGGACGGACACTCTAACCACTAGGCCACTGAGTAGGTTAACAAGTAACAAGTAAAAAGTCAAGGGCGGTCATGGCATGTTCTTGCCGTCGATGTTGATAAATTCCTCAGGGCATTATGGCAAGTCACAAGGGCGGTCACAGCTTTTTCCGCGGTTAAATTCGAGCCCTGGTGTTTTCTGAGGTGATATTGGTATGAGAATCACTCTTCTAGAATATTGTATGGGAGAATGTTTGTTACAAAAAGTTCAAACCTGTTAAAAAATGTTTCTCTCTTTGTCTTGGACGCAGACTCTTCATCGTATGACCGGCAATCCCCGCCGCACTGCTCCAATCAGCTCAGGTCCGACGCGTCTTCTTCAGCAGAGCCCCGACGGCGTCCACCTGATTACGAAAACATTGATCAGGAGTTGCTGGAGCAGCAAAAAAAACTAACTGATGGCTTGCAGGCCATCGCCCAGGAGGTGAGGGCTGCGTCCGGTGCGGCGCAGGCCCTCCGCCGGGACACGCAGGACATCGCCGCGCACACCAGGCAGCTGGTCAATGCCGTGTCCGGGTTGACGGTGGCGGTCAACGCCCTTGCAACAGTCGCAAGGTCCTTCGGTCGCAGTGGTCCTTCCACGGAGCAACAGGAGGACACTGCAGCAGGAGAGAAGTCACGCAACCTGCGAAAACGCAACGCCCCGACTAAAGAATTTGTACTAAAGAAAAGAAAGAAATAGTAAATATATTTTTTGTAAATATTGTCAATAGTTTTCTGTTCTCTGGTGACGGTAAAGTTTGTTTCAAAACATGCCACGTATAAGTTCATTTGTGCCTTTTTTAGGTGCATTAAAAATGCATACCTTAACTGGCTTTTGTGAAGTGTTTTTGGTCCTGCAGCATCACGTGACCACTCATTTTCTTACCCACTCCATACTGCCATGTTATGATGACAGACAATCATGGCGAATCAGTAAAGAATCTGGGTATTATCTTCGACCCAACTCTCTCGTTTGAATCACACATTAAGAGTGTTACTAAAACGGCCTTCTTTCATCTCCGTAATATCGCTAAAATTCGTTCTATTTTATCCACTAGCGACGCTGAGATCATTATTCATGCGTTCGTTACGTCTCGTCTCGACTATTGTAACGTATTATTTTCGGGTCTCCCTATGTCTAGCATTAAAAAATTACAGTTGGTACAAAATGCGGCTGCTAGACTTTTGACAAGAACAAGAAAGTTTGATCATATTACGCCTATACTGGCTCACCTGCACTGGCTTCCTGTGCACTTAAGATGTGACTTTAAGGTTTTACTACTTACGTATAAAATACTACACGGTCTAGCTCCGTCCTATCTTGTCGATTGCATTGTACCATATGTCCCGGCAAGAAATCTGCGTTCAAAGAACTCCGGCTTATTAGTGATTCCCAGAGCTCAAAAAAAGTCTGCGGGCTATAGAGCGTTTTCTATTCGGGCTCCAGTACTATGGAATGCCCTCCCGGTAACAATTAGAGATGCTACCTCAGTAGAAGCATTTAAGTCCCATCTTAAAACTCATTTGTATACTCTAGCCTTTAAATAGCCCCCCTGTTAGACCAGTTGATCTGCCGTTTCTTTTCTTTTCTCCTCTGCTCCCCTTTTCCTTGAGGGGGGGGGGGGGCACAGGTCCGGTGGCCATGGATGAAGTGCTGGCTGTCCAGAGTCGGGACCCGGGGTGGACCGCTCGCCTGTGCATCGGCAGGGAACATCTCTGCGCTGCTGACCCGTCTCCGCTCGGGATGGTGTCCTGCTGGCCCCACTATGGACTGGACTCTTACTATTATGTTGGATCCACTATGGACTGGACTCTCACAATATTATGTCAGACCCACTCGACATCCATTGCTTTCGGTCTCCCCTAGAGGGGGGGGGTTACCCACATATGCGGTCCTCTCCAAGGTTTCTCATAGTCATTCACATCGACGTCCCACTGGGGTGAGTTTTTCCTTGCCCGTATGTGGGCTTTGTACCGAGGATGTCGTTGTGGCTTGTGCAGCCCTTTGAGACACTTGTGATTTAGGGCTATATAAATAAAGATTGATTGATTGATTGATGGATGTGCGCCACCTTTTCTAGATCTTACAGAAGCGCTTACAGAAGGTTCATTTGTGTCTTCATTACAAAATCTTTTTTTGACGCTAAATTTATGCAAGTGAATATTTAGCATTTAAATTTTGTGAACTGAAGGCATTCGACCGTGTCCCTCGGGAAGTTCTGTGGGGAGTGCTTAGAGAGTATGGGGTATCGGACTGTCTGATTTTGGCGGTCCGCTCCCTGTATGATCAGTGTCAGAGCTTGGTCCGCATTGCCGGCAGTAAGTCGGACACGTTTCCAGTGAGGGTTGGACTCCGCCAAGGCTGCCCTTTGTCACCGATTCTGTTCATAACTTTGATGGACAGAATTTCTAGGCGCAGTCAAGGCGTTGAGGGGATCCGGTTTGGTGGCTGCAGGATTAGGTCTCTGCTTTTTGCAGATGATGTGGTCCTGATGGCTTCATCTGGCCAGGATCTTCAGCTCTCGCTGGATCGGTTCGCAGCCGAGTGTGAAGCGACTGGGATGAGAATCAGCACCTCCAAGTCCGAGTCCATGGTTCTCGCCCGGAAAAGGGTGGAGTGCCATCTCCGGGTTGGGGAGGAGACCCTGCCCCAAGTGGAGGAGTTCAAGTACCTCGGAGTCTTGTTCACGAGTGAGGGAAGAGTGGATCGTGAGATCGACAGGCGGATTGGTGCGGCATCTTCAGTAATGCGGACGCTGTATCGATCGTTGTGGTGAAGAAGGAGCTGAGCCGGAAGGCAAAGCTCTCAATTTACCGGTCGATCTACGTTCCCATCCTCACCTATGGTCATGAGCTTTGGGTTATGACCGAAAGGACAAGATCACGGGTACAAGCGGCTGAAATGAGTTTCCTCCGCCGGGTGGCGGGTTTCTCCCTTAGAGATAGGGTGAGAAGCTCTGTCATCCGGGGGGAGCTCAAAGTAAAGCCGCTGCTCCTCCACATCGAGAGGAGCCAGATGAGGTGGTTCGGGCATCTGGTCAGGATGCCACCCGATCGCCTCCCTCGGGAGGTGTTTAGGGCACGTCCGACCGGTAGGAGGCCACAGGGAAGACCCAGGACACGTTGGGAAGACTATGTCTCCCGGCTGGCCTGGGAACGCCTCGGGATCCCCCGGTAAGAGCTGGACGAAGTGGCTGGGGAGAGGGAAGTCTGGGCTTCCCTGCTTAGGCTGCTGCCCCCGCGACCCGACCTTGGATAAGCGGAAGAAGATGGATGGATGGATGGAATTTTGTGAACTGTTTATTTTTATATGGAATTATGCTAGCAATTACAGTAAGACAAATTGGTATCAAAATGATGTTGTATAAAATCAGTGCTGCTTCAAAAGGCAAGACCCGCTTCCAGTCGATTAAGGCTGAAGCAATCGATCCTGTCTCAGAACCAGCCAATGAGGTGTCAAGTTTGTTGTCACGTGACACCTGTCTTGCAAAACAAAAAAGGCCTTTTACCTGGGCATAAAACAAACATTTTAGTCCGACCTGCTGGATGTTACCAAACTATTCCAATGGCTAGAATCTGCACTTTCGAGTGGAATAGGGGTTACAAAGGTAACCATAGGAACTATGTCAAAGCAGACGAAGCAGAGTGGACCTGATGGAGAGTGTCGGACGGAAGCAAAGTTCTGCAGGAGAGTGACATATCGAATGTGTTTTTTCTACCCTGTGCGTGCGTTGCATCTTTGTTGTTCTTGCTTGATCTAACTTCATGTCGACCAAAAAGTTGGTCGGAAGTAGATGAGCAATATTCATATATTCTTAATATTCAGTGTTTTATTGTTCATAGTTAAAATTGTAAATCCCCCTCCCCCCCTTTTTTTTTTAAAATCAATGTGTCTGTATCATCGTGTGATCAACGGTTATCCTTTTTTGCGGAATCTTGAGATATTTCTTCACTAATGTACAGCAACCTCCGCTAAGTCTTCATAGAAAGGGATCCAAGCATATACAGTCGATGACATGGCCCGTGACTGTAGTGCTGTAAAACCTGCCTCTTTTTAAGACCCGTACCATGTGACTGCAAACTTGACAGCTCATTGGCTGGTTCTGAGACGGGATCGATTGCTTCCGTCTTAATTTACCGGAAGTAAGTCAGGGTTAGTGCATGTGCCTCACAATACGAAGATCCTGAGTAGTCCTGAGTTCAATCCCGGGCTCGGGATCTTTCTGTGTGGAGTTTGCATGTTCTCCCCGTGACTGCGTGGCTTCCCTCCGGGTAATCCAGGCTTCCTCCCACCTCCAAAGACATGCACCTGGGGATAGGTTGATTGGCAACACTAAATTGGCCCTGGTGTGTGAGTGTGAATGTTGTTGTCTGTGTTGGCCCTGTGATGGGGTGGCGACTTGTCCAGGGTGTACCCTGCCTTCCGCCCGAATGCAGCTGAGATAGGCTCCAGCACCCCCGCGACCCCAAAAGGGACAAGCGGTAGAAAATAGATGGATGGATGGAAGTCTTGCGTTTGGAAGCAGCAGGTTTTTCTGCACTGAATTTTAAACAACAGCCCTTTGAGACACTCGTGATTTAGGGCTATATAAGTAACCATTGATTGATTGATTGATTTTGCTACCAATTTTTTTCCTCACTGAAATTTGATATAAAAAAATGAATCCACAAAACTATAATGCCAAACATTCAGTTACATAAATTCAGTCTCAATAAAAAGCTTTTGTAACAAAACACACAAATTAACCGCCATATGCTCCTATCGCCGCCGGTACTGGTCTGTAAAACATTTGCTACCAGGCTGCACAGCAACATTTAGAGGGCTTCTTTTTTTATTTTGCCTATGGTTCACAATTTACAAGAGACAAGAAAATACGTATTTTTTTTGCATTCTAATGATCAGCTTTAACTCCAGGTATCCAAAAATGGAATTACCAACCAATATGCCATCATCTTGTGTTAATCCATCCATCCATTTTCTACCGCTTGTCCCTTTTGGGGACGCGGAGGGTGCTGGAGCCTATCTCAGCTACATTCGGGCGGAAGGCGGAGTACACCCTGGACAAGTCGCCACCTACACCCTTTAAATCAATATTTGCCAGGCACGACATTCCTTTCACTATAGTCTGTGATAACAGTCCATGTTTTAGTAGCAACAAGGCCAAGACTTACACATCATTACCACTTTCATAATGTTACATCAAGTCCACATTATGCACCATCTAATGGACAAGAGGAAAACGATTGACATTTGGAAGAAACTTCTGAAGAAAGCATCAGATAATAACTCTGATCCATATCTAGCGCTTCCTAGGTATCGTGCATCTTCAGTGCTACTGATGAATAGGGCTCAAAAGTTGATTTTGCAATGCATTGTGGGGGCGGGTAGACATGTTGGATAATAGCTTTGTTTACAATGGAAAGCAAGCAACACACTCGAAAAAACATGGATCATACAAAAAAAACAAAACGAGACCGTCCAGAAATAATCTTTACCGTATGTCTAAGGCTACCTGGGAAAAATAATATAAAATGGTGGAATTGACACTTATGAGCTATGAGCACGTCTGATGAACAAGAGATTTGAGTCAAATAAAAGTGCCGCCAAACTTGTCTGCATTTGATCAGTTTTAATACCGTTGAAGAATTTCACGATGCAAAGCCTGTTAAGGCAAATTGGGCCTGATTGACTAAGATCCAAACACCACGCGGTTATCAGCGTATGCAATCTATAAAAGAGCGTGTAGGTGTGTTGCTTGTGATTTATTAACAGAGGTGGGACCAAGTCATTGTTTTGCAAGTCACAAGTAAGTCTCAAGTCTTTGCCCTCAAGTCCGAGTCAAGTCCCGAGTCAAGACAGGCAAGCCCCGAGTCAAGTCCAAAGTCAAGACTGGAAAGTCTCAAGTCAAGTCCTAAGTCCTGCATTTTGAGTTTTGAGTCCTTTCAAGTCCTTTTAACCACAGACTAATATATTAACACAGATTGTGTATGCTTTTCAAAGGCTGTATTTATTTATTAAAACAAGTGCATTTTAAATTGCAGGAAAGAAAATTGTGCTGACATTGCACTTTATAATAGCACTATTAACCAGTCATTTTAAACATTAACTCATTCCTTTACAGAACAAACACATTGAAAAATAAAGTGCAAATGTACTTATTTGTACAAAAGTGTTAACATTGAAAAAACATGACATATACGTGAACATAACAAAAAAGTTGTACTTTTTATATGTCAGGGCCCTATGCTGCATTGCATTTGCAAAAGACCAAATTAGCCAAGAGTCTGTCAGTCATTTGTGCACGATGGGGGCATAGTATGATGCCACCATGGCTGAAAACTCGCTCCACTGGAGCACTGGAGGCAGGCACTGCCAAGACTCTCATGGCCACTCGGAACAGTGAAGGAAGAGTCTTCATGTTCAATGCCCAGAACAAAAGGGGGAGAGAGTTTTTTTTGGGTTGGTGCACTACTTGTAAGTGTATCTTGTGTTTTTTATGTTGATTTAATTTAAAAAAAAAAAAATATATATATATATATATATATTTCTTGTGCGGCCCGATACCAATCGATCCACGGACCAGTACCGGGCCGCGGCCCGGTGGTTGGGGACCACTGAGGTAAACAACCAACAGTATGTCAGAAAGCTAGCTAAAACGGTACACATATTCATAATATAGTATACATTTTAACTGACCTTTATTTTACTATTTCTGTCTTTTTTTTAGGTGGCTAAAATACGCGGTGCTGCTGACCGCCATCTAACGTTACGTGTGATATATTGACTAACGTAACCCTGCTTAAAAAAATCACTGAACAAAAAGTATGAATAAGGTAGTGAACTGCAACAGATTCCCGTGTTTGCAATAACGTTATAACGTTAGCAGTGAGTTTACAGCCTCACTGATTTAACTACACAGCAAATAAAAGTCACGTTACTTAGCCAATAAACGTTATCTTACATTCAAAACTTACCGTTCTTTGTGCAACTTCAAATGCCGGACGAAGTTGGAAGTTGTTGCCTCTCCATCAGTAATTTTCGAACCACATGTGTTGCATGCTGCAAACCGTTTTGTGTTGACCACCTCGTAATTTTTATACCCAAACAAAATTATTTTAGGCATCATTTTTTGTTCACTGGCGTGTGGTTTGGACATGTCTTCTTCGTTGGTTGTCCTGCAATTTGATTGGATGAATGCTGTGTGATGAAAACAAAGTAGATCTAATTTGATTGGCTGTTGTACTGACAGCACACCAGCTGACACACGCAACGCTGATAGACAAGTACACAATGAAAAATACGGAGCGCTCCCGAATAACTTTTTCATCTTTGGGTTTTGGGGAAAGTAGCAAGTCATGTCAAGTCATGTCAATTCAAAAGGCTCAAGTCCAAGTGAAGTCACAAGTCATTGATGTTAAAGTCTAAGTCGAGTTGCAAGTCTTTTTACATTTTGTCAAGTCGAGTCTAAAGTCATCAAATTCATGACTCGAGTCTGACTCGAGTCCAAGTCATGTGACTCAAGTCCACACCTCTGTTTATTAAAGCTCCGCGAGCAATTGATAACAGGTGCAGACTGCCCTATTTAAAAGAGGATTTGCGTGTCCTACCGGCTGCAATGATGGAAAGTTTGGGCTAGGACAGCGGCCGTAAATGCAAAATGAAATTTGAAGCCCCTAAGTTGGAGGTCTTGGTGGAACAAGCAAATTTATACATGGATCAACTTCAGCACAGACATCCCAGCGCTGCTGGAAGAAAGGCGATATAGGAGGCAAGATCTACGCAGAAGAACAAAAGAAAACATGTCCTTCTAGAAAACCTCTGCAAATAAAACAGACAGGGGACCGGCAGAAGAGGTTCAGCTGTCTGACTCCTTGGACCTAAACATCACAGAACAAGGTACGTCCATAACACAGACACAATTTCTTACAATGGACACACTTAATTAAATTTAATTAATGCTGCTTAATTCGTTTGGTATGTGGGAAATGTGCTCTCATTATTTAAAAAAATACACCTTTCATTATCTGTAAATTGTCCGTTATGCTTGTTGTAGGAGCCTAAATGCTGTTTGAGTTCATTTACATTTTTTATGGAAGGTGCTTTATGTTTATTCAGCCAAAATGGGACTATTTACTTTATTTGCATGCTTAGAATAATTATTACATTTGTCTAAATGATATGATGACGTAACTGTTTAAATTGCATATATGGCGGAAGGATCTGTGTGGTAGGTTGGTTTTGTACACAAGGTATTATGGGTAATGGCAGTCAGGTGCGGGGGAATTGAGCCACACAGTTTTTTGACCTCACTCTTACTTTTTCTAACTCTTTCTTACTGTAACAAATTTGCTTTATTTTTCCATTCATTTGTGCCCACATCGTTATTGTTTTACGTTTTTGAATGATTAAGTTCACAAGTAAACGATACAAAATGAAGTGGAGCGTCTGGAGTTTGTTTGTTGTTGCCGCAGCAAGCGGGAGCAGGAGAAAGTAGAGGAGCGTCAAGCTAAGGCTTCATTAGGAATCTCCATCCATCCATCTTCTTCCGCTTATCCGAGGTCGGGTCGCGGGGGCAGCAGCCTAAGCAGGGAAGCCCAGACTTCCCTCTCCCCAGCCACTTCGTCCAGTTCCTCCCGGGGGATACCGAGGCGTTCCCAGGCCAGCCGGGAGACATAGTCTTCCCAACGTGTCCTGGGTCTTCCTCGTGGCCTCCTACCGGTCGGACATGCCCTAAACACCTCCTTAGGGAGGCGCTCGGGTGGCATCCTGACCAGATGCCCGAACCACCTCATCTGGCTCCTCTCGATGTGGAGGAGCAGCGGCTTTACTTTGAGCTCCCCCCGGATGGCAGAGTTCTCACCCTATCTCTAAGGGAGAGCCCCGCCACCCGGCGGAGGAAACTCATTTCGGCCGCTTGTACCCGTGATCTTGTCCTTTCGGTCATAACCCAAAGCTCATGACCATAGGTGAGGATGGGAACGTAGATCGACCGGTAAATTGAGAGCTTTGCCTTCCGGCTCAGCTCCTTCTTCACCACAACGGATCGATACAGCGTCCGCATTACTGAAGACGCCGCACCGATCCGCCTGTCGATCTCACCATCCACTCTTCCCTCACTCGTGAACAAGACTCCGAGGTACTTGAACTCCTCCACTTGGGGCAAGATCTCCTCCCCAACCCGGAGATGGCACTCCACCCTTTTCCGGGCGAGAACCATGGACTCGGACTTGGAGGTGCTGATTCTCATCCCAGTCGCTTCACACTCGGCTGCGAACCGATCCAGTGAGAGCTGAAGATCCTGGCCAGATGAAGCCATCAGGACCAAATCATCTGCAAAAAGCAGAGACCTAATCCTGCAGCCACCAAACCGGATCCCCTCAACGCCTTGACTGCGCCTAGAAATTCTGTCCATAAAAGTTATGAACAGAATCGGTGACAAAGGGCAGCCTTGGCGGAGTCCAACCCTCACCGACTTACTGCCGGCAATGCGAACCAAGCTCTGACACTGATCATACAGGGAGCGGACTGCCACAATCAGACAGTCCGAAACCCCATACTCTCTGAGCACTCCCCACAGGACTTCCCGAGGGACACGGTCGAATGCCTTCTCCAAGTCCACAAAGCACATGTAGACTGGTTGGGCAAACTCCCATGCACCCTCAAGGACCCTGCCGAGAGTATAGAGCTGGTCCACAGTTCCACGACCAGGACGAAAACCACACTGTTCCTCCTGAATCCGAGGTTCGACTATCCGGCGTAGCCTCCTCTCCAGTACACCTGAATAGACCTTACCGGGAAGGCTGAGGAGTGTGATCCCACGATAGTTAGAACACACCCTCCGGTTCCCCTTTTTAAAGAGAGGAACCACCACCCCGGTCTGCCAATCCAGAGGTACTGCCCCCGATGTCCACGCGATGCTGCAGAGTCTTGTCAACCAAGACAGCCCTACAGCATCCAGAGCCTTAAGGAACTCCGGGCGGATCTCATCCACCCCCGGGGCCTTGCCACCGAGGAGCTTTTTAACTACCTCAGCAACCTCAGCCCCAGAAATAGGAGAGCCCACCACAAATTCCCCAGGCACTGCTTCCTCATAGGAAGACGTGGGGATCTACACTTGTTAAAATCTGTTTCTTTTTGTCTCAAATGCAGAATCTTCATGTGACCGACAAACTCTGCCGTACTTGTCAAATCAGATCTAGAGTTGCTGGAGCGACAAAAAAACGGCCATTGCCCAGAAGGTAAGGACTACGTCCCGTGTGGCGTGCGCACACCAGGAAGCTGGTCGTCGCACACAGAGCCAGTCCCGTTCAGCCATTTTGTGCTTGCTCGTATTGAAGAGATTGACGAAGCAGGCTTCCTACCACAGCAAGTTTTTAATGGTGACGAGAACAGACTTTTCTCGAAAAATATGCCAAAGTGGACATATATCACAGCGGCGTCTTTTCCGAGCGCAGACACAGACATGTCCCTTCTCTCAGGCCATGTCTACACTAAGTCGTTTAACCCCTTAAAGGGGAACATTATCACCAGACCTATGTAAGCGTCAATATATACCTTGATGTTGCAGAAAAAAGACCATATATTTTTTTAACCGATTTCCGAACTCTAAATGGGTGAATTTTGGCGAAATAAACGCCTTTGTGAGGAACTCGCATGGCTGCCGTTTGTGTGACCCCAAGATGCAAGAACCAGGATGAGGATGAGCAGTTAAGATGATTTTAATAATAAAACAACAGAGAAATGTAGCAGTCTTGCATACAACAGTTCCAAACATAGTCTATCGTCGAGCACTGAGGAGTGCTCGAGTGAAAACATAAATAGGCATCTGCTGATTGGCAGCCGGTGTGGACCGGCTGCCAATCACCGGCAGGTGAGGCGAAAACAGTGCACAGTGGAACCAACAGGAAATATAACAAAATAAGAGCACTGACAGGAAGTAAATACAAAAACATGGAATCAAACCGAAATGAAGTGACAGATCGTCACAGGACCCCCCCCTCAAGGAACAGATTCCAGATGTTCCCTGGAAACAAGAACGGAAATAAGTCCAAAAATTACGGGAGGGAGGAGGGAGGACATGGCGGAGGGTCGCCAGGCCAAGTGTCCCCGCAGCCAGCGAGGGAAAGTCAGGTGGCGGCGACGCGTTGACCGCCGCTGGAACTGGCGAGGCGGGCGACCACGGAACGGCCACATTAGTGGCCGACAAGGAGGCGGAAGCGCGTGGTACCTGAGCACCAACAGCTGCGAAGGTCCACACGCAGGTTCTGCAGATCGCTGCCGACAGCGCGGATGAAGTCCATAACACCGCCACATATTTGGCGGATGAGGAGGTCGCGCAGCCGGTGACGATGATGATGACCATGAAGATGGCGGCGCCCTGCGAAAGCCCGCCAGAGACGATGTGGTTGTGGGTGGATCCGCTGCCGACCAGGAAGATGGCAGTGTCATGCGGAGTCCCACCGGTGACGCGGAAGATGTCCGCGCAGTGCGAAGGCGCGCCAGAAAAGATGAAGGTGGCGGCGCCGTAGAAAGAGACGATGATGTCTCCGTGGGAGGAGACGATAGCGGGGATGACAGCGGCGTGTGCTTGGCTGCACTGCTGCTGGTAGTAGCCCCCCCTCCACTAGGCGGATGCCAGACGCCGTCCACCACTGGGAGAAGGAGTTCTAGGTTTTTTATGTCCCCCGGTGCGAAAACCAGGGACGGGCGGAAGGGGGCCAGGAGGAGGGAAAACGACACGTCCCTCGCCGAGTCCCAGCAGGAGGCCAGGAAGGACATCACGGTGGGCTCCACTGGAGCCTTCGCCGGACTGGCAGGATGAGCGGGTGCTGGAAGGGATAGCAGCCGTGGTGCAGCTGCTGGAAGCTGCCTTGGAGCAGGAACGGGTGCTGGGCACTCAGCCGGTGTTGGCCGTCGTGGCGCCGCGACCGGCGTAAGACGCGGGGCTGCGACTGGCGTGCGACGCGGTGTGGCAACCGGTGGTCGACGCGCTGGCACAGGCGATTGCCGTGGAGCCGGGACAGGATGCACAGCAGGCGACGGGGAAGATGGCGGCAGTGGCCGCGCCGGTCGGAGATCCGGAACCGGCGGCCGAGCCGGGAAGAGCGAAGGCGGCAGTGGCCTAGCCGGTCGGAGAGCCGGAACCGGCGGCCGAGCCGGGAGGAGCGAAGGGGGCGGTGGCCTCGCCGGTCGGAGAGCCGGAACCGGCGGTTGAGGCGGAGAGGGAAGGTCCGAGCCTGCTGTGGGCTGGGACCGCACAAACCTGGCTTTTAAGTCCTCCAAAAATTGTGCAGTCCAGAAGGTCGGCTGTGCATCGCCGACAGGGGTTCTCACGAGGACACAATCTTCTGGCTCGACGATACTGTGAGGAACTCGCATGGCTGCCGTTTGTGTGACCCCAAGATGCAAGAACCAGGATGAGGATGAGCAGTTAAGATGATTTTAATAATAAAACAACAGAGAAATGTAGCAGTCTTGCATACAACAGTTCCAAACATAGTCTATCGTCGAGCACTGAGGAGTGCTCGAGTGAAAACATAAATAGGCATCTGCTGATTGGCAGCCGGTGTGGACCGGCTGCCAATCACCGGCAGGTGAGGCGAAAAAACAGTGCTCAGCGGAACCAACAGGAAATATAACAAAATAAGAGCACTGACAGGAAGTAAATACAAAAACATGGAAACAAACCGAAATGAAGTGACAGATCGTCACAGCCTTTCTATTATTCGCTCTCGGAGTGATGACGTCAAAACGTGACGTCACATCGGGAAGCAATCCGCCATTTTCTCACTTTCGTCGGTGTGTTGTCGGAGGGTGTAACAACACAAACAGGGACGGATTCAAGTTGCACCAGTGGCCCAAAGATGCGAAAGTGGCAAGAAATTGGACCTTTGTTCCGCACACTTTACCGACGAAAGCTATGCTACGACAGAGATGGCAAGAATGTGTGGATATCCTGCGACACTCAAAGCAGATGCATTTCCAACTATAAAGTCAAAGAAATCTGCCGCCAGACCCCCATTGAATCTGCCGGAGTGTGTGAGCTATTCAGGGACAAAGGACCTCGATAGCACGGCAAGCAATGGCGGCAGTTTGTTCCCGCAGACGAGCGAGCTAAACCCCCTGGATGTCTTGGCTCACATCGCTTCTACCGTCCCTTATGCCACCGAAGATGATCAAGAGAAGAATATCGACCCTAGCTTCCCTGGCCGGCTGACATCAACTCCAAAAATGGACAGATCAGCTTTCAGGAAAAGAGAGCGGATGAGGGTATGTCTACAGAATATATTAATTGATGAAAACTTTATTCATTACTCGCGGTTTTACGTAAATTATTATACATAAACTGTGTTTACCAATAATTTAGCTTAAAAACATTTATTTTTTTCAATAATCGAGTACATTCGGGTAGTCTTGTGTAATGCAGTATTTTGTGTCTATTTAGGTATGGTTAACCTGAGTGCTGAAATCGTGGAAAAATATATGTTCTTCGCGCGCCTGAAATGGGCTGTCTGCACTCTCAAAGTGCATGTGGTTGCCAAATGTATTTCATATGCTGTAAACCTAGTTCATAGTTGTTAGTTTCCTTTAATGCCAAACAAACACATACCAATCGTTGGTTAGAAGGCGATCGCCGAATTCGTCCTCGCTTTCTCCCGTGTCGCTGGCTGTCGTGTCGTTTTCGTCGGTTTCGCTTGCATACGGTTCAAACCGATATGGCTCAATAGCTTCAGTTTCTTCTTCAATTTCGTTTTCGCTACCTGCCTCCACACTACAACCATCCGTTTCAATACATTCGTAATCTGTTGAATCGCTTAAGCCGCTGAAATCCGAGTCTGAATCCGAGCTAATGTCGCTATAGCTTGCTGTTCTTTCCGCCATGTTTGTTTGTGTTGGCTTCACTATGTGACGTCACAGGAAAATGAACGGGTGTTTATAACGATGGTTAAAATCAGGCACTTTGAAGCTTTTTTTTAGGGATATTGCGTGATGGGTAAAATTTTGAAAAAATCTTCAAAAAATATAATAAGCCACTGGGAACTGATTTTTAATGGTTTTAACCATTCTGAAATTGTGATAATGTTGCCCTTTAAGAGAAGGCAACGGGCGATTGTAGCTATTTTGGATACAACACATCTCAGACGGCAAGAGAACTTTCTAATGTCCAGGTCAGCTGTGAGTATTTACCGAAAAACTTAATCCCTTCCTCCCGTGTATGTGATCGTGATAGGCAGTGTGTGACTACAAATATTGCTTTATGGATGTGACAGTGAAATGGCCAGGCATGGCATCTTCGCTAACGCCGCCATTAGCGCGCAGCTGAAAGATGGATCCATCCCCTCGTGTCCCAAACAACTGCTGGAAGATGAAGATCCGCTCCCAGTATTTTCTTTGGAGCGACCCAGCTTATCCCCTGATGCCATATCTCACGAAAGAATACCCCAACGGCGGAGTCAACCCACAACAACAATACTTTGGTTATTCTCTGTCTCGATTAATTGTTGTAAAATGTTGTTTATCGCATTGTCTACTTTCTCATGTCGATTAAAGATTTGATTAATTTATGATGTCTCAGTTGTGATTCACTACAATAGGGCCTCACAGCACACTGGATTCTAGTTAATTGAAATACCACAAAACTGGATATTGTTCAAAGGAGATAACTTTTAATTTTAAAACTTGCTCACAAAATACAGCAAACAAATGTAAAATGCACAGCAAACTATTTACAAAATAGCTCTTTTAAAAAACTTCACAGTGAAGTAAAGTTATCTATTATTTGTTTTTCTTCCCCGCGCATGCGTACTAGGTCGCGTTGCGCCGGCGGACGGAGGGGCTCTTAAACGGTGGCATAGTTGTGCGTCTCTCTCTCTCTCTCAGTCGTCCTCAGACGAGCTTCCATCGGAGTCTCCAATCATTCCGGTTCTCCATACACCCGGCCAGCTCCGTAGAGCTTTCAGCTCCCGCATCTTTCTTCAGGATGTCCACGTACGTTAGCGCGGTACATCCTCGCGATTGATGCCCGTGCGTTGGTTCCCATAGGACCAGTCTGCTGGCCGGGAGCTCCCGAAGTCTGTGGCAGTGGCGGGCCAGCCTCATCCTCCTAACTGTTACCTTCTTGCTGAGCCTCGGCAGTTGCCCGTCTAGGTCCAGGCATTGTTGTGCGTGGACACGGATAAGGTTAGGTGTGATTTATTCTTAGTGTAAACAGGGCCTCAGTCTGCTTGATCCCAACACGCCTCTCATCACCTCTTCATTTGCCGATGACAATGTAAAAGTGGATTTTACTGTTTATTATTGCAAACAATTTGTTAAAGTTAGGGATATTTGTGATTTCTGATAGTTTGTGAGGGCACCAAAGGGACTTCTGTGTGCGTTGGCAGAGCAGAGCATACAGAGGACAGTTCTACTTGTCTTTGTTGTTTTGACTTGTTATATTTGATTGATATACAGTACAGTATAGCACTTTATACAGTGTTCAACGTGTACAAACCTCAACTAAAATACAGATTTTTGTCACGGCTGGAACTCATTATTCATATTTACATATTTTCCTTTGGGAAAAACTTGCTTCACTATACTAACTTTTCGATTTACGAACCTCGTTCACGGACCAATTAATTTTGTAAATCAAGGTTCCCCTGTATTAGCAAGCGGCAGGAAACCTTTTTGATATCTGAAAAGAAAAAAATGCTGTTGTTTACATTGAAATAATAGGTAAATGTACTTGTATAGCGCTTTTCTACCTTTTTTTTAAGGAACTCAAAGCGTTTTGACACTATTTCCACATTCACCCATTCACACACACATTCACACACTGACATACCTGCCAACTTTTGAAATCAGAAAAACCTAGTAGCCAGGGTCCAGGGGCCGCAGGCCCCGGTAGGTCCAGGACAAAGTCCTGGTGGGGGGTTAGCCCCCCCGACGCAAAATGATTATTAGCATTCAGACAGGTTAAAATGTTGCTAAAACCATCACTTTTCTATCAGTCACAGTGACTTTTCAAAACAAAAATATTACAGCAAAAATCATACGGGTTGATTGACATGTTTATTCTGTAAGCTAACTTCAATAGTTTGAAATTATTTTGACAGTTAATGCCAGTTATCCTGTCAACCTTTCACAAGACTTCAATTTGTTAATTGAAAGTATAAACACTTTTTACAGTAAACAAATGGTAAAACAGTACTAAACAATTCCATTAAAAAAAAAATTGGTGTCATTATTAACTTTCTGTCCAAGCTTGTATAATCTACTGCCTTGTTCAATTGTAAAAAATATTCTGTGCCTAAAATTCACATTTCTATCACAATTATCATACTGTAAACATGGTAAGCTAACTTCATTAAAATTAATAGTCCTGTCAATAGCATGGAATTACAATTCAAATGTAGTTTTTTTGTAAGCCTTTCAAAAGAATTCAAAATGTGAAAAATTAATGAAAATTAATTTAAAAGTTAAAGTTAAAGTACCAATGATTGTCACACACACACACTAGGTGTGGCGAAATTATTCTCTGCATTTGACCCATCACCCTTGATCACCCCCTGGGAGGTGAGGGGAGCAGTGGGCAGCAGCGGTGGCCGCGCCCGGGAATCATTTTTGGTGATTTAACCCCCAATTCCAACCCTTGATGCTGAGTGACAAGCAGGGAGGAAATGGGTCCCATTTTTATAGTCTTTGGTATGACTCGGCCGGGGTTTGAACCCACAACCTACCGATCTCAGGGCGGACACTCTAACCACTAGGCCACTGAGTCGTCAGACACTTGAAAAGTGGCACATCACATCTCTAATGTAATCATTTTAACTTTTCAACAGAAATAGCACTGCAAAAATATTAAGGACATACTTCTGTATTTTGGTAGTTATGCTGTCAACATTTAACAAGATTTCTTCAACTTGGACTTGAAAGCATAAATAGTATACACACTTTTAACAGTATACTAAACAATTCCAATAGATAACATTGGTGTAATTACCTTTTTGTGGCTAAAATCCAAATTCTGTTCCAAGACACTGAATAATGTTTGATGTTTTGGTTCGACCACATCCATATTTTTTGGCGATTTTCAGTCGGGAAACATTTTCCGAAATAACTGTCCCATGTGATCAGCCAGTGCGATTGGAAGTCCATGCTCAATTATTGCCTCCGTAAATAAAACTTCGGCATTTATCACATCCAAAGAATCTGTTTGGGCGACGAAAAACGTTGAAAGTTTTCCACTTGTATCGCTAGCAACGGCATTAGACTTGTGTTTTTTGTCCCAACGTGGTCTTTTACATCGCTAATTCCTCCGTGTACGATCGAAAAATCTTGTCTGCACAAGGTGCAATTCGCGTAGTTTTCACCCTTTTTGGAACGGATAATTATTCCCAGATAGGCTTTTGAATATTCTTCACGGAATGACTGCAGTTTTCTTTTCGGTTTAAGACTGGTTTGCGGTTTTTCTCCGGCTGATTCCATGATCGTTCGCTCGTTTGGAAACAATGGCAACTGGTGCCTCGTGCTTGGCAGCGGTGCTATAAATAGCCTCGCGCATGGCATTCGGAATGGCTTGATAGGAAGTTACGGGAAGCAGTGTCGATTGTCATTGTTGTTACGCGATTTCGTGAATAAAACTTAAAAAAAATTTTTTTTTTTTAAATTAATGAAAAACCATATTTTTTATCACTGCAACCGTAACCCGGAATAGGTTGATGAAAACCGTACTAATTACGGGAAAACCGGAGTATGCACTGATGGCGGGAGCTGCCATGCTAGGCGCTAACCAGAACCCATCAGGAGCAAGGGTGAAGTGTCTTGCTCAAGGACACAACGGACGTGACTAGGATGGTAGAAGGTGGGGATTGAACCAGTAACCCTCAGATTGCTGGCACGGCCACTCTCCCAACTTCGCCACGCCGTATATAAAAGAGCCTGATCAGATGTAACGCCAAGGTTACTAACTCCATGAGTGTAACGCCATCCAGAGCAGGTATCTCATTAGCGAACAAGGATTATAAATCCAAGAGTAAGAGTGCAATGTTTAGAGTATATTTACAGGTAAAAGCCAGTAAATTAGAATATTTTGAAAAACTTGATTTATTTCAGTAATTGCATTCAAAAGGTGTAACTTGTACATTATATTTATTCATTGCACACAGACTGATGCATTCAAATGTTTATTTCATTTAATTTTGATGATTTGAAGTGGCAACAAATGAAAATCCAAAATTCCGTGTGTCACAAAATTAGAATATTACTTAAGGCTAATACAAAAAAGGGATTTTTAGAAATGTTGGCCAACTGAAAAGTATGAAAATGAAAAATATGAGCATGTACAATACTCAATACTTGGTTGGAGCTCCTTTTGCCTCAATTACTGCGTTAATGCGGCGTGGCATGGAGTCGATGAGTTTCTGGCACTGCTCAGGTGTTATGAGAGCCCAGGTTGCTCTGATAGTGGCCTTCAACTCTTCTGCGTTTTTGGGTCTGGCATTCTGCATCTTCCTTTTCACAATACCCCACAGATTTTCTATGGGGCTAAGGTCAGGGGAGTTGGCGGGCCAATTTAGAACAGAAATACCATGGTCCGTAAACCAGGTACGGGTAGATTTTGCGCTGTGTGCAGGCGCCAAGTCCTGTTGGAACTTGAAATCTCCATCTCCATAGAGCAGGTCAGCAGCAGGAAGCATGAAGTGCTCTAAAACTTGCTGGTAGACGGCTGCGTTGACCCTGGATCTCAGGAAACAGAGTGGACCGACACCAGCAGATGACATGGCACCCCAAACCATCACCCAACCATGCAAATTTTGCATTTCCTTTGGAAATCGAGGTCCCAGAGTCTGGAGGAAGACAGGAGAGGCACAGGATCCACGTTGCCTGAAGTCTAGTGTAAAGTTTCCACCATCAGTGATGGTTTGGGGTGCCATGTCATCTGCTGGTGTCGGTCCACTCTGTTTCCTGAGATCCAGGGTCAACGCAGCCGTCTACCAGCAAGTTTTAGAGCACTTCATGCTTCCTGCTGCTGACCTGCTCTATGGAGATGGAGATTTCAAGTTCCAACAGGACTTGGCGCCTGCACACAGCGCAAAATCTACCCATGCCTGGTTTACGGACCATGGTATTTCTGTTCTAAATTGGCCCGCCAACTCCCCTGACCTTAGCCCCATAGAAAATCTGTGGGGTATTGTGAAAAGGAAGATGCAGAATGCCAGACCCAAAAACGCAGAAGAGTTGAAGGCCACTATCAGAGCAACCTGGGCTCTCATAACACCTGAGCAGTGCCAGAAACTCATCGACTCCATGCCACGCCGCATTAACGCAGTAATTGAGGCAAAAGGAGCTCCAACCAAGTATTGAGTATTGTACATGCTCATATTTTTCATTTTCATACTTTTCAGTTGGCCAACATTTCTAAAAATCCCTTTTTTGTATTAGCCTTAAGTAATATTCTAATTTTGTGACACACGGAATTTTGGATTTTCATTTGTTGCCACTTCAAATCATCAAAATTAAATGAAATAAACATTTGAATGCATCAGTCTGTGTGCAATGAATAAATATAATGTACAAGTTACACCTTTTGAATGCAATTACTGAAATAAATCAAGTTTTTCAAAATATTCTAATTTACTGGCTTTTACCTGTATATAAAAAAAAGTCAGTTGTTATGTAAACCAGTTTAAGGACAAAGTAACAAACCTTTAGATGTATTACATAGCAAGATATTTTATGTGCGGATGTACTACTCAGGATCTATTTATTTTCTCCTGAGACAAGGCGGCCCTTTTATAGCTAAACATACGATATGTAGTATATCGTCGGCGGTAGTGGGAGCAGTGCTAGCAAGAGGTCGATACAAGACCCGAGTATAACCTGCAGTAGGGTACTCACAGTCACCAGTCCTTCCGTCCTAGAGAATGTTCCCCAATAGTGTCTCTTTTACACACACTCAGTCCCAGGTTGTCTACGTTATCAATTGGTGAGACGCGGTCTCCAAAATATCTCTAAAATTTAGCATCGATCAATTCAAAGCGCAAGTATTTGTTTCAAGCGTTGTACGCTTTAAAATGTACTTAATTCCTATATAATTTTACTAATTTTAATTCACAATGCAACAAGGTAAAATATTGCAAATCTTTCCTTTTGTCCTAACCTCACCGGGTGGCTTATTGTTTAGCCAATGCCCTCCACCCACTGAATTGACGGTGTGGGTTGCTCACTGCCATGACATTAGACCTCACTAATGCTGGCTGAAGTGGCCTCAACTGCCCTGTCACTCTGAGTTGGAGAGCTCGCTGAATGTCCACCACTGAACAATGAGTAGAGTCATTTCTGCGGCGCAACCTCTATGAGCCAAAGTGTGGTTTGGAATGAGGCCCGTCACCCAGCTGGACTGTGTTGACTGTAACGGCGTGGTACCCCACACAACTTTAAAGCCGCAGATGGTTATCAGCGAGGAAGCACCTCAACCACCTCGCCTGGCCAAAACCATGGGTTCTCTAACAATTACCTTGCATTTTAAGCAAGAGACTCAGGCCCCTTCTACACTACACTACCTATCCAGGGTAAATCCTACCTAACCTTATCCACACACACACACTAGAGATGCGCGGATAGGCAATTTATCTCATCCGCAACCGCGTCAGAAAGTCGTCAACCATCCGCCATCCACCCGATGTAACGTTTGATCAGAACTGCATCCGCCCGCCATCCGCCCGTTGTTATATATCTAATATTAATTTAAAAAAAAAAAGGGTGAAAACTACGCGAATTGCACCTTGTGCAGACAAGATTTTTCGATCGGACACAGAGGAATTAGCGATGTAAAAGACCACGTTGGGACAAAAAAACACAAGTCTAATGCCGTTGCTAGCGATACAAGTGGAAAACTTTCAACGTTTTTCGTCGCCCAAACAGATTCTTTGGATGTGATAAATGCCGAAGTTTTATTTACGGAGGCAATAATTGAGCATGGACTTCCAATCGCACTGGCTGATCACATAGGACAGTTAATAATGTAATGCAACCTTTAAAAATCATTACGCGGTGATCGCGATCCCAAAAATAAACTTTTCTTGCATGATAATGTCCAGAAAAATTCGCTTTATATTACTATAGAGTCCTTTTAACGAATGAGTTTGATGGTTTATCACAAACCTTAAATGAAATTCCATGGCCACCGTCCTGCTCTCTATATCAACCAGGGTGAGCCCCACCCCTTTCGTGAGCGCACTGAGCGCGGAGTGACCCCTTTTACGCGCCCCCGGCAACAGGGGTGGCAAGCAGGTAAGCTGCGCGGGCGGAGCGCGCGGAGTGACCCATGTTACGAGCCCCCGGCCACGGGGGTGGCGGGCAGGTAAGCTGCTTACCTGCTGCGCGTGACGCCGGCCGCGGCGAAAGCGGACGAGGCGGGGTGTCGGTGCGGTGGGCGCGGTAGTGACCCTGGACGTGCGTCAGGCCCTTCTCGCGGATCGCCTCAGCTACGGCTCCCGGTGGGGCCCTCTCGGGGGAAGGGGCCTCGGTCCCGGACCCCGGCGAGGCGTCCCTTCTCCCTCCGTAAAAGTGTCCATCTCTTTTTTTTTTTTTCTTCTGTTGTGGCATATGCAGCAGGTGCCTGCTCGTTTTTCGTATGTGGGTAACAACATTTAACAATGTATATATATTTCCCAATTGGTTTAACTGCCACCCGCAAAAAAAAAAAAAAAAAAAATGGTCGGCATGTATGCAGCTGAACCGCATCAGAGTGATCAAAGAGCCTCCGGAGCCGCGGGTTGCCGACCCCTGGTCTAGGGTTTTAGTTGCCTGGAGGTGTTCTTTTAGTGCGGTTTTGAAGGAGGATAGAGATGCCCTTTCTTTTACACCTGTTGGGAGTGCATTCCATATTCCATATCCTTTGTTAGATCGTAATCTGGTTTTAACATAGTTTGTGGACCTCCCCCTAGTATTGTGGTTATGGCGGTCATTTACGTTTGTCACTGTAAGAGGTGGTTTTCTGGCACGCCTGCCTACGATTTAAGAATTTTGAAATGTAATTGGTATTTAACCTTAGTTGGACACTTATTATTTTCCCTAACCGTGTATTATTATTTTCGCAAATATTCTTGCATCTTTTTTACACGCTCACAATAATAGTTAGCTTCAACTCCATGCCAGTCGACACCAACCCACAGCTATACGATATATTAAAATCACTCAAAAAATAAAAACATTTATGTTACCTTAATTTGTAAAGGTCCCTGGTGGGCTGTGGTCGGTGGGGTCCGGTCCAGGGGTCAACTTGCGCAAGACGGCCAAAGAAAAGAACCCGGGTCATGGGCACCAATTCTTCGCGCTTTCCCTTTTAAAAGGAGAAGACATCCCAGTTTTTTTACATTCTTGTGACTGTTCTGAATTTTATAAACGTGGAAAATACTCCCTTACGTCAACTGCCTAATAATTATGTTTTGTTCTTGTGTAGACAAAGCAAGAACAGCAACTTGTAACAACAGATCAATTATTTATTGCTCAAACGGCACAATTGTCGTCCTCCCACGTGGCTCAGACTTACTTCCTGTTCCGGGCAACAACGCCAAGCATTCTGGGTAATGTAAGTGTTCGCGATGAATTGAACGGCGTTTTCAAGTGATCGATGACAACCGATTCGCAGTTGTAATTCGTTCGTTTGAGAGCTGTTCATCAATCAATCAATCAATCAATCTTTATTTATATAGCCCTAAATCACAAGTGTCTCAAAGGGCTGCACAAGCCACAACGACATCCTCGGTACAAAGCCCACATACGGGCAAGGAAAAACTCACCCCAGTGGGACGTCGATGTGAATGACTATGAGAAACCTTGGAGAGGACCGCATATGTGGGTAACCCCCCCCCTCTAGGGGAGACCGAAAGCAATGGATGTCGAGTGGGTCTGACATAATATTGTGAGAGTCCAGTCCATAGTGGATCCAACATAATAGTAAGAGTCCAGTCCATAGTGGGGCCAGCAGGACACCATCCCGAGCGGAGACGGGTCAGCAGCGCAGAGATGTTCCCAGCTGATGCACAGGCGAGCGGTCCACCCCGGGTCCCGACTCTGGACAGCCAGCACTTCATCCATGGCCCCCGGACCTGTGCCCCCCCCCCCCCCCCCCCCTCAAGGAAAAGGGGAGCAGAGGAGAAAAGAAAAGAAACGGCAGATCAACTGGTCTAACAGGGGGGCTACTTAAAGGCTAGAGTATACAAATGAGTTTTAAGATGGGACTTAAATGCTTCTACTGCTATATGTACAGCAAGTAGTGGACATAGAGAGAGAGATCAGAAAGTATAAGAAAAAGTGTCTACATTTGATTGTTTGATTGTTTACATATGATTATTTACAATCCGAAGAGGTATTATGTGGAAGGGAGGGTGTTAGTCTAGGGTTGAAGTTGCCTGGAGGTGTTCTTTTAGTGCGGTTTTGAAGGAGGATAGAGATGCCCTTTCTTTTACACCTGTTGGGAGTGCATTCCATATTGATGTGGCATAGAAAGAGAATGAGTTAAGACTAGACTAGAGATGTCCGATAATATCGGCCGATAAATGCGTTACAATGTAATATCGGATATTATCGGTACAATTGTTGTATTAGTGCACCAACCCAAAAAACCTCCCTCCCCCATTTACACTCATTCACACTCATTCACACAAAAGGGTTGTTTCTTTCTGTTATTAATATTCTGGTTCCTACATTATATATCAATATATATCAATACAGTCTGCAAGGGATACGAGCACATTATTAAGCACACATTATTGTGTGCTTAATAATAACTTCTTGCAACTCAACGCCAAGAAAACGGAAATGCTGATTATCGGTCCTGCTAAACACCGACATTTATTTAATAATACCACCTTAACATTTGACAACCAAACAATTACACAAGGCGAATCAGTAAAGAATCTGGGTATTATCTTCGACCCAACTCTCTCGTTTGAGTCACACATTAAGAGTGTTACTAAAACGGCCTTCTTTCATCTCCGTAATATCGCTAAAATTCGTTCTATTTTATCCACTAGCGACGCTGAGATCATTATTCATGCGTTCGTTACGTCTCGTCTCGACTATTGTAACGTATTATTTTCGGGGCTCCCTATGTCTAGCATTAAAAAATTACAGTTGGTACAAAATGCGGCTGCTAGACTTTTGACAAGAACAAGAAAGTTTGATCATATTACGCCTATACTGGCTCACCTGCACTGGCTTCCTGTGCACTTAAGATGTGACTTTAAGGTTTTACTACTTACGTATAAAATACTACACGGTCTAGCTCCGTCCTATCTTGTCGATTGCATTGTACCATATGTCCCGGCAAGAAATCTGCGTTCAAAGAACTCCGGCTTATTAGTGATTCCCAGAGCCCAAAAAAAGTCTGCGGGCTATAGAGCGTTTTCTATTCGGGCTCCAGTACTATGGAATGCCCTCCCGGTAACAATTAGAGATGCTACCTCAGTAGAAGCATTTAAGTCCCATCTTAAAACTCATTTGTATACTCTAGCCTTTAAATAGCCCCCCTGTTAGACCAGTTGATCTGCCGTTTCTTTTCTTTTCTCCTCTGCTCCCCTTTTCCTTGAGGGGGGGGGCACAGGTCCGGTGGCCATGGATGAAGTGCTGGCTGTCCAGAGTCGGGACCCGGGGTGGACCGCTCGCCTGTGCATCGGCAGGGAACATCTCTGCGCTGCTGACCCGTCTCCGCTCGGGATGGTGTCCTGCTGGCCCCACTATGGACTGGACTCTTACTATTATGTTGGATCCACTATGGACTGGACTCTCACAATATTATGTCAGACCCACTCGACATCCATTGCTTTCGGTCTCCCCTAGAGGGGGGGGGGTTACCCACATATGCGGTCCTCTCCAAGGTTTCTCATAGTCATTCACATCGACGTCCCACTGGGGTGAGTTTTTCCTTGCCCGTATGTGGGCTTTGTACCGAGGATGTCGTTGTGGCTTGTGCAGCCCTTTGAGACACTTGTGATTTAGGGCTATATAAATAAAGATTGATTGATTGATTGATTGATTGTGCGTGCTGCTGATCCACTAATAGTACTAACCTTTAACAGTTAATTTGACTAATTTTCATTAATTACTAGTTTCTATGTAACTGTTTTTATATTGTTTTACTTTCTTTTTTATTCAAGAAAATGTTTTTAATTTATTTATCTTATTTTATTTCCTTATTTAAAAAAAAAAAAAAAGTACCTTATCTTCACCATACCTGGTTGTCCAAATTAGACATAATAATGTGTTAATTCCACGACTGTATATATCGGTTGATATATCGGTATCGGTAATTAAAGAGTTGGACAATATCGGAATATCGGATATCGGCAAAAAGCCATTATCGGACATCTCTAGTTAAGACCTTTGTTAGTTCGGAATCTGGGTTTAACGTGGTTAGTGGAGTTAACAATGGAAACGCCAAATTAGATTATTAGCAATATTATATTTCTTACCAAGTGTCTGTATTGGTGTAATGTATGCATTTTTATTTATTGACTAAACTTGTATCCCATTACTATCAAGAGTGATTGATTCCCTGATGAAAACAAGTTACTTAAAAAAAAAAAAAAATATATATAGGAACGAGACAGTCTTTAAAAAGGAACGGCTCCTCAAGATCCGACTCCCTTCAAAGAGCCTTAAATCTCATCCATCTATCCATTTTTCTACCGCTTGTCCCCCTCGGGGTTGCGGGAGCCTTCCTCAGCTGTCTTTGGAGCAAAAAGATAATACGTTCAGTGCAGAATAGAGATGCGCGGATAGGCAAATATTTCATCCGCAACCGCATCAGAAAGTCGTTGACCATCCGCCATCCACCCGATGTAACGTTTGATCAGAACTGCATCCGCCCGCCATCCGCCCGGTATATCTAATATAGACGATGCAAGGCATTAGTGAGGCACCTGCCAACTACTCCGGTTTTCCCGTAATTCGTACGGTTTTCATCAACCTATTCCGGGTTACGGGTGCAGTGATAAAAAATACGGTTTTTCATTAATTTAAAAAAAAAAGGGTGAAAACTACGCGAATTGCACCTTGTGCAGACAAAATTTTTCGATCGGACACGGAGGAATTAGCGATGTAAAAGACCACTTTGGGACAAAAAAACACAAGTCTAATGCCGTTGCTAGCGATACAAGTGGAAAACTTTCAACGTTTTTCGTCGCCCAAACAGATTCTTTGGATGTGATAAATGCCGAAGTTTTATTTACGGAGGCAATAATTGAGCATGGACTTCCAATCGCACTGGCTGATCACATGGGACAGTTACATGTTTGTAATGCAACCTTTAAAAATCATTACGCAGTGATCGCGGTCCCAAAAATAAACTTTTCTTGCATGATAATGTCCAGAAAAATTAGCTTTATATTACTATAGAGTCCTTTTAACGAATGAGTTTGATGGTTTATCACAAACCTTAAATGAAAGAAGTCCTTTCTTCTCCTGCACCTGCATGCGCTTTGGCCTTGCCTCGTGTTTGGTGCGCAATCCTGTCGGCTGTATTTCACAGCACGACATACTGTTAAAAGTGTTTATACTATTTATGCTTTCAAGTCCAAGTTGAAGAAATCGCGCGCGGAGTGACCCATGTTACGAGCCCCCGGCCACGGGGGTGGCGGGCAGGTAAGCTGCTTACCTGCTGCGCGTGACGCCGGCCGCGGCGAAGGCGGACGAGGCGGGGTGTCGGTGCGGTGGGCGCGGTAGTGACCCTGGACGTGCGTCGGGCCCTTCTCGCGGATCGCCTCAGCTACGGCTCCCGGTGGGGCCCTCTCGGGGGAAGGGGCCTCGGTCCCGGACCCCGGCGAGGCGTCCCTTCTCCGCTCCGTAAAAGTGTCCATCTCTTTTCTTTTTTCTTCTTCTGTTGTGGCATATGCTGCAGGTGCCTGCTCGTTTTTCGTATGTGGGTAACAACATTTAACTATGTATATATATTTCCCAATTGGTTTAACTGCCACCCGCAAAAAAAAAAAAAAAAAAAAAAAAAAAATCTAAATGATCCGCCCGACCCGACCCGCACGCGGATAAAATCTTATTTTTTTAAATTTCATCCGCCCGATCCGCGGATAATCCGCGGACTCCGCGGTTGTGCCCGCAAACCGCGCATCTCTAGTGCAGAATAACACAATGGAGATGAGACGTTCGCGAACGAGTAGGGTTTTTAAGAACGGCTCTTTGAAGTGAATGTTAAGAACTGATTCGCTGTTGCAATTCATTCGTTTTGAGAGCCGTTCTTTAATCACTCGCGCATGCCGTCCTCTCAGAATCAAATTCAGACTTAAAACAATCTTCATTCGCTTTATTCATTGAAGGAGTAATGACATCAGTGAGTTAGAGTCGTCCCAGAAGGCTCCATTCGTGCGAACGCTACCACGCACTCATGCAGGCAGTTAACTTATGGGAGACGTTTTATAGGCACCTGAACCTACTCGAGCCGCTGTATTCAAAATTAGGAAGACCTAGTAACTGGAAAAGAAAAGAAGAATGAACAAACGTCAAAGGAAAGGTAGCATTTGGATGCATTTCCGCACGGGCTGGTGACATATGCAAGGTAAAGCGGACATAGTGACGTCACTGTCAAAGAACGGGGGAAATGGCGCCATCTTGTGGATTGTTCACAATGGACACAGCCAAATAAATTAGCATTATTCCAAAAATCACCCCGCCTACCGTCCGAATGCAGCTGAGATATGCTCCACCCCCCCACTCGCCGAAAGGGACAAGCGGTAAAAAAAAATGGATGGATGGATATTACAAAAATCATTCTTTATGTTTATATTGGTGTAATGTGTACATTTGGATTTATTGACCAAACTTTTTTTGTCATGCGTGTTTCTTTAATGAAATCAATTGACCTAAATATAGAAACGAACACATCTTTTGAATGGTTATTTCTCTCAGGACATTACTCCGTCTCTGAAATGAAATCATTTTGTATACTTTGTAGATTACAAGGACGTGCATTTATTTGTATACATTATTACAGTGTTTTTCAACCTTTTTTGAGCCAAGGCACATTTTTTTGCATTGAAAAAATGCGGAGGCACACCACCAGCAGAAATCTTAAAAAAAACGAAACTCAGTTGACAGTAAAAAGTCGTCGCAATTGTTGGATATGACTTTAAAGCATAACCAAGCATGCATCACTATAGCTCTTGTCTCAAAGTAGGTGTACTGTCACCACCTGTCACATCACGTCCTGAGTTATTTTGACTTTTTTGCTGTTTTCTTGTGTGTAGTGTTTTAGTTCTTGTCTTGCGCTCCTATTCTGGTGGCTTATTGTCTTTTTTTGGTATTTTCCTGTCGCAGTTTCATGTCTTCCTTTGAGCGATATTTCCCACATCTACTTTGTGTTAGCAATCAAGAATATTTCAGTTGTTTTTATCCTTCTTTGTGGGGACATTGTTGATTGTCATGTCATGTTCGGATGTACATTGTCTTTGCTCCACAGTAAGTCTTTACTGTCGTCCAGCATTCTGTTTTTGTTTGCTTTGTAGCCAGTTCAGTTTTAGTTTAATTCTGCATAGCCTTCTCTAAGCTTCAATGCCTTTTGTTAGGGGCACTCACCTTTTGTTTATTTTTGTTTTTAGCATTATATACCTTTTTATCTGCACGCTGCTTCCCGCTGTTTCCGACATCTACAAAGCAATTAGCTACCACCTACTGATATGGAAGAGTATTACACGGTTACTCTGCCGAGCTCTAGACAGCACAGACACTCAACAACACATCTTTTGCAGACTATAATTACTGGTTTGCAAAAAATATTTTCAACCCAAATAGGTGAAATTAGATAATCTCCCACGGCACACCAGACTGTATCTCACGGCACACAGTGGTTGAAAAACACTGCATTATTAGACCCATCAGGTATGATCACATGGAAATCGATGTCGTTGACACAGTATCGGTGGTACCAGCCAGGGCCGGCCCGTGGCATAGGCCATATAGGCAAATGCTAAGGGCGCCGTCCATCAGGGGGCGCCACGCAAGTGCCACAAATGTTGGAGAGAAAAAGAAAAAAAAAGAGAAAAAAAGGTGGTACTATTATTTCTAAATACAAAAAATAATCCCACGTTAATTAAAATGCAAAGTAAAGCCTATTTAATAGAAATATTATTTGTTACAACATCCCCCCCCGCACGGTGCGCCCCCTCCCTTCCCGTATCATGACTCTTTTTGGACGTCACCACATCAAAAAATCAACACAAGATGTCAAAACGGCCAAAACTGTCAGGTGCCCAGGGAAGAAAAAAGAGAAAAGAAGAGGAGGAGAAACGAGAAAATACAGAGGTAGCAGGTAGGTAACGTTAGCCTACATGAAATTATTTGTCTGTTACAGAATGTGATAGTAACCTGGCTTTTTAGCATTAAGCTAATGTTACTTGATTCGGCAATTGCTAATCAATAAATAGCTAGTTCTGTTTTAACGTCGGGTTAATATTGTGGAGGGGGCTAAATTGTTATGGAAAATAATAATGTAACGTTAGGTAATTACAGTACTCCCACCCACATTCCTCTGGGACATTTGGATTAGATATTTTAAGCAGGTGTTTTTTGTTTACATTGTTATTGCCTTCTGGTTAGCTAATGTTTGCCCTGCAGGTAATAGTCACTTTTCCACCCCTTTATATATTAGGTATAGTTGTAAGTATCAATCAATCAATCAATCAATCTTTATTTATATAGCCCTAAATCACAAGTGTCTCAAAGGGCTGCACAAGCCACAACGACATCCTCGGTACAAAGCCCACATACGGGCAAGGAAAAACTCACCCCAGTGGGACGTCGATGTGAATGACTATGAGAAACCTTGGAGAGGACCGCATATGTGGGTAACCCCCCCCCTCTAGGGGAGACCAAAAGCAATGGATGTCGAGTGGGTCTGACATAATATTGTGAGAGTCCAGTCCATAGTGGATCCAACATAATAGTAAGAGTCCAGTCCATAGTGGGGCCAGCAGGACACCATCCCGAGCGGAGACGGGTCAGCAGCGCAGAGATGTTCCCAGCCGATGCACAGGCGAGCGGTCCACCCCGGGTCCCGACTCTGGACAGCCAGCACTTCATCCATGGCCACCGGACCTGTGCCCCCCCCCCCCCTCAAGAAAAGGGGAGCAGAGGAGAAAAGAAAAGAAACGGCAGATCAACTGGTCTAACAGGGGGGCTATTTAAAGGCTAGAGTATACAAATGAGTTTTAAGATGGGACTTAAATGCTTCTACTGAGGTAGCATCTCTAATTGTTACCGGGAGGGCATTCCATAGTACTGGAGCCCGAATAGAAAACGCTCTATAGCCCGCAGACTTTTTTTGGGCTCTGGGAATCACTAATAATCCGGAGTTCTTTGAACGCAGATTTCTTGCCGGGACATATGGTACAATGCAATCGACAAGATAGGACGGAGCTAGACCGTGTAGTATTTTATACGTAAGTAGTAAAACCTTAAAGTCGCATCTTAAGTGCACAGGAAGCCAGTGCAGGTGAGCCAGTATAGGCGTAATATGATCAAACTTTCTTGTTCTTGTCAAAAGTCTAGCAGCCGCATTTTGTACCAACTGTAATTTTTTAATGCTAGACATAGGGAGACCCGAAAATAATACGTTACAGTAGTCGAGATGAGACGTAACGAACGCATGAATAATGATCTCAGCGTCACTAGTGGATAAAATAGAACGAATTTTAGCGATATTACGGAGATGAAAGAAGGCCGTTTTAGTAACACTCTTAATGTGTGACTCAAACGAGAGAGTTGGGTCGAAGATAATACCCAGATTCTTTACTGATTCGCCTTGTGTAATTGTTTGGTTGTCAAATGTTAAGGTGGTATTATTAAATAAATGTCGGTGTTTAGCAGGACCGATAATCAGCATTTCCGTTTTCTTGGCGTTGAGTTGCAAGAAGTTAGCGGACATCCATTGTTTAATTTCATTAAGACACGCCTCCAGCTGACTACAATCCGGCGTGTTGGTCAGCTTTAGGGGCATGTAGAGTTGGGTGTCATCAGCATAACAGTGAAAGCTGATGATTAGCTAACCTTCTGGTTAGCTAATGTTTGCCCTGCAGGTAATAGTCACTTTTCCACCCCTTTATATATTAGGTATAGTTGTAAGTAAAAAAAAAAAGTCAAAGACAAAGCTATTCGGTTTCTTGTGAGTATATACACTTCACTGCCGATGTGGGGGGGGGCGCCACCTAAAATCTTGCCTAGGGCGCCAGATTGGTTTGGGCCGGGCCTGGTACCAGCTGTTATGTTTCCAGTGAGAACATGTCCGAGACAATCATTTGATTATTCACAAACACGTCTTTAAGGTGGTTTGTTCTTCGCTATATATCATCGGCGGTCACTCGAACGAGTATGACGATCCTCCTGGTAGGGGTGTATCCCTTTATGGAGGATGCCTGTGCGAGACTTTGTTTAACGTGGGGGGACTGGTGCACAGACAGTCACCACACGATCCTTGACAGAATCGGGTCAGGGTCCAGTGGCATGGAGTCCAAGACGACTGGGGACTCTTTTCTGCTGCAGCCTTCTTCCGCTATCGCAGCCGTTGTGGTAGTTTTTAAATCTACAGTCTTTCGCCTGCTCCGCCGTTGAGGTCTTCCTCGTATCCTTGGCTAGGGGGCAGTCAGATACTAGGCCTTTGCCAAGGGCCACCTGGGGTAAAAGTAGTAAAGGGGTTAACCTCCTCGTGCCGCAAGACCCCATAGAGGAGCCTTCACTGCCGGACGCACTTTAACGTCATGCCCAGGATCGCTATATATATACTGAAGCAGTCACCCACATGAATTACCATGATTACCATGAATTGATTAACGTGGACCCAGACTTAAACAAGTTGAAAAACCTATTCGGGTTTTAGCATTTAGTGGTCAATTGTACGGAATATGTACTGTACTGAGCCGAGTGGCGGGGCTCTCCCTTAGAGATAGGGTGAGAAGCTCTGTCATTCGGGGGGAGCTCAAAGTAAAGCCGCTGCTCCTCCACATTGAGAGGAGCCAGATGAGGTGGTTCGGGCATCTGGACAGGATGCCACCCGAACACCTCCCTAGGAAGGTGTTTCGGGCACGTCCGACCGGTAGGAGGCCACGGGGAAGACCCAGGACACGCTGGGAAGACTATCTCTCCCGGCTGGCCTGGGAACGCCTCGGGATCCCCCGGGAGGAGCTGGACGAAGTGGCTGGGGAGAGGGAAGTCTGGGCTTCCCTGCTTAAGCTGCTGCCCCCGCGACCCGACCTCGGATAAGCGGAAGAAGATGGATGGATGGATGGATGGATGTACTGTACTGTGCAATCTACTAATAGAAGTTTCAATCAGTCAATCAATCAATCACACACATGATCCTACCTCCTGGTACCCTAGCACCTCCAAAACCCTCAAATCTAGACTGCAAACATCCCAGAACAAGCTAGTCAGGTTACTTCTAGACCTCCACCCCAGATCACACCTCACTCCTACCCACTTCTCCAAAGTGGGCTGGCTCAGGGTGGAGGACAGAGTAAAACAACTTGCATTGAGCCTAGTCTATAAAATCTGCTACACCTCCCTGATACCAAAGTACATGTCAAACTACTTCCTTAACCGCCATAACCACAACACCAGGGGGAGCTCCACTAACCACGTTAAACCCAGATTCCGATCTAACAAAGGTCTTAACTAGGGATAATATCGGCAGGCCGATATTATCGGTCGATAAATGCACTAAAATGTAATACCGGAAATTATCGGTATCGGTTTTTTAATTTTTTTTTTAAATTTAATTTTATTAAATCAACATAAAAAACACAAGATACACTTACAATTAGTGCACCAACCCAAAAAAACTCCCTCCCCCATTCACACTCATTCACACAAAAGGGTTGTTTCTTTCTGTTATTAATATTCTGGTTCCTACATTATATATCAATATATATCAATACAGTCTGCAAGGGATACAGTCCGTAAGCACACATGATTGTGTGTGCTGCTGGTCCACTAATAGCACTAACCTTTAACAGTTAATTTGACTCATTTTCAATAATTGCTAGTTTCTATGTAACTGTTTTTATATTGTTTTACTTTCTTTTTTATTCAAGAAAATGTTTTTAATTCATTTATCTTATTTCATTTTTTTTTTTTTTAAAGTACCTTATCTTCACCATACCTGGTTGTCCAAAATAGGCATAATAATGTGTTAATTCCACGACTGCATATACCGGTTGATATCAGTATCGGTAATGAAAGAGTTGGACAATATCGGAATATCGGATATTGGCAAAAAGCCATTATCGGACATCCCTAGTCTTAACTCATTCTCTTTCTATGCCACATCAATGTGGAATGCACTACCAACAAGTGTAAAAGAAAGGGCATCTCTATCCTCCTTCAAAACCGCACTAAAAGAACAACTCCAGGCAACTACAACCCTAAACTAACACCCTCCCCGGATTGTTAATAATCAAATGTAGATACTTTTTCCTATGCTTTCTGATCTCCGTCTCTATGTCCACTACTTGCTGTACATATCCTACCAAGTCAGTCCTACACTTTTTCAATGTCCATTTCTCTGATGATGCAATTGTTGATGACTGAAGTGTTGATACCAACCAAACCTAACCCCCCCTCCCCCACCTCATCCCACACCCCGGATTGTAAATAATTCAATGTATATACTCTGATGATTATTTTGTGTGATGACTATATTATGATGATAGTATACATTTGATAGTATATATCCGTATCATGAATCAATTTAAGTGGATGGACCCCGACTTAAACAAGTTGAAAAACGTATTGGGGTGTTACCATTTAGTGGTCAATTGTACGGAATACGTACTTCACTGTGCAATCTACTAATAAAAGACTCAATCAATCATAAAAAAAGTGTGCCCTCTAGTGCAGTGGTTCTTAACCTGGGTTCGATCGAACCCTAGGGGTTCGGTGAGTCGGGCTCAGGGGTTCGGCGCAGGACAAGACACACCCGACTCATCGTGTAAATAAAAACTTTTCCCTATCGGGGTATTACGGAAACGGCAACAGCAGAAGTCAGACTGATTTGCAGGTGTGTAATTTGTTGTGAGTTTATGCACTGTGTTGATTTTGTTCTTTGAACAAGGTGATGTTCATGCACGGTTCATTTTGTGCACCAGTATAAAAACATGGTAACACTTTAGTATGGGGAACATATTCACCATTAATTAGTTGCTTATTAACATGCAAATTAGCAGAGGTGTGGACTCGAGTCACATGACTTGGACTCGAGTCAGACTCGAGTCATGAATTTGATGACTTTAGACTCGACTTGACAAAATGTAAAAAGACTTGCAACTCGACTTAGACTTTAACATCAATGACTTGTGACTTCACTTGGACTTGAGCCTTTTGAATTGACATGACTTGACATGACTTGCTACTTTCCCCAAAACCCAAAGATGAAAAAGTTATTCGGGAGCGCTCCGTATTTTTCATTGTGTACTTGTCTATCAGCGTTGCGTGTGTCAGCTGGTGTGGTCTCAGTACAACAGCCAATCAAATTAGATCTACTTTGTTTTCATCACACAGCATTCATCCAATCAAATTGAAGGACAACCAACGAAGAAGACATGTCCAAACCACACGCCAGTGAACAAAAAATTATACCTAAAATAATTTTGTTTGGGTATAAAAATTACGAGGTGGTCAACACAAAACGGTTTGCAGTATGCAACACATGCGGTTCGAAAATGACTGATGGAGAGGCAACAACTTCCAACTTCGTCCAGCATTTGAAGTTGCACAAAGAACGGTAAGTTTTGAATGTAAGATAACGTTTATTGGCTAAGTAACGTGACTTTTATTTGCTGTGTAGTTAAATCAGTGAGGCTGTAAACTCACTGCTAACGTTATAACGTTATTGCAAACACGGGAATCTGTTGCAGTTCACTACCTTATTCATACTTTTTGTTCAGTGATTTTTTTTAAGCAGTGTTACGTTAGTCAATATATCACACGTAACGTTAGACGGCGGTCAGCAGCACCGCGTATTTTAGCCACCTAAAAAAAGACAAAAATAGTCAAATAAAGGTCAGTTAAAATGTATACTATATTATGAATAAGTGTACTGTTTTAGCTAGCTTTCTGACATACTGTTGGTTGTTTACCTCAGTGGTCCCCAACCACCGGTCCGCGGCCCGCTACTGGTCCGTGGATCGATTGGTATCGGGCCGCACAAGAAATAATTTTTTTAATTTTTTTTAATTTTTTTTATTAAATCAACATAAAAAACACAAGATACACTTACAAGTAGTGCACCAACCCAAAAAACTTATCTCCCCCCTTTTGTTCTGGGCATTGAACATGAAGATTCTTCCTTCACTGTTCCGAGTGGCCATGAGAGTCTTGGCAGTGCCTGCCTCCAGTGCTCCAGTGGAGCGAGTTTGTTAACACTTTTGTACAAATAAGTACTTTTGCACTTTATTTTTCAATGTGTTTGTTCTGTAAAGGAATGAGTTAATGTTTAAAATGACTGGTTAATAGTGCTATTATAAAGTGCAATGTCAGCACAATTTTCTTTCCTGCAATTTAAAATGCACTTGTTTTAATAAATAAATACAGCGTTTGAAAAGCATACACAATCTGTGTTAATATATTAGTCTGTGGTTAAAAGGACTTGAAAGGACTCGAAACTCAAAATGCAGGACTTAGGACTTGACTTGAGACTTTCCAGTCTTGACTTTGGACTTGACTCGGGGCTTGCCTGTCTTGACTCGGGACTTGACTCGGACTTGAGGGCAAAGACTTGAGACTTACTTGTGACTTGCAAAACAATGACTTGGTCCCACCTCTGCAAATTAGTAACATATTGGCTATTAACTAGTCATTATGAAGTACTTATTAATGCCTTATTCAGCATGGCCTTTTTATAACCCTAATCCTCTAACCCTAATCAAATAACTCTAAATTAAGTCTTTGTTACTTAGAATATGTTCCCCATACTAAAGTGTTACCAAAAACATAACTTTGTCTTGAATTTAGAATTTTTATTTTTCACTAAAGAAGAGTTTGGTGAATGCGCATATGAAACTGGTGGGATTCAGTACCTCCAACAAGGTTAAGAACCACTGTTCTAGTGGCTCCATTATGTGGAACAAATATCACCACACCAGCCAAGAAATTACTCGGTAATGGAGCGGCCACCAGCCCTGCGATGAGCTAGCGACTTGTCCAGGGTGTACCCCACCTTCCACCCGATTGTAGCTGAGATAGGCTCCAGCGCCCCCCGCGACCCCAAAAGGGAATAAGCGGTAGAAATGGATGGATGGAGCGGCCACCAAATAATTAGATTGCGTCAGAGTAACGGGCCCTTTATAGATTACGTGAGTGGTCCTGAAAAGGACCGTTTGAGTTGAAGTTGTTCCGATACGGACGCTTAACCGCCAAAGCCGTACAGAGTACGACCTTGCCTCTTCAGCGCGTAAACCACATCCATGGCGGTCACCGTCTTCCTCTTGGCATGCTCGGTGTAAGTCACGGCGTCGCGGATGACATTTTCCAGGAATACTTTCAGGACACCGCGAGTCTCCTCGTAGATCAAGCCGGAGATACGTTTGACTCCACCGCGGCGAGCCAAGCGGCGGATGGCAGGCTTGGTGATGCCCTGGATGTTGTCCCGGAGGACTTTGCGGTGACGCTTGGCGCCGCCTTTGCCGAGCCCCTTGCCTCCTTTGCCTCTTCCTGACATGCTTACAATTGTTTAAAGTCTGTGTGCTGTTTAGACCATACGATCGGCCACTTTATTGCATGACCGCGGACCTGAAAGAGGACATGTGGGAGGAGCTTCACTCCGTCGCTTGACACGATGAACTCAAAACATACATTATCTTCTTTTTAGTTTTACATCTAATTTGATGATGAAATCCATTAAGACCTATTGTAAAAATATTTACAATATTATAACAAAAATAAACAATTTTGATA
>NC_084586.2:6407500-6467500 GCF_033978685.3 Nerophis lumbriciformis | reverse complement strand
TGATGACGAAAACGGTTTTCTCTGTCGTGTCCGTGTCGTGTCGAAAATTGTTATGCGCTTATTTTTTTTATTTGATTTTGTGCATAGCATAGATTTGCCGTGCGCAGAGGACGCTTGAGCAGTGCGCAATTGCACATGCGCGCTCCTGAGAGGGAACGTTGCTGTCAATTCTCTTATATACTCTTTCATTCTAGACTTCTAGAGTGTTTGATTATCACATCACTCTAAATGTATAGACTATAAAGTTCACAAACATAAAGAGGGATCCTAGTGGGCCAGGCCAATCTTTCCTTATCTCTAAACTAAAACTGGGGAAATGTGTAGAGTGTTCTGGGCTTCAGACATGATTTTGTATCAGAATTACTTGCCTGGTTAGACTTAGTGTATGTAGTGTGTGCCTTTCTTGCTTTACAGCTATGCTGTTATTATGCTGTTTGTTACTTATGTATGTTATGTTGCAGCTATTTAAAATAGTTTTGTCAATTTGTTCTGGTGAGAAACAAATTGGCCTTTTTAACATATCTTTGTCTTTGTGTGTTGTATGTAGACCACATGGCTTAGCAGAGTTGAGTGATGCAAATGCATGTCAAGTTGATCAACAGATTGTATTATTCTCCAGTGCAATAACAGTACTGAAATGAAGGCTAAAAGGGCATTAATTGGAGCTTTAAAAAAGAAAAGAAAAAAGAAGTAACTAAATAGTTACTTTTCACAGTAACTCATTACTTTTTGGTGTAAGTAACTGAGTTAGTAACTGAGTTACTTTTGAAATGAAGTAACTAGTAACTGTAACTAGTTACTGCTTTTCAGTAACTAACCCAACACTGTTTATATATATATATATATATACATATATATATATATATATATATATATATATATATATACATACATACATACATACATACATACATATTAGAGATGCGCGGATAGGCAATTATTTCATCCGCAACCGCATCAGAAAGTCGTCAACCATCCGCCATCCACCCGACCTAACATTTGATCAGAACCGCACCCGCCCGCCCGCACCCGCCCGTTGTTATATATCTAATATAGACGATGCAAGGCATTAGTGAGGTTATAAAGCTTTTGCCTGTTAAAGAAAGGAGACTGATCCAATGCAGCACAGACATTCGCGTGCCACGCTGTCACGACCCAGACGCACACCAGTGCGCAATCATATGGGAGCCGCGCTGAGCGCACCTCCAAGCGCGTCTCGCTGCCGGCGACGGCCGGGTATGGGCCCGACGCTCCAGCGCCATCAGGCCCGGCCCTAACCAATCTGGCGCCCTAGGCAAGATTTTAGGTGGCGCCCCCCCCCCCCCCCTCACAAGAAACCGAATAGCTTTATCTTTGACCTTTTTTTTTTTTTTTTACTTACAACTATACCTAATATATAAAGGGGTGGACAAGTGATTATTACCTGCAGGGCAAACATTAGCTAACCAGAAGGCAATAACAATGTAAACAAAAAACACCTGCTTAAAAGATCTAATACCTGAGGAATGTAAGGTGGGAGTACAGTAATTACCTAACGTTACATTATTATTTTCCATAACAATTTAGCCCCCTCCACAATATTAACCCGACGTTAAAACAGAACTAGCTATTTATTGATTAGCAATTGCCGAATCATGTAACATTAGCTTAATGCTAACAAGCCAGGTTACTATCACATTCTGTAACAGACAAATAATTTCATGTAGGCTAACGTTACCTACCTGCTACCTCTGTCTTTTCTCGTTTCTACTCCTCTTCTTTTCTCTTTTTTCTTCCTTGGGCACCTGACAGTTTTGGCCGTTTTGACATCTTGTGTTGATTTTTTGATGTGGTGACGTCCAAAAAGAGTCATGATACGGTAAGGGAGAGGGGGGGGGGGGGGGCGTAATGTTGTAACAAATAATATTTCTATTAAATAGGCTTTACTTTGCATTTTAATTAACGTGGGATTATTTTTTGTATTTAGAAATAATAGTACCAACTTTCTTTTTTTTTTTTTCTCCAACATTTGTGGCACTGGCGTGGCGCCCCCTGATGGACGGCGCCCTTAGCATTTGCCTATACGGCCTATGCCACGGGCCGGCCCTGAGCGCCATCCATTTTCAGGGCTAGTTGATTCGGCAGGTGGGTTGTTACACACTCCTTAGCGGGTTCCGACTTCCATGGCCACCGTCCTGCTATATCAACCAGGGTGAGCCCCACTCCTTTCGTGAGCGCACTGCGCGCGGAGTGACCCCAGTTACGCGCCCCCGGCAACAGGGGTGGCGGGCAGGTAAGCTACGCGGGCGGAGCGCGCGGATTGACCCCTGTTACGAGCCCCCGGCCACGGGGGTGGCGGGCAGGTAAGCTGCTTAACTGCTGCGCGTGACGCCGGCCGCGGCGAAGTCGGACGAGGCGGGGTGTCGGTGCGGTGGGCGCGGTGGTGACCCTGGACGTGCGTCGGGCCCTTCTCGCGGATCGCCTCAGCTACGGCTCCTGGTGGGGCCCTCTCGGGGGAAGGGGCCTCGGTCCCGGACCCCCGGCGAGGCGTCCCTTCTCCGCTCCGTAAAAGTGTCCATCTCTTTTTTTTTTTTTCTTCTGTTGTGGCATATGCAGCAGGTGCCTGCTCGTTTTTCGTATGTGGGTAACAACATTTAACTATGTATATATATTTCCGAATTGGTTTAACTGCCACCCGCCTGAATCTATTTAAAATCAAATTTTTTTTAATTTTAACCGCCCGACCCGACCCGCGGATAAAATCTATTTTTTTTTAATTTCATCCGCCTGATCCGCGGATAATCCGCGGACTCCGCGGTTGTGCCCGCAAACCGCGCATCTCTAATACATACATCTCTAATACATATATATATATATATATATATATATATATATATATATATATATATATATATATATATATATATATATATATATATATATATATATATATATATATATGTATGTGTGGGAAAAAAAATCACAAGACTATTTCATCTCTACAGGCCTGTTTCATGAGGGGGGGTTCCCTCAATCATCAGGAGATTTTAATGGGAGCATTCACATACCATGGTTTATATAGGGCACAGAGTGGGTGGGTACAGGCTGGCGTAGGGGCGTGGTGATTGGCTCATGTGTTACCTAGGAGGTGTTTCCGTCTGTGGCGGCATGCTGTTACAATTTCGCTGCGCTTGTTGAGGGATGACAGGTCTGGACGGTAAATAATAAACAGTTTCTCTTTCAAGCATAGGTTGCATCTTTTATTACCACTATTGTAAGGTGTGCTGGATGCAAGAATTTGCCATGTTATTGAATATTCAACATTATTGTCTTTGAGGTCCCAAATGTGTTTGCTGAGTTCTGTGGTATTTCGCAGGTTTTGGTTCCTGAAAGAAGCCTTGTGATTGTTCCATCTGGTTTTGAATTCTCCCTCGGTTAATCCTACATATGTGTCGGATGTGTTAATGTCCTTGCGTATTGCCTTAGATTGGTAGACAACTGATGTTTGTAAGCACCCCCCGTTGAGAGGGCAATCAGGTTTCTTTCGACAGTTACAGCCTTTGTTGGTTTTGGAGTCGCTCTGTCCGGGGGCCGACGGCTCATTTGCAATTGTTTTGTTGTGGTTTGAGATGATTGAATATTCAATAACATGGCAAATTCTTGCATCCAGCACACCTTACAATAGTGGTAATAAAAGATGCAACCTATGCTTGAAAGAGAAACTGTTTATTATTTACCGTCCAGACCTGTCATCCCTCAACAAGCGCAGCGAAATTGTAACAGCATGCCGCCACAGACGGAAGCACCTCCTAGGTAACACATGAGCCAATCACCACGCCCCTACGCCAGCCTGTACCCACCCACTCTGTGCCCTATATAAACCATGGTATGTGAATGCTCCCATTAAAATCTCCTGATGATTGAGGGAACCCCCCCTCATGAAACAGGCCTGTAGAGATGAAATGGTCTTGTGATTTTTTTTCCCACACATACATATATTGCGCTCTACTACGGTATCGAGCACTATTTTTTGGATAACCTTATTAAGACATATATATATATATATATATATATATATATATATATATATATATATATATATATATATATATATATATATATATATATATATATATATATATATATATATACATACATACATATACTAAGAATGTAAGTACAACTATTCTATTTCTTGTATATTGTGTTTAAAGATTTAATGTGTTGTGTTGACGGAAAGTATTCTGGTGCAGTGTGATTGTTCTTTTGGCTTAGTGGTCTTGTGTGTATATCAGCCATCAGCCGCTAGATGCCACCAAAAGGCCAGTTGTAACTCTAAAACAGTGAATATTAATGTAAAATAAAACTAACTACTCCCTGATGTATTGTTCAAGAACTGTTTTAGATGGATCATGTATTAAAGTTACAGATACTTTGTGTATCATATATGTGTTGACTTATCTACCACTGGCCGTACAGCGCCCCCATGTGGTTATATAGAGGAATGCGAGGTACTGCACAGCATCAGGAGCAGTGCTAAATATATCCTGGTAATAAAAACAAGCCATGTATTGAAAGGCTCAAACTATCATGCATAATGCAACGTTGACATGGATGTGGAGGAATCAAGTCTTTTGAACGGCTCTTTTTATACGTGAATGATGTTCACAGTTGCAAGCTGTTCCTTTGGACATGCAATTTCCCACACTGCATTGTGGACTACAAAATGAATCAGAGTGAAAGGAAACTTAGGAGCATTGGCTTTCACTTTTTTCATTACTAAAAATAAAAACGTATTTTTTATTTTTGGATTCACTTTTCCGGTTCATTATTCTGATATGTGAAGGAGCGCAAGCGTACACAGCAGGTAGTATAATTTTAAAGAGACAGGGCTGCGGAGCTGGCGCTGAGAGCCGGGACGGACTTAACAGTGTCTTGGCTGAATGAGCAGGTATCGGACACCTCGGTCTCCTTGGACGTATCTCGCTCATCCATGCGGACTGGACACTGGCCGAGAGTTGGTGGGCGGCCGAGGGTGAAGTCTCTTGGTTGCTTTGTTGGGTCTGCTCTTGTCTCTGGCCATGCTCCCCACACCCCAGCAGACGATGGCGTGGAACACTGCGGAGGCCACCACAGTATATATGTTTTTGTTGTTGTTGTTTTACTTTTGTAGCTGTATGTAGAAATGGCTGGTTGCATCAGCTCTGCTCTTTTAACGTCTTTAATGTCATTTGTCCTTTGACTTTTCCCTCTTACACACGTTTATGTGTGCTATGGCTATGAGTTGTTTTCTTCCTTGGCCTCAGTCTGGACCCCCTCTCCGGGGGCCCAGGCTTGACTGAATTTTTTTTTCTCTCTGTATTAAGTATTTCTGATTCTGGATTTACATTTTTATCATGTCCTAATTTTTATTTGTTGCATTTATACTTTTTATGTGCATGTATCATTTATTGGTGTATTTTTTTTTGGTGGTTTTTAATGATCTTGTGCTACATAGATTTTTAAAGTGAGGGAAAAGTCAACAAAATAGTGATGTCACTGTCAAAGCATGGGGATGTAGCACCACCTAATGGAATGTTCACAGTAAAATAAAACAAAAATATAATTATCTTCAATATTTTTAAAATAGTTCCGATTAATGAAGTAATATTTGCTCTTGGAAAAGAACGTACATCCCCATCGATCGACCCCTCCTGGGGATTTTTGATTATCTACTGTAGAGATGTGACTTTAACGGACGAGTTGAGTCTTTTGAATGGTTCTTTTAAGTCAGACCTGGGCATTCTGCGGCCCGCGGGCCACATCCGGCCTTTTGTGCGTCCCTGTCCGGCCCGCGTGAGGCCAATCATAAATTACAAAATAAATTTTAAAAATATCTATGTCGAGTGTGCAATACAACGGTGCTGCTTTTGTTTTGAAAAGCGTTATTTGTATTACTTCCATGTGGACGTATGCACGTGCGTGATTGTGAGTGAATGTGAACAGCGGCAATCACAAATTACAAAATAAATTAAAAAAAAAACATCTACCATATTTTCCGCACTATAAGGCGCACCGGATTATTAGCCGCACCTTCTATGAATTACATATTTCATAATTTTGTCCACCAATAAGCCGCCCCGGACTATAAGCCGCGCCTACGCTGCGCTAAAGTGAATGTCAAAAAAACGCTGCGCTAAAGTAAATGTCAAAAAAACAGTCAGATAGTTCAGTCAAACTTTAATAATATATTGAAAACCAGCGTTCTAACAACTCTGTCCCAAAATGTACGCAAATGTGCAATCACAAACATAGTAAAATTCAAAATGGTGTAGAGCAAAAGCAACATAATGTTGCTCGAACGTTAATGTCACAACACACAAAATAAACATAGCGCTCACCTTCTGAAGTTATTCTTCATTCGTAAATCCTTCGAATTCTTCGTCTTCGGTGTCCGAATTGAAAAGTTGCGCAAAGCGTGGGATCCAAAAATGGCCGGCTCCGTCTCGTCGAAGTCATCGGATTCAGTGTCGCTGTTGTTGTGCAGCAGTTCTGTGAATCCTGCCTTCCGGAAAGCTCGGACCACAGTTGTGACCGAAATATCTGCCCAGGCATTTACGATCCACTGGCAAATGTTGGCGTATGTCGTCCGGCGCTGTCTGCCCGTCTTAGTGAAGGTGTGTTCGCCTTCGGAGCTGTGTGAAAAAAGCCACCCGGCCTCTTCGCGTAAACTTCCCTTAACCACTCGCTCATCTTTTCTTCATCCATCCATCCCTTCGAGTTAGCTTTTATGATGACGCCGGCTGGAAAGGTCTCTTTTGGCAAGGTCTTCCTTTTGAATATCACCATGGGTGGAAGTTAGCATGGCAAGCTAGAACCACAGTGAAGGATGACTTCTCATTCCCTGTGGTGCGAATATTCACCGTACGTGCTCCCGTTCCACAGTGCGGTTCACAGGAATATCAGTTGCTGTGAAATACGGTAGTAATCCGTGTGCGGATGGAGAGATTGCGTCTTTTTATGAACCGGATCCTTGTCGCTTTGTAGGAGCCATTTTGTGGTCTTTACAGATGTAAACAGGAAATGAAACGTACGGTGATATCCGCACGTTTTTTCTTCTTCTTCCGGGGGCGGGTGGTTGCTTACAGTAGAAGAAGAAGCGCTTCCTGTTCTATGGGGGCGGGTGCTTTCCTTGGCGGTTGCTTGCGTAGAAGAAGAAGCGCTTCCTGTTCTACCGGGAAAAAAGATGGCGGCTGTTTACCGAAGTTGCGAGATCGAAACTTTATGAAAATGAATCGTAATAAAGCGCACCGGGTTATAAGGCGCACTGTCAGCTTTTGAGAAAAATTGTGGTTTTTAGGTGCGCCTTATAGTGCGGAAAATACGGTATGTCGTGCGCGCAATACAACTGTGCTGCTTTTATTTTGAAAAGTGTTATTTATGGACGTATGTCCGTGTGTAACCTGTGAGTGAAGGTGCACAGCGACAAGTGATGCACAGTTTACACCCGAGACGCTAAAAAGAGAAAAGTTGATGAGGAATGGCGTGTTTTCAACAAGACATGGACTGCCAAGCAACGTTCCCTCTAAGGTGCGCGCCTGCGCAATTGCCCACTGCTCAAGCGTCCTCTGCGCACAGCAAATATATGCCGCGCCCCAAATCAAATGCCATCTGAATTCTAAACAAAATAAACATATTTATTCCGTATAATTTTGCAATGCAACTCTGAGTGACAGTGACACTGCTGTTCGTCAACACCGTTCAATTATTGTAACGTCTATCGAGATGCTTCGAGGACAGGAATTATTTCGATCACTTTATTGAGCAAAACTGTTTATATTCAGCCATAACCACACCAAAACATGAGTAAAAAACTTCTATCTGGAAAAACTAGTCATTTTCTGCCAAAAGCAACTTGTCATCTGTCACCAACACGCATACCGCCAAGTCACTGGTGCGTTTATGGCCACACACAAAGTCGGACAACTCAAACACCACACAAAGTTACACTATGACTCCTCAGTCATACGTGTGCTTATTCTACTGTCATTTATTATTGATGTTAATTTATTGATATTAATCATGGAATGCAAAGGGGTACAAATGATTTCCAAAGCAGTGCTTTTGGTATAAAGTTAAGTTAGGTTAAATGAAAGTATTATTATTAATTATTATTATTATTATTATTTATCTTACGGTATATATCAAAAATGATATTGAGAAAAATTTAATTGAAATATTGTCGATGTGGCCCTTCAGCAGTGCTCGGGTTGCTCATGCGGCCCCCGGTAAAAATTAATTGCCCACCCCTGTTTTAAGTGAACGATGATAACCGATCCACTGTTGTGAGCCGTTAGTGTGGGAGACATTTTTATGCACATGCAGACACAATGTCGCCCAACTGGCAACTGGACTCAAACATAAAACTTTTAAAAATATACTTTTATTTTTCATTTTCATTTTATTATTATTTTAAAAATATGTTTCATTGTTCTGATGTCAGTCGAGCGTACACCACTAGGTAGGGTAGCACAATTTTGAATGCACATTTTTAGTATGCCCTAATGTCTAATAAATTTTTATTTACACTTTTATTTACATATTTAGTGATGTGCTGATTGATACTGAAATGTCGACACCGCCGATACCATTTTTTTTTGTTGTAATATCGATTCTCAGATTTAAAGATGACACTTTTGATACTTCAGCTATTTGAGATAATGACTATATCGTAAACAAGAACACAGTACAACAAAAGTGGTGTTATTTACATGTTCAGTATTTTCACGTTAATATTTTGGGTAACACTTTAGTATGGGGACCATATTCACCATTAATTAGTTGCTTATTAACATGCAAATTAGTAATATATTGGCTCTCAATTAGTCATTATTAACTACTTACCGTATTAATGCCTTATTCTGCATGGCCTTATTATACAACCAGTAAGCCATTAACTAAGAGTCTTCCCTCAATAACCTCAGAATTATTGCTTATTAATAACCCCAACCCTAACCCTAATATGTTCCCCTATGTCCAAATAACTCTAACTTAAGTCTTTGTTACTTAAAATGTGTTCCCCGTACTAAAGTGTTACCATATTTTCATATAACTGAATTAGGAATTTGTTTTTAATGCTAATAGTAGTTCTGAAATGATAAATGTATACAAATCCTTCTTTTATAGTTTGAAACACCATTTTCCTGTACTTTTGTGTTTTTTGTCCTGTTTTATTAGCCTGGCTATATTGTTATTCCCGCCACCACTTCAATATATTTAATAATTTGAAACAAATAAACAACTTGTCTTGTACTGTATTCTTTATTCTATGAGACATACTTGATATACACAACTTTTAAAATGCATTATGTATATTTGTACAAAGTATCGGTATCGCTGATACCAGCCTGATACTGAAATATCGAATTAAAATATATATTAAATATTGACACTTTTGATACTTTGGTGTCCAAACTTTTTCCACCAAAAATCGCATACTGAAAAGTTAAAGCATTTTTTTCATAAAAAAAATGCTTATACATTTTGTTTTATAATGTATTTTAGGTGACTTCAACCTTTTCACATCACATATCAATTTTTCTGCTCTTTTTCTCTCAAATTTCCCCATATAAAAATAAAATAAGCTAGTGTAACTCCATAACCTGTTGTCAAAAATTCTGCCTATATGAAAACATCAATGTTCAATTAAATCTGCAAGCAGCGATGGACGGGACCGACTTTGACAGCACATAAAATCCAAACAGGAGCAGTAATTAAAACTCTTTGGTCAACTTTTAATCAGAAGGGTTCAATCTCTCTCCTGTGCTAGTTTGAAGCCGACACAACAAACGCGCTCAGAGGAGATAATGTTTGAAAAAAGGTGACCGGTTTTTACAAAACTTTTGTTTTGAAGGGGGGATTGCCAACTTCCTGTTGATTTTTACTGAAGATTATCAATTTATGACATGTAGGTCTAAGTGAGACCTACATAGAGGTTTTTGTTTCATGTCTCTGCGACATTTCTACTGGAAGTTACAAGCAGTTTGTCTGAGTTTTCTTCCTAGGAGCAGTTGTGTCTGTGTTTTCTTCCTAGGGGGTGCTAGAGCGCAATTTTGAGTTTTGGAGTTGGGTTTTTTATTAGATCGCAATTTTTGCCATTCCTGATGTGTGTGTCCAGTTTGGTGAGGTTTGAAGCATGTTAAGGGGGTTTAATTACAGCTCAAAGAGGCAAAAGTGACTGTTTTTACAAAACTTTTGTTTTGAAGGGGGAATTGCCAACTTCCTGTTGATTTTTGCTGAAGAATGTTATTGTATGAAATCTAGGTCTAAGTCAGACCTACATAGGGGTTTTTGTTTCATGTCTCTACGACATTCCTAACGGAAGTTACAAGCAGTTTTATCTGTGTTTTTCCTAGGGGGCACTAGAGCGCAATTTTGAGTTTTGGGGTTTGTTTTTTTATTAGATGGCAATTTTCGCACGTCCTGATGTGTGTGTCAAATATGGTGAGTTTTGAAGTATGTTAAAGAGGTCAAATTACAGCTCAAAGAGGCGGCGGAATAATAATCAATCAATCAATCAATCAATCTTTATTTATATAGCCCTAAATCACAAGTGTCTCAAAGGGCTGCACAAGCCACAACGACATCCTCGGTACAAAGCCCACATACGGGCAAGGAAAAACTCACCCCAGTGGGACGTCGATGTGAATGACTATGAGAAACCTTGGAGAGGACCGCATATGTGGGTAACCCCCCCCCTCTAGGGGAGACCGAAAGCAATGGATGTCGAGTGGGTCTGACATAATATTGTGAGAGTCCAGTCCATAGTGGATCCAACATAATAGTAAGAGTCCAGTCCATAGTGGGGTCAGCAGGACACCATCCCGAGCGGAGACGGGTCAGCAGCGCAGAGATGTTCCCAGCCGATGCACAGGCGAGCGGTCCACCCCGGGTCCCGACTCTGGACAGCCAGCACTTCATCCATGGCCACCGGACCTGTGCCCCCCCCCCCTCAAGGAAAAGGGGAGCAGAGGAGAAAAGAAAAGAAACGGCAGATCAACTGGTCTAACAGGGGGGCTATTTAAAGGCTAGAGTATACAAATGAGTTTTAAGATGGGACTTAAATGCTTCTACTGAGGTAGCATCTCTAATTGTTACCGGGAGGGCATTCCATAGTACTGGAGCCCGAATAGAAAACGCTCCATAATAAAACCTTACAATTACAATAGGGTCCTCTGTCCCAAAGGGACATTGCGGTCCCTTATTACACTTTTAATAGTGTTTATTACGGCTTTAGTAATCTTTCAAATGGATTCATGAGTTAGTACAGGGGTCGGCAACCCAAAATGTTGAAAGAGTCATATTGGACCGCAAATACAAAAAAGTAGTTCGTCTAGAGCCGCAAAAAATTAAAAGTCTTATAGAAGTGTTATAATGAAGGCAACACATGATGTAAGTGGCTAATTATCTATTTTGGCCTACTATCAAAATGACTATGTGTCGCAGGCTGACGTAAATCTTCGTTGACAGAAATGTTGAAATGGAAAGAAAATAAAAATAGTGCAAATGGAGGTAAGGTAAGGTAATTATTACAATCTTTGCAAGCTGGATAACGTTTGCTGTGGTCTGGAACAACATGGCGCACAAACAACTATCAAAAATGCAGCCATTATTACATACAGATAATGTGTCATGAAACATGGAAAAATAAAGTAAATACACAAAAGTAAAGGCAATTAAATGAGCTCAAATATAGCTATAAATGAGGCATAATGTACATTCAGCTAGCCTAAATAGCATGTTATGTTATTGATTAGCCTGCAGTGACCAAATATGCCTGATTAGCACTCAACACAAAACGATAACATCAACAAAGGTCACCTTTGTACGTTCACGCGCAGCGTACAACGTTTGGTGGACAAAATGAGACAAAGGAGGAGTGGCATAAAACACGTCTTTCTGTGGCAGCGTCGGAGAAAGTCGTAAACTGTCGAGTCACAGTCCACATGATGGTGAGTTCAAAGGCCGCTGAAATTAGTAGGACAAAACGGCGCTCGCCAAATACTGTCATCAGTGAAGCATGAATACAAACATATTAAACAGTGGGCTTTCTAACAATTAGGAAGGTTTGTGTCGTGTTTGTCGTCTTACAGAAACCATATTAAGACCAAAAAAGAAAAAAATTCACCCCATTTTTTTCCTTCCATTTCCACACATTTTGAAATAGCTCCATGGAGACACCAAAGAGCAGTGACGTGCGGTGAGGTTGATGGCTGGTGAGGCACTGACTTCATCACAGTCAGATTTACAAACATATGAACCCTAAAGAGTATCTTATTCACCATTTGATTGGCAGCAGTTAACGGGTTATGTTTAAAAGCTCATACCAGCATTCTTCCCTGCTTGGCACTCAGCATCAAGGGTTGGAATTGGGGGTTAAATCACCAAAAATGATTCCCGGGCGCGGCGCCGCTGCTGCCCACTGCTCCCCTCACCTCCCAGGGGGTGAACAAGGGGATGGGTCAAATGCAGACGACAAATTTCATTACACCTAGTGTGTGTGTGACAATCATTGGTACTTTAACTTAACTTTAACTTTACACATACAAACTGTAGCACACAAAAAAGCACATTTAATAAAAAAAATATTATGGTCTTACCTTTACTTAGAAATGAAGTCCACAACTAAAGCCCTCACTTAAACTTTCCACGTGCAAGATTGAATCTATTTAAAAAAGTGTAACCGAGGGTTTATAAATGTCGCCTATACTGTATGAAACTACAAAATAACAAACACGGAGGCTCCAGTTTACACGAGGACCACTTTATTTAACCTTCTTTCCGTGTCACATCACTTCCGCTCTTAGCGCCTTCAAAATAAGAGCTCAAGGCATATACTGTATAACAGCGCATAACAGGAACTTAACATCACAAAGAGAAAAGCCCATGAAAATAGGTTACAAAAGTTATTTAATAAGAAGCCAAAAAGTGCAAAAACAATAATGGTCGTGTTGGAGGAGTTGTGAATTAGGTACACCTGCAGTCTGCAGGTGTACCTAATGTTGTGGCCCTGCAGTCATTCACAATTCCTCTAACACGAACATTATTGTTTTTGCACTTTTTGGCTTCTTATGAAATAACTTTTTTAAATAGATTCAATCTTGCACGTGGAAAGTTTAAGTGTGGGCTTTAGTTGATATAACAATTATACGGCGGAGGTGCAGGAGGCGGGGTTACTGGAGCCTCAGCCAGTGCGTCTTTTGCAGCCGTTTTATGATCGCTCAGCACAAGAAATACGTTACACACATACAGTTGTTGACAAAATACACTGTACATTATATACCTCAGCTAACTTAACTATGGAAATGTATAATATAGTTCATATAGCAATACAGTCTCACTGCACAGCAGGCCAGCAGTTAGCCGAGTCCGGAATCCATGTTGAGGCACTGAGTGACGTGCCTCAACTGGCTGCTGATCACCGCACCGTCTCTTCTCAGTATTTGAATGGCAAATGTGAAAATTCAGCGATTTTGAATAAAAATAACCTAAAACTGGTTAAGTTAAATGGAAAATAACTCTATGGTATAATCACTGGATACATATTACAATTTAATTATTTTTTTTTCTTTTTAAATTTTTTTTCTTTCCATGATGGCAGGTGAGGCCCCGCCTCACCTGCCTCTAGTGACTGCACGTCACTGCCAAAGAGTCACATGTGGCTCTAGAGCCGTGTTTTTCAACCACTGTGCCGCGGCACACTAGTGTGCCGTGAGATATTGTCTGGTGTGCCGTGGGAAATTATGCAACTTAACCTAATTGGTCCAAAAATATTTTTTGCAAATCAATAATTATAATACTGTGCCGTTGTCGAGTGCAGTGTTTTTAAACCTTTTTTGGTATGTAAAAGATATGTAACGCTTAAACCAAAAATTAGCAAAAGGCAAGTCCCGCTCGGAAAAGGCGCTGAAGCATAGGGATGGCTACGCAAAACTGAACTGGCTACAAAGTCAACAAAAACAGAATGCTGGACGACAGCAAAAACTTACAGTGTGTGGAGCAAAGACGGCGTCCACAAAGCACATCCGTACATGACATGACAATCAACAATGTCCCCACAAGGAAGGATAGCGTACCCACAACTTAAATAGTCTTGATTGCGAAAACAAAGCAGGTGCAGGCAATAGCACTCAAAGGAAAGTGTGAAGCTGCTACAGGAGAACACCAACAAAACAGGAAAAGTCACCAAAATAACAGCGACAAACAACAACAAACTCAAAATAACGCACGACAACCTGGTGGAGTAAAATTTTTTAACCCTTTCTACTGGTGGTGTGCCTTTGTATTTTTTTAATGAAAAAAATGTGCCTTGGCTCAAAAAAGGTTGAAAAACACTGCTCTAGAGCTGCGGGTTGCTGACCCCCGACTTAGTAAAATATGTTTTTATTTTATTTTGAAAACTTCCATTTAAGGTCACGGGTGTCTAAACCTTTTCCACAGAGGGCATTATACTGAAAAGTGTATATCTTAATATCAAAGGTTTAAAATCACTCTTACGTATCAAAGACAGTGTTGTGTTGTATATCAAAGTAATTATAGTTAGTGTAAGAGATAAACATTTTTTTTTTTTTTTTTTAAATCACCTTTTCTTGTTACATTCCGCTCTTTTAAGATATTTGTAAACTCAAATATACAAATACTGATATATTTTTATTAAAATGTAATAAAAAATATATCAACTTTTCAGCATATTGCCCTCTGTGGAAAAAGTTTAGACACCCTTGACCTAAAATGGACATTTTCAAAATAAAATAAAAACATATACAGGTAAAAGCCAGTAAATTAGAATATTTTGAAAAACTTGATTTATTTCAGTAATTGCATTCAAAAGGTGTAACTTGTACATTATATTTATTCATTGCACACAGACTGATGCATTCAAATGTTTATTTCATTTAATTTTGATGATTTGAAGTGGCAACAAATGAAAATCCAAAATTCCGTGTGTCACAAAATTAGAATATTACTTAAGGCTAATACAAAAAAGGGATTTTTAGAAATGTTGGCCAACTGAAAAGTATGAAAATGAAAAATATGAGCATGTACAATACTCAATACTTGGTTGGAGCTCCTTTTGCCTCAATTACTGCGTTAATGCGGCGTGGCATGGAGTCGATGAGTTTCTGGCACTGCTCAGGTGTTATGAGAGCCCAGGTTGCTCTGATAGTGGCCTTCAACTCTTCTGCGTTTTTGGGTCTGGCATTCTGCATCCTCCTTTTCACAATACCCCACAGATTTTCTATGGGGCTAAGGTCAGGGGAGTTGGCGGGCCAATTTAGAACAGAAATACCATGGTCCGTAAACCAGGCACGGGTAGATTTTGCGCTGTGTGCAGGCGCCAAGTCCTGTTGGAACTTGAAATCTCCATCTCCATAGAGCAGGTCAGCAGCAGGAAGCATGAAGTGCTCCAAAACTTGCTGGTAGACGGCTGCGTTGACCCTGGATCTCAGGAAACAGAGTGGACCGACACCAGCAGATGACATGGCACCCCAAACCATCACTGATGGTGGAAACTTTACACTAGACTTCAGGCAACGTGGATCCTGTGCCTCTCCTGTCTTCCTCCATACTCTGGGACCTCGATTTCCAAAGGAAATGCAAAATTTGCATGGTTGGGTGATGGTTTGGGGTGCCATGTCATCTGCTGGTGTCGGTCCACTCTGTTTCCTGAGATCCAGGGTCAACGCAGCCGTCTACGAGCAAGTTTTAGAGCACTTCATGCTTCCTGCTGCTGACCTGCTCTATGGAGATGGAGATTTCAAGTTCCAACAGGACTTGGCGCCTGCACACAGCGCAAAATCTACCCGTGCCTGGTTTACGGACCATGGTATTTCTGTTCTAAATTGGCCCGCCAACTCCCCTGACCTTAGCCCCATAGAAAATCTGTGGGGTATTGTGAAAAGGAAGATGCAGAATGCCAGACCCAAAAACGCAGAAGAGTTGAAGGCCACTATCAGAGCAACCTGGGCTCTCATAACACCTGAGCAGTGCCAGAAACTCATCGACTCCATGCCACGCCGCATTAACGCAGTAATTGAGGCAAAAGGAGCTCCAACCAAGTATTGAGTATTGTACATGCTCATATTTTTCATTTTCATACTTTTCAGTTGGCCAACATTTCTAAAAATCCCTTTTTTGTATTAGCCTTAAGTAATATTCTAATTTTGTGACACACGGAATTTTGGATTTTCATTTGTTGCCACTTCAAATCATCAAAATTACATGAAATAAACATTTGAATGCATCAGTCTGTGTGCAATGAATAAATATAATGTACAAGTTACACCTTTTGAATGCAATTACTGAAATAAATCAAGTTTTTCAAAATATTCTAATTTACTGGCTTTTACCTGTATAAACATATTTCACCAAGTCGGGGGTCAGCAACCCGCAGCTCTAGAGCCACATGCGACTCTTTGGTGGCTCCATGGAACTATTTAAAAAATGTGTGGAAATGGGAATTTTTTTTTGTCGTAATATGGTTTCTGTAGGACAAACACGACACAAACCTTCCTAATTGTTAGAAAGCCCAGTTTAATATGTGGAGGTTAAAATCGCACTTACATATCAAAGACACAGAATTGTGTTATATATGATCAAAGTTAATTAGTGTAAGAAATAAATAATAAAAATGTGTCTTTTCTCATTATATTCCGCTCTTTTAAGATATTTGTAAACTCAGTCCTTTTGGGGTCAGCAGGTGTATTTGCACTGTATTGTTATCAATTCGGTATTATTGATAAGAACATTGGGACCCAGTGGTATCATTCATACATCGGTAACATAGGAAAATTGCTCCAAAGGTTGAAGTGTGGGGCTCTTAAAAGAACCTTTTGTTTGTTGAGAGCGAGAGATCTTTACTTGGAGCTGGTGTACTTGGTGACGGCCTTTGTGCCCTCAGAGACGGCATGCTTGGCCAGCTCGCCCGGAAGAAGGAGGCGCACGGCGGTCTGGATCTCCCTGGACGTTATGGTGGAGCGCTTGTTGTACTGCGCCAAGCGGGCCGACTCAGAAGCGATGCGCTCGAAGATGTCGTTGACGAAGGAGTTCATGATGCTCATGGCCTTAGAGGAGATACCGGTATCGGGGTGCACTTGTTTCAATACCTTGTACACGTAGATAGCGTAGCTCTCCTTCCTTCCCTTCCTGCGTTTGCCTTTGCCCTTGCCGGGGGCCTTGGTGACGGCTTTCTTGGAGCCCTTCTTGGGCGCGGACTTGGCTGGCTCAGGCATATTGGGAGATATACTTCAACGACGAGTGATGAGAAGACCAGGGCGCTAGTGGTCTTATAGACGCGTTCAACTGTGATGCAAATAGCTCTGTGTGAACGCTTACACTTCATTGGCTAAGAATGTCATGCAAATTTAACTGTACCAGAGCGACGCTCTGATTGGCTGACCACATCATGCGATACTCCCATTGCGGAAATGTGACGCCCATACGCTTCAGTGAATTAAATAATGCAACCCTTCCTTTGTTACAACCCCGACGATATCTGACAAACCTTTATAAAAAAAATATAGGTTCTTAAATATATTTTAGCTTCTGGCTTTTCGTCCAGTGCAAAGAAGGGTGATTCAGTGTGGTAATAAGAGACTAGTCGATTATTTTTTGCCTTTTTTTTAGAACGCAGCAACACGGAAGGAGGGGGGGGAAGTGATTTATTGACGTCATAAAGCTAAACAAATTGTATTCATGTGCCATACCGTGGGGCATGGTAATCTAAAATAGAACACATTGGTAATTATGCATTGCTTAATGACAATAATGAGCCATTTTACATTTTCACTCGCGTCCTCTGAAAACCGGAAGTAGGACACTATTAGCAATGTGAGCTAGCGTCTGTTAACGTCGCCTCCAATAAAACGCTAAACAAACTGTATTCACGTGCCATACCGTGGGGCATGGTAGTCTAAATAGAAAACAGTGGTAATTATGTATTGCTTTCTGACAACAATGAGCCATTTTACATTTTCACTCGCGTGCTCCGAAAACCGGAAGTAGGACACTGTATTAGCAATGTGAGCTAGCGTCTGTTAACGTCGCCTCTAATAAAACACTAAACAGAAACACGCGAGGCTGTCGAAGTGTACTAATGCACATATGAGCAGACAACAACACAATTCCCGGCAATGCAACGCCACAACGAAATTAAACTAATTAGCATTAGCATATATGACGAACGACATGCCGCGTTCCTTTACGTCTGCCGTAAAGCAGCGACACAGCTGCCGGCGTATTTATTAAAACGCCATGCTGAAAACACCACCAGTAGTGAACGCTTTTAACGAAGAGTGATTAAGTCCGTCCGCTTTAAACGTTTATATGTTGTCAAATTGTGGAGAAAAAAAATGAACAGAGTGGAGTAGATTAAGCGGCTCAAAGAGGCACAAACGACAGCAAACTCCCCCTCGAGTCATCACACCGGAAATGACTTGGATGGCTTTGCCAAAGTACACCATCTGCCAACAGCAACACACTCGTAAAAAGGACATTTTCTCCCCCCGAATTGCGGTAAGAACACAGCTCTTAAAGAGGAAAATATACAACCTGACAACATTTTACTGGCGGTGTGTTGCAAGTCACCAATTGGCCACTTGATGGCGCTGTGCCGCAAAGGCTAAAACCAGTGAGTCAAGGCCGGGTTGCAGATGCGGTCTGGAATGAACTTTCATCTCCATGTGTTGCACCATGTGACATTTTAATGTATTAGCTTGCACTTTTGTGCCGCAAAGCTTGCACTTTTGTGCACTTTTGCACTTTTGTGCACACTTTTGTGCACACTTTTGTGCACACTTTTGCACTTTTGTGCACTTTTGCACTTTTGTGCCGCAAAGCTTGCACTTTTTTTTGTGCCGCAAAGCTTGCACTTTTTTTTTATTAGCTTGCACTTTTGTGCCGCAAAGCTTGCACTTTTTTGTGCCGCAAAGCTTGCACTTTTGTGCCGCAAAGGCTAAAATCAGTGAGTCAAGGCCGGGTTGCAGATGCGGTCTGGAATGAACTTTCATCTCCATGTGTTGCACCATGTGACATTTTAATGTATTAGCTTGCACTTTTGTGCCGCAAAGCTTGCACTTTTGCACTTTTGTGCACACTTTTGTGCACACTTTTGCACTTTTGTGCACTTTTGCACTTTTGCACTTTTGTGCCGCAAAGCTTGCACTTTTTTTTGTGCCGCAAAGCTTGCACTTTTTTTTTTATTAGCTTGCACTTTTGTGCCGCAAAGCTTGCACTTTTTTGTGCCGCAAAGCTTGCACTTTTGTGCCGCAAAGGCTAAAATCAGTGAGTCAAGGCCGGGGTCCAGATGCGGTCTGGAATGAACTTTCATCTCCATGTGTTGCACCATGTGACATTTTAATTTATTAGCTTGCACTTTTTAAAAAGATAAAAGTATTCCTAATGTTTAAAAGTCAGTGATTTCTTTGTATAATTGCACAAGATCTTATTTCTGCGCCTGTCAAAACATTCACACGAGACCGACTCCACGCTTGCATTTATTTAGCGACTATGCAATTTCAAGGCAGCAGAGCTTGTCGTATTCAAAATTGATTTTTCATTTTCGGCACCCCCCCCCCGAAAAGATGCTATTCGTTCCAATCAAAACGCCGCCTTTCTCCTCGGCGAGTCACCGCGAACGATATAGTTTTGTAGCAAAGTAGTGTTGATTGACACCAGATACGTTTGCAAAGGTCACACCAGAGAGGAAGTCCAAATGCCAAACATCAGTCTGTGAAGTTTAAACCTTTGTAAGACCTGACAGACAGATTTTCTTCCGCAGACGCCAAAAATGTCATTTCTGATAGTTGGATGCTCTGATAGGGCCTTGTGTTATTTCAGCAGGCGGTATTTGGAGCAAACAATCGGGACCTTTCGTCGCCCTCTGCGCTCTTTCAAATAAAGATCAAGTGTTGAGCTGCGACGACCACCTGCGGCTCTCCGAAGCGAAATGGCGGCGCGTGAACATTTTGGAGAGGATTTCCAAGGTGGCAAATGTCACTATTTGCATGCTACTGAGCACTGTGCGGTCAGAAAGAAGTCCTGTGAGCTGTCATTGGCTTGTTTTGTACTTTGCTCGCCTGCGGGCGGAAAGGAACATGCATTTGTGTCAGTTGTCATGTTGGAAGGAACAAATCATGTAAAACCTTTTAGGCAGTGGTTCTTAACCTTGTTGGAGGTACCGAACCCCAGCAGCTTTATATGCGCATTCACCGAACCCTTCTTTAGTGAAAAATAAAATGTTTTTTTTTTTTCAAATTCCAAGACAAGGTTATATGTTTTTGGTAACACTTTAGTATGGGGAACATATTCTAAGTAACAAAGACTTAATTTAGAGTTATTTGGACACTAGGGCAGGGGTCACCAACCGTTTTGAAACCAAGAGCTACTTCTTGGGTACTGATTAATGCGAAGGGCTACCAGTTTGATACACACTTAAATAAATTGCCAGAAATAGCCAATTTGCTCAATTTACCTTTAACTCTGTTATTTTTTAATAATTAATGATATTTATCTTTGTGGAAACACTGATCATCTTAATGATTTCTCACAATAAATATATGTAGAAACAGATAAATATCAATATGCAACATTTTATTTTTATATTTTCTCTAAGTAAACATTTTTCAAATTGAACATTTTCAAATGATCACTTCTAAGACAGTCTTGTGCCCGTAAGGACATAAATAAATGATAAATGGGTTATACTTGTATAGCGCTTTTCTACCTTCAAGGTACTCAAAGCGCTTTGACAGTATTTCCACATTTACCCATTCACACATACATTCACACACTGATGGCGGGAGCTGCCATGCAAGGCGCTAACCAGCAGCCATCAGGAGCAAGGGGTGAAGTGTCTTGCCCAAGGACACAACGGACGTGACTAGGATGGTAGAAGGTGGGGATTGAACCCCAATAACCAGCAACCCTCCGATTGCTGGCATGGCCACTCTACCAACTTCGCCACGCCGTCCCCAGGACCAGATCAGTAGCCCGCTGGCCTGTTCTAAAATAGCTCAAATAGCAGCACTTACCAGTGAGTTGCCTCTATTTTTTTTAAATTTTATTTATTTACTAGCAAGCTGGTCTCGCTTTGCTCGACATTTTTAATTCTAAGAGAGACAAAACTCAAATAGAATTTGAAAATCCAAGAAAATATTTTAAAGACTTGGTCTTCACTAACTGACAAAGAAACAGATAACATATTTGGTGTCCAGTTCAAAGTGTGACATGATTTATTTAAAAATTTGAGAGTTGACTTTTGTATTTTACATGAGTTATTATTTGTACAAACATGGTGCAAAGTAATTCATTATTTGTTAAAAAATGTTAGTGGCTAGCTAGTTAAAATGGGATATTGTGATTTCCAGAGGTGGGACCAAGTCATTGTTTTGCAAGTCACAAGTAAGTCTCAAGTCTTTGCCCTCAAGTCCGAGTCAAGTCCCGAGTCAAGACAGGCAAGCCCCGAGTCAAGTCCAAAGTCAAGACTGGAAAGTCTCAAGTCAAGTCCTAAGTCCTGCATTTTGAGTTTCGAGTCCTTTCAAGTCCTTTTAACCACAGACTAATATATTAACACAGATTGTGTATGCTTTTCAAACGCTGTATTTATTTATTAAAACAAGTGCATTTTAAATTGCAGGAAAGAAAATTGTGCTGACATTGCACTTTATAATAGCACTATTAACCAGTCATTTTAAACATTAACTCATTCCTTTACAGAACAAACACATTGAAAAATAAAGTGCAAATGTACTTATTTGTACAAAAGTGTTAACATTGAAAAAACATGACATATACGTGAACATAACAAAAAAGTTGTACTTTTTATATGTCAGGGCCCTATGCTGCATTGCATTTGCAAAAGACCAAATTAGCCACGAGTCTGTCAGTCATTTGTGCACGATGGGGGCGTAGTATGATGCCACCATGGCTAAAAACTCGCTCCACTGGAGCACTGGAGGCAGGCACTGCCAAGACTCTCATGGCCACTCGGAACAGTGAAGGAAGAGTCTTCATGTTCAATGCCCAGAACAAAAGGGGGGAGAGAGTTGTTTTGGGTTGGTGCACTACTTGTAAGTGTATCTTGTGTTTTTTATGTTGATTTAATTAAAAAAATAAAAAAAATAAAAAATTATTTATTGTGCGGCCCGATACCAATCGATCCACGGACCAGTACCGGGCCACGGCCCGGTGGTTGGGGACCACTGAGGTAAACAACCAACAGTATGTCAGAAAGCTAGCTAAAACGGTACACATATTCATAATATAGTATACATTTTAACTGACCTTTATTTTACTATTTTTGTCTTTTTTTAGGTGGCTAAAATACGCGGTGCTGCTGACCGCCGTCTAACGTTACGTGTGATATATTGACTAACGTAACCCTGCTTAAAAAAAATCACTGAACAAAAAGTATGAATAAGGTAGTGAACTGCAACAGATTCCCGTGTTTGCAATAACATTATAACGTTAGCAGTGAGTTTACAGCCTCACTGATTTAACTACACAGCAAATAAAAGTCACGTTACTTAGCCAATAAACGTTATCTTACATTCAAAACTTACCGTTCTTTGTGCAACTTCAAATGCCGGACGAAGTTGGAAGTTGTTGCCTCTCCATCAGTAATTTTCGAACCGCATGTGTTGCATACTGCAAACCGTTTTGTGTTGACCACCTCGTATTTTTTATACCCAAACAAAATTATTTTAGGTATCATTTTTTGTTCACTGGCGTGTGGTTTGGACATGTCTTCTTCGTTGGTTGTCCTGCAATTTGATTGGATGAATGCTGTGTGATGAAAACAAAGTAGATCTAATTTGATTGGCTGTTGTACTGAGAGCACACCAGCTGACACACGCAACGCTGATAGACAAGTACACAATGAAAAATACGGAGCGCTCCCGAATAACTTTTTCATCTTTGGGTTTTGGGGAAAGTAGCAAGTCATGTCAAGTCATGTCAATTCAAAAGGCTCAAGTCCAAGTGAAGTCACAAGTCATTGATGTTAAAGTCTAAGTCGAGTTGCAAGTCTTTTTACATTTTGTCAAGTCGAGTCTAAAGTCATCAAATTCATGACTCGAGTCTGACTCGAGTCCAAGTCATGTGACTCGAGTCCACACCTCTGGTGATTTCACAAGACTGTCTTAGAAGTGATCATTTGAAAATGTTCAATTTGAAAAATGTGCACTTAGAGAAAATATAAAAATAAAGTGTTGCATATTGATATTTATCTGTTTCTTTTTATATTTATTGTGAGAAATCATTAAGATGATCAGTGTTTCCACAAAGATAAATGTCATTAATTATTAATAATAGCATAGAGTCAAAGGTAAATTGAGCAAATTGGCTATTTCTGGAAATTTATTTAAGTGTGTATTAAACTGGTAGCCCTTCGCTTTAATCAGTACCCAAGAAGTAGCTCTTGGTTTCAAAAAGTTCTAGGGGAACATATTCTAAGTAATAAAGACTTAATTTAGAGTTATTTGGTTAGGGTTAGGGTCAGGGTTATAATAAGGCCATGCCGAATAAGGCATTAATAAGTACTTAAAGGGGAACATTATCACAATTTCAGAAGGGTTAAAACCATTAAAAATCAGTTCCCAGTGGCTTATTTTATTTTTCGAAGTTTTTTTCAAAATTTTACCCATCACGCAATATCCCTAAAAAAAAGCTTCAAAGTGCCTGATTTTAACCATCGTTATACCATTTTCCTGTGACGTCACACAGTGATGCCAATACAAACAAACATGGCGGATAGAACAGCAAGGTATAGCGACATTAGCTCGGATTCAGACTCGGATTTCAGCGGCTTAAGCGATTCAACAGATTACGCATGTATTGAAACGGATGGTTGTAGTGTGGAGGCAGGTAGCGAAAACGAAATTGAAGAAGAAACTGAAGCTATTGAGCCATATCGGTTTGAACCGTATGCAAGCGAAACCGACGAAAACGACACGACAGCCAGCGACACGGGAGAAAGCGAGGACAAATTTGGCGATCGCCTTCTAACCAACGATTGGTATGTGTTTGTTTGGCATTAAAGGAAACTAACAACTATGAACTAGGTTTACAGCATATGAAACACATTTGGCAACAACATGCACTTTGAGAGTGCAGACAGCCCATTTCAGGCGCGCTAAGAACATATATTTTTCCACGATTTCAGCACTCAGGTTAACCATACCTAAATAGACACAAAATACTGCATTACACAAGACTACCCGAATGTACTCGAATGATTGAAAAAAATAAATGTTTTTAAGCTAAATTATTGGTAAACGCAGTTTACCCGTATTTTCCGCACTATAAGGCGCACCGGATTATTAGCCGCACCTTCAATGAATGGCATATTTCATAACTTTGTCCACCAATAAGCCGCCCTGGACTATATGCCGCGCCTACGCTGCGCTAAAGGGAATGTCAAAAAAACAGTCAGATAGGTCAGTCAAACTTTAATAATATATTGAAAACTAGCGTTCTAACAACTCTGTCCCAAAATGTACGCAAATGTGCAATCACAAACATAGTAAAATTCAAAATAGTGCAGAGCAATAGCAACATAATGTTGCTCGAACGTTAATGTCACAACACACAAAATAAACATAGCGCTCACTTTCTGAAGTTATTCTTCATTCGTAAATCCTTCGTCTTCGGTGTCCGAAGTGAAAAGTTGGGCAAATGTGAGATCCAAAATGGACGGTTCCGTCTCGTCGAAGTCATCGGAGTCAGTGTCACTGTTATCCAGCAGTTCTGTGAATCCTGCCTTCCGGAAAGCTCGGACCACAGTTGTGACCGAAATATCTGCCCAGGCATTTACGATCCACTGGCAGATGTTGGCGTCGTCTGGCGCTGCCTCCGTCTTAGTGAATGTGTGTTCGCCTTCTGTCATCCACTGTTCCCACGCAGTTAGCAGTCTAGCTTCGAATGCCCTGTTGACACCAATATCTAGCGGCTGGAGGTCTTTTGTCAATCCACCCGGAATGACGGCGAGTATTGAATTAAGCGCGTAAGCGTGTCTCTTAAAGTGATGTTATGAGCTAGCAAATATAACAACTACACTACCCAGCATGCAACGATAGTTACGAGCATGCGCGGTAGCCCTGAGAAGCGTTGTATGCTGGCAGTTAGAATGTGGTTATGAGCACGCTGTGAGTAAACGTTGAGAACTCAGTTAACACGCCTCGTCTGCATTATTTATAATTAGACAGACAACACACTTAATAGGAGCCATTTTGGGGTCTTTACATAAACACACAAATGGAAATGAAACGTCACATATCCCAGCATGCACCGCGCGCTTCTTCGTCATCCACTGTTCCCACGCAGTTAGCAGTCTAGCTTCGAATGCCCTGTTGACACCAATATCTAGCGGCTGGAGGTCTTTTGTCAATCCACCCGGAATGACGGCGAGTATTGAATTAAGCGCGTAAGCGTGTCTCTCAATGTGATGTTATGAGCTAGCAAATATAACAACTACACTACCCAGCATGCAACGATAGTTACGAGCATGCGCGGTAGCCCTGAGAAGCGTTGTTGTATGCTGGGAGTTAGAATGTGGTTATGAGCACGCTGTGAGTAAACGTTGAGAACTCAGTTAACACGCCTCGTCTGCATTATTTATAATTAGACAGACAACACACTTAATAGGAGCCATTTTGGGGTCTTTACATAAACACACAAATGGAAATGAAACGTCACATATCCCAGCATGCACCGCGCGCTTCTTCGTCATCCACTGTTCCCACGCAGTTAGCAGTCTAGCTTCGAATGCCCTGTTGACACCAATATCTAGCGGCTGGAGGTCTTTTGTCAATCCACCCGGAATGACGGCGAGTATTGAATTAAGCGCGTAAGCGTGTCTCTCAATGTGCTGTTATGAGCTAGCAAATATAACAACTACACTACCCAGCATGCAACGATAGTTACGAGCATGCGCGGTAGCCCTGAGAAGCGTTGTTGTATGCTGGGAGTTAGAATGTGGTTATGAGCACGCTGTGAGTAAACGTTGAGAACTCAGTTAACACGCCTCGTCTGCATTATTTATAATTAGACAGACAACACACTTAATAGGAGCCATTTTGGGGTCTTTACATAAACACACAAATGGAAATGAAACGTCACATATCCCAGCATGCACCGCGCGCTTCTTCTTCTTCCGGGGGCGGGTGGTTGCTTACAGTACAAGAAGAAGCGCTTCCTGTTCTATGGGGGCGGGTGCTTACCTTGGCGGTTGCTTGCGTAGAAGAAGAAGCGCTTCCTGCTCTACCGGGAAAAAAGATGGCGGCTGTTTACCGAAGTTGCGAGAACGAAACTTTATGAAAATGAATCTTAATATTTATCCATATATAAAGCGCACCGGGTTAAAAGCCGCACTGTCAGCTTTTGAGTAAATTTGTGGTTTTTAGGTGCGGCTAATGGTGCGGAAAATACGGTATGTATAATAATTTACGTAAAACCGCGAGTAATGAATAAAGTTTTCATCAATTAATATATTCTGTAGACATACCGTCATCCGCTCTCTTCCTGAAAGCTGATCTGTCCAGTTTTGGAGTTGATGTCAGCAGGCCAGGGAAGCTAGGGTCAATATTCTTCTCTTGATCATCTTCGGTGGCATAAGGGACGGTTGCCATCTCTGTCGTAGCATAGCTTTCGTCGGTAAAGTGTGCGGAACAAACGACTGACCATTTCGTCGGCTTTCCCCACACCCTCGTATTTTGAACAAATTTCGTCCAATTTCTTGCCACTTTCGCATCTTTGGGCCACTGGTGCAACTCGAATCCGTCCCTGTTCGTGTTGTTACACCCTCCGACAAGACACCGACGAAAGTGACAAAATGGCGGATTACTTCCCGATGTGACGTCATCGCTCCGAGAGCGAATAATAGAAAGGCGTTTAATTCGGCAAAATTCACCCATTTAGAGTTCGGAAATCGGTTAAAAAAAAAAAAGGTCTTTTTTCTGCAACATCAAGGTATATATTGACGCTTACATAGGTCTGGTGATAATGTTCCCCTTTAATAATGACTAGTTAAGAGCCAATATGTTACTAATTTGCATGTTAATAAGCAACTAATTAATGGTGAATATGTTCCCCATAATAAAGTGTTACCATGGTTTTTTTTTTTACTGTGCATGAACATCACCTTGTTCAAACAACAAAACCAACACAGTGCATAAACTCACAACAAATGACACACCTGCAAATCAATCTGCTGTTGCCGTATGCGTAATACACCGATAGGGAGAAGTTTGTATTTACACGATGAGTCGGGTGTGTTTCGCCGAACCCCTGAGGCCGACTCACCTCACCGAACCCCTAGGGTTCGATCTAACCCAGGTTAAGAACCACTGCTTTTAGGTAACACGTCAAGCCCTGCGCGCAACCTCTTCAATAATTCATGTTTCGCTAAATATTTCATCCAGAAAACTTAGGAACAATTTGATCTTACTTTTTGAACAGTCCGGTGGTTAGAAAAACAAAACGTAAGAAAACTAAACAATTCAGCCATGAGAGAAAGAAGTTTAGGTACAAACAAATACTAGATCGCAAAAAGTCGCTGCCTGACCAGGGCTCAGAAAATCTGTCGAGACTCCTCCCACCCCCACCAAGGACTGTTTTCACTGCTGGACTCTAGAAAGAGGTTCCGCAACCTCTGTAGCAGAACCTCCAGGTTCTGTAACAGCTTCTTCCCTCAGGCCATAAGACTCTTGAACGCATCATAATAATCCCCTCAATTCCCCCCAAAAACGGATTAACTCGCAGGACTATAAAGATAATATAACATACATCCGTAAACGTGGATGCATATGCAAGAGTGCAATATATTTATCTGTACAGTAAATCTATTTATTTATATCTGCACCTTATTGCTTTTTTATCCTGCACTACAACGAGCTAATGCAATCACATTTTGTTGTTATCTGTACTGTAAAGTTCAAATTTGAATGACAACAAAGGAGGTCAAAGCCTAAGTATCCTTAAAGTACCAGTGGAGTGGAGAAACAAGTTGACTTTATATGCTTAGTTGTGTTTCTTTGCATCCATAAAATCATATCCAATTGTATTTACAATCTGCAAAGTATGTGAAAATATTGTCTACAAACATCACAAAATGCCAGAAATTCAGTCGGCCATTTTGAATATTTCACTTTGAATATATTCTGGAATTTCTTTAGATTCTTTGTCACTGTAGTAAAGCTTCTGCTCTCTGACCATAATACAAAATCAGTCATACTGGAAATACGCAAAAATCGGGCTAATGTGAGTTAACAATGTTTGCCTCTATCATTGTAAAAATGCATCCCGAAAGCGCCAACAATACTTTGTTTACATTTCGTGACCTGGATATGAACCGAGTATTAGCAATATTTTAAGCGTTTACACAGACAAACTGTTTTGAAACTGTGTGGATTATGATTGCGTTTTCATCCAGAACGCAAGACATCCTGGTGAGAGCAGACATTGTACAGTAAAGTAGGAAAGAGACTCATAATTTTGCTATACCTAGTGTGTGTGTGACAATCATTGGTACTTTAACTTTAATTAGTTCAACTAAGCATCATTGAATATGATTTCATGGATACAAAGAAACACAACTAAGTTAGTTGTTTCTTTGTATCCATGAAATCATATCCAATTGTATTTAAAATCGGCAAATTATGTGAAATTATTGTCTATAAACATCACAAAATGCCAGAAATTCAGTCGGCCATTTTGAATATTTCACTTTGAATATATTCTGGAATTTCTTTAGATTCTTTGTCACTGTAGTAAAGCTTCTGCTCTCTGACCATAATACAAAATCAGTCATACTGGAAATACGCAAAAATCGGGCTAATGTGAGTTAACAATGTTTGCCTCTATCATTGTAAAAATGCATCCCGAAAGCGCCAACAATACTTTGTTTACATTTCGTGACCTGGATATGAACCGAGTATTGGCAATATTTTAAGCGTTTACACAGACAAACTGTTTTGAAACTGTGTGGATTATGATTGCGTTTTCATCCAGAACGCAAGACATCCTGGTGAGAGCAGACATTGTACAGTAAAGTAGGAAAGAGACTCATAATTTTGCTATACCTAGTGTGTGTGTGACAATCATTGGTACTTTAACTTTAATTAGTTCAACTAAGCATCATTGAATATGATTTCATCGATACAAAGAAACACAACTAAGTTAGTTGTTTCTTTGTATCCATGAAATCATATCCAATTGTATTTAAAATCGGCAAATTATGTGAAATTATTGTCTATAAACATCGCAAAATGCCACAAATTCAGTCGGCCATTTTGAATATTGCACTTTGAATATCTTGGGGAATTTCTGTCGATTTTTTTGTAACTGTACTAACTGGTGTTGTACCGATACCAATATTTTGGTACCGGTACCAACATGTATTTCGATATTTTTGGTACTTTTCGATACTTCTTTAAATAAAGGAGACCACAAAAAATTGCATTATTGGCTTTATTTTAACACAAAATCTTATGGTACGTTGAACAATCATTTATTATTGCAATTTAGTCCTTAAATAAAATAGTGAACATACAAGACAACTTGTCTTTTAGTAGTAAGTAAGCAAACAAAGGCTCCTAATTAGTCTGTTGACATATGCAGTAACATATTGTCTTTTTCATTCTATTATTTTGTCAAAATTATTAAGGATAAGTGGTATAAAATGAATTATTAATCTACTTGTTCATTTACTGTTAATGTCTGCTTACTTTCTCTTTCAACATGTTCTATCTACACTTCTGTTAAAATGTAGTAATCACTTATTCTTCTGTTGTTTGGATGCTTTACATTAGTTTTGGATGATACCACAAATTTGGGTATCAATCCGATACCAAATCGTTACAGGATCATACATTGGTCATATTCAAAGTCCTCATGTGTCCAGGGACATATTTCCTGAGTTTATAAACATAATATACATTTTTAAAAAACAAAAAAATATTTTTGATGCTAATCGTAGTAGTATCGACTAGATACGCTCCTGTACTTGGTATCATTACAGTGGATTTCAGCTGTCGATCCACCCGTGGCGTCATTAGCGGTGACACCGGTGAGCTCGTGAAGCATGTTTAGCTATTCCTCGTCCTGCAGGGATGATACTTGTAAGAAACTTAACTAGACTGACCATACGTCCTCTTTTCCCCGGACATGTCCTCTTTTGCGGGGCTGTCCGGGTTGTCCGGGCGGGGTTGCTTAAATGCCTCAAATGTCCGGCATTTTGAGTTAGGGTTGCGCGTATTTTCAATGTACGTCCAGGGTTAAGAAGGGGTTGAAAACAAAACAAATTGTTAAGGTGTGCGCACGCAGCAGCATTCGTGAGGGAGGGGCAGAGACAGAGAGAGAGCGAGGGATTGGATTGATTGACATACTTGCCAACCCTCCCGATTTTCCCGGGAGACTCCCGAAAATCTCGCGAGGCAACCATTCTCCCGAATTTCTCCCTATTTCCACCCAGACAACAATATTGGAGCGTGTCTTAAAGGTCACATAAGATCAACGGCTTTTCACACACACAAGTGAATGCAAGGCATACATGATCAATTGCCATACAGGTCACACTGAGGGTGGCCGTATAAACAACTTTAACACTGTTACAAATATGCGCCACACTGTGAACCTGCACCAAACACGAATGACAAACACATTTCGGGAGAACATCCGCACCGTAACACAACATAAACACAACAGAACAAATATCCAAAACCCCTTGCAGTACTAACTCTTCCCCCCTGGTCAGCCTAACTTAACTTTATTTGTCGCCACGGAGGCCAGGATTAGTGATTTAGAAGTAGCTAAAAGACTGCCGACTGGGGCTGGACTTTAGCCGCTAGCTAGCTAGCCATGTCTTAAAGCACCTCTTCCTGAGGGCGTTTCAGTGTTATAACTTCACCTTTATCGTTAGTTTTTAAGCCAAAATGCGTCCGTTCTCCCTTTTCTGTCTACACACTGTGTCTGCTTGTCAGTATTCCGTGATTGTGCGCTGTCCAACATGCTCGTCAGCTCGTAAAACCAGCAGTGACATGACGTGACGACGATTCGGTGGCGAGGGACCGTTACTTTTTAGAGGCGGTATAGTACCGAATATGACTCATTAGTATCGCGGTACTTTACCAATACCGGTATACCGTATAACCCTAGTACTAACGATTCTGCACTCTAACCATAATATCCGATCATTCATACTGGAAATACGCAGAAATTGGAAAAAGATATGTGTTGTTTATTATTCACAAGCCTCAAGTAAGACAAGAACAGATATGTTTGGCTTTTTTTATGAATTCGAAATTGTAAATAAATGGCTAAAAATTTGAATACATGGTGCAATGCTACGTGCGCTATATGTATGTTTAAAGTAGGGATGTCCGATAATGGCTTTTTGTCGATATCCGATATTCCGATATTGTCCAACTCTTTAATTACCGATATCAACCGATACCGATATCAACCGATATATGCAGTCTTGGAATTAACACATTATTATGCCTAATTTGGACAACCAGGTATGGTGAAGATAAGGTACTTTAAATTTTTTTTTATAAAATAAAATAAGATAAATAAATTAAAAACATTTTCTTGAATAAAAAATTAAGTAAAACAATATAAAAACAGTTACATAGAAACTAGTAATTAATGAAAATTAGTAAAATTAACTGTTAAAGGTTAGTACTATTAGTGGACCAGCAGCACGCACAAACATGTGTGCTTACAGACTGTATCCCTTGCAGACTGTATTGATATATATCATACTTGCCAACCTTGAGACCTCCGATTTCGGGAGGTGGGGGGGTGGGGGCGTGGTCGGGGGTGGGGCGGGGCGTGGTTGGGGGCGTGGTTAAGAGGGGAGGAGTATATTGACAGCTAGAATTCACCAAGTCAAGTATTTCATACATATATATATATATATACATACATACATATATATATATATATATATATATATATATATATATATATATATATATATATATATATATATATCTACATCCTGAAAATATGCAAACAAAACTGTGTTTGGATAATTGATACTTCAAACTTGCATAAATAAATATTAAGGAATATAACATAACTTGGCTTCTGAGAGCTTCAAAATGTAGTGAATAAAATGCTAAAGTTGTTGATAAACAAGCAATTATTTTAATAATTAAATATGGTCATTTTAAATGAATTATTATGATAATTTAAAATTAATTATTTCAAATATGTTTATTTTAATGTAAAATTCTATGGCTGCATGTAATAAGGAGTCAGAAAAATAAAAATAAAAATACAATTAATTTTGATGTTTTTAGCAAAATATAATAAAAATGTATTTAGTTTTTTTTTTTTTTTTTAAATTAATAAATATCTATTTATTTTTAGGTAAGATAAACATAATAATACAATGTATCTTTAGTCTGGATGATTTAGTTCTTGTCACCCTGTTGTCCTCCCGTAGTGAAAAAAGGCTGTCCTCACTCAGGTCCACTGGAGGCCACGCCCCCTCCAGCTCCGGCTGAAAATCGGGAGATTTTCGGGAGAATATTTGTTCCGGGAGGTTTTCGGGAGAGGTGCTGAATTTCGGGAGTCTCCCGGAAAATTCGGGAGGGTTGGCAAGTATGATATATATTGATATATAATGTAGGAACCAGAATATTAATAACAGAAAGAAACAACCCTTTTGTGTGAATGAGTGTGAATGAGTGTAAATGGGAGAGGGAGGTTTTTTTGGGTTGGTGCACTAATTGCAAGTGTATCTTGTGTTTTTATGTTGATTTAATTAAAAAAAAAAAAAAAAAAAAAAAAAAAAAAAAAAAAAAAAAAAAACCCGATACCGATAATAAAAAAAACGATACCGATAATTTCCGATATTACATTTTAACGCATTTATCGCCAGGTCGATATTATCGGACATCTCTAGTTTAAAGCAAACAATTTGTTATGTTATAAGTTATATTGTAAAACTTACACATTTTGCTTTAGAGTTTTAGGCATTAATACAGAAAGTATTTTTACAACACCTGCAACGAGCAAACTAGTCCAAAAGATGGTGCCGTAGCCCAAACAATAAAACACTATTTCAGTGTTTCTCCCTGTGTTTAATGAAAACTATTAAAAACAAAACATTTGGGCGTTAACGAAGAAAAATCCATAAATTAGCCGCATCGTTTTATAAGCCACAGGCTTCAAAGCGTAGGAAAAGAGTAGCGGATGATAGTCCGGAATGTACAGTAGAATGCATAAAAAACATATTCATAAGGATTGGGAATGACAGGAAGAGAAACAAAGATGCAGTTCCCTTTCAAGACTTAACGTGCGGTTTTTGTTTCATGTTGTGGTAAAGTAGCGTCTGCCGTAGAAAAGAGAATTGATATTTTTGTGTGAAATAAGTAGTCCGGCAACCTGAGCTTTTCATGTATTTATTCTTCTCCCCCGCCAGCTCATAGATTGTCTGAAGAAAACATGACATTTTTCTCAGAAAATATTCTTATCAGCGTGTTTGGTTGACGGCGTGAAGGCAGTTCAGGTCGGCCAGCGTGAAAGTCAAGCTGAGTCTTCATTGGCTGCAAGGTTGGAAAGTTTGAGTCTGCTCTCCTCATCCCTCTGCTTCTTCTTCATCTTGTGTGATGATTCTCTGCTAAGGTGGTGTCCGACCATGAGCTGGTACACCATCACCGCCACCACGGCGCCCACTAAGGGACCACCGATGGGAACGAGGAACCAATAGTTGTTCACGCTGCAGGAGAGATCATGGCGTGATTTTTTTTTTTTTTTAAAAGATAGCACTTGATAGTGTCGAACTCACGTGAAAACCTTGAGGCCCCAGCCGGCGATCGCCGTGAAGATGCGAGGCCCCAGGTCCCGAGCCGGGTTGATGGCGTAGCCCGAGTTGAACCCCATAGACAGGCCGATGACTGTCACCAACAAGCCCACGGGGAACGCCTCGAGCCCTTTAGGGACGGAATTGTTGTGCGGGTCAACGATGGCGAGGACACACGTGACGAGTGATGCCGTTCCGATGACCTGTGATGTGGAACATCAACGTTCTTCACTCACTATGTTTCCATGCACTACATTAATCTTGATTTCTCAAATAGTTCGGTTTTTTTTGTATTTTCACACCTCAGTGTGAAGTCCAAGTGTCCACGCACACTCTCTAATGCAGAGCTGGGCAAATATTTTGACTCGAGGGCCACATTGAGAGATTGTGTGTATAAATCATGGGTCCCCAAACTACGGCCCCGGCCGGATCCGGCCCCCCAGCATCCAAAATCCGGCCCACAGGAAGTCCCAAGTTAAAAAAAAGTTTCATTTTTTATTTTTTATTTATTTTTTAAATTTATTTCTAATCTTTCCTTTCTAATCCATTTCCTACCGCTTGTTACTCTCGGTGTCTCCTCGTCGCTCAGGCAAATCATATTGTCTAAAAATGAATTTTCCCATCGATAACGTGACAATGTTAAATGTTAATGAACATCAATGTTATTTGATGTTAAATGACAAAACGGATTATAAAGACAATATATATATATATATATATATATATATACAGCCTGGCCCCCGGCCAAATTTTTTTAACCCAATGCGGCCCCAGAGTCAAAAGGTTTGGGGACCCCTGGTATAAATTATATATACCGTATTTTTCGGAGTATAAGTCGCTCCGGAGTATAAACCGCACCGCCGAAAATGCATAATAAAGAAGGAAAAAACATATAAGTCACACTGGAGTATAAGTCGCTTTTTTTTTCTTTTTTTTTTTCCAAATAATTTTATTGAATTTTGCAGACAGTACAGTATGATGGATCATGGCAACAGCAAGTTGAGGTATCTGCACATTTTACAATATGTAACATACCGGTAGTAAACCTCAACCCTTACAATACCCACCCACTTTAATTCCCAAGGTAATTGTCACCTAGTGCCCACAAAAGAGAGAGAGAGAGAGAGAGAGAGAGAGAGAGAGAGAGAGAGAGAGAGAGAGAGAGAGAGAGAGAGAGAGAGAGAGAGAGAGAGAGAGAGAGATCTGAAGGCATAAGAAAAAGTATCTGCATTTGATTGTTTACATTTGATTATTAACAGTCCGGGGAGGGTGTTAGTTTAGGGTTGTAGCTGCCTGGAGGTGAACTTTTATTGCGGTTTTGAAGGAGGATAGAGATGCCCTTTCTTTTTTACCTGTTGGGAGCGCATTCCACATTAATGTGGCATAAAATGAGAATGAGTTAAGACCTTTATTAGTTCGGAATCTGGGTTTAACGTGGTTAGTGGAGCTCCCCCTGGTGTTGTGGTTATGGCGGTCATTTACGTTAAGGAAGTAGTTTGACATGTACTTCGGTATCAGGGAGGTGTAGCGGATTTTATAGACTAGGCTCAGTGCAAGTTGTTTTACTCTGCCCTCCACCCTGAGCCAGCCCACTTTGGAGAAGTGGGTAGGAGACTAGGAGTGAGGTGGGATCTGGGGTGGAGGTCTAGAAGTAATCTGACTAGCTTGTTCTGAGATGTTCTAGTCTCTTACGTGAATGAGCTAAATAATATTATTTGATATTTTACGGTAATGTGTTAATAATTTCACACATAAGTCGCTCCTGAGTATAAGTCGCACCTACGGCCAAACTATGAAAAAAAACGGCGACTTATAGTCCGAAAAATACGGTACACATTTAGCTGTAAAAATCGGCTGTACAGTATGTGTATTTGGGTACCTTTTTTCCAGGAACACTAATACCAAAGTCACAATGTCCGATAGAATTCTAAAAAAGTTACGACAGACCACTTCAAAAAAAAGGAATGGAATTTTACAGTTTTTTTTACTGAATGGGACTCCCAAAATGTACATATTAACTATGAATAATAAAATACTGAATATTAACAACTAGATATGTCCGATAATAGCTTTTTTGCCGATATCCAATATTCCGATATGGTCGAACTTTTAGTTACCAATTCCGATATCAACCGATACCGATATAAACAGTCGTGGAATTAACACATTATTATGCCTAATTTTGTTGTGATGCCCCGCTGGATGCATTAAACAATGTAACAAGGTTTTCCAAAAATAAATCAACTCAAGTTATGGAAAAAAATGCCAACATGGCACTGCCATATTTATTATTGAAGTCACAAAGTGCATTATTTTTTTTAACATGCCTCAAAACAGCAGCTTGGAATTTGGGACATGCTCTCCCTGAGAGAACATGAGGAGGTTGAGGTGTTGAGGTGGTCCTGGAAGAGTTAGTGCTGCAAACGGTTCTGGGTATTTGTTCTGTTGTGTTTATGTTGTTACGGTGCGAATGTTCTCCTGAAATGTGTTTGTCATTCTTGTTTGGTGTGGGTTCACAGTGTGGCGCATATTTGTAACAGTGTTAAAGTTGTTTACACGGCTACCCTCAGTGTGACCTGTATGGCTGTTGACCAAGTATGCTGGCATTCACTTGTGTGTGTGAAAAGCCGTAGATATTATGTGATTGGGCTGGCACGCAAATGCAGTGCCTTTAAGGCACGCCCCCAATATTGTTGTCTGGGTAAAAATTGGGAGAAATTCGGGAGAATGGTTGCCCTGGGAGATTTTCGGGAGGGGCACTGAATTTCGCGAGTCTCCCGGGAAAATTGGGAGGGTTGGCAAGTATGACTGGGAGACGCAACTGCTCTGTACTTCTCCCTACGTCCGTGTACCACTCCGTACAGCTGCTTTTTAAGAAGTAAACAATTTTACTTTTTGAACCCGATACCGGGCCGTATTTTGCCAGGGTCTGCTCTAATGCGATTATTGATCGCATTAGAGTGGATATATTAATTAGTTTTCCTGGTTAACCTATGACGTCACACTAGCTATCTGTGGATCCTTACAACTTGTTTTAAGTGATGTCTGCTGTAATATTGGCACAGATGACAAATATTATGTCTCTATTGGCTGTGCTGATGTTAAATAGCAGACCGCATCAATAAATAATCTTTGATTGCGGTACGGACTTGACACTACTACCAATAATGTATTGGGGCGGACGCAGGTCCGAAGCAAAGAAAGACCGGCGGCGGAGTTCATGGAAATCATGGAAACAAAACTTTTGAATGTCTCTTGAGTTCATTCAAAAGGCTTAGTGGATTGATGGAAGGAGTTTATTTGAAGGAAAAGACCGTTCTTGCTATGGTCGATACTGTTCCAGATGAAGGTTGCTTTTGTTCTGGTCTATCTTGCCCAGTCGTGTGGAATGCAAAGTTATTGTTAATCAGTTTGGAGTGCACAAATACAACGTGAAGAGGTTTGTTGTCTTTCATCTCATTCCGTATTTCATTCGGGACTTTGACATTTCCTTAGCTACTTCTGAAATTATTCTCTGTTTCTTTTGTCTTGAAGCAAATAAAAAGTATCCTCTTCATTACAATTATTGCTACGTTTTTATTGAATGGTACCTGCTTCCAGGTTTTGTCCGGCGCCTTGAGGCTGGTGTATGCGCGATACAAAGGGTCCTCTACGGTCGCACACACCCCCTCGAGAGATCTGGTTTCCAATCGCATAATCCAGGTGTGTTGGTCTGACTTTTCAAAAACCAAACACGATCGGATTAAGGTGTTTCCATGGGCTGTAGGAGGCTTATTTAAAGCCAAAGTATTTGAGAAATCAGACTATTTTAGTGCATGGACACGTAGTGACTGTTCCTCCTCCTTGAACTGATACTATAGTGAGTGAGGTCCTCCTGACCTGGTCTGTGAATCCATTGAGCGCTGAGAGATGTTTGGATGGATACGTGGCAAAAATCCCAGCTGTGGCATTCTGCCCTACCAGAAGCAACTCTCCATGGCCAAAGTCCCAAATTGCATCTGGTGGAGCCAACGGAAAATACAACTATTGGGGGTGCTTTTAAAGGGGAACTGCACATTTTTTGTAATCTTGACCATTATTCACAACCCTTATATGAGGCAAGAGCTCACGTCTCTCTTTTCTGCGTGTTCCAAATAGTGGAAAACTGCTAGCAAGAGGCAGCTAACAATACAAGTAACGGGGGAGTCATTTATTCGGACTTTCAACGCTTTGTTTACATGGCATGACCTGCATATTAACTAATGGACATTGTTATTGTAAGAGCTAACGCAGAGGAACTACTTTTTTGCCGTGGTAAGCTCACAGCGCCTTGCTCACAGAGACACACAGACTGTTTTCCCGGCCACTAAGGAGGAGTAAGTTAGCCACTGAACTGCTGCTGAGTTGCCCCTGAATTAGGAAAAGTAATTGCTAGATTATTGTACCATCCCTCACAGAGTTATGATAGAAGACTGTGGCCACAATAATAATAAAAATTTTTTTTATTTTTATTTTTTTATTTTTTTAAATTTCTTGTGCGAAACAACCGGTATCGGTCCGTGGGGACCACTGATATACAGGATCTTTACACAGAGTCCTTTAAACAGCAGATCTCTTCCATACAGGATCTTTGACTAGTGTTTTTTAAGTATGTCCTAAAAAACAGCATGGCTCACATGTCATGTATACAATTTGGTTGTATACATGACTATTGGTTGGTAGAGCGGCCGTGCCAGCAACTTGAGGGTTGCAGGTTCGATCCCCGCTTCCGCCATCCTAGTCACTGTCGTTGTGTCCTTGGGCAAGACACTTTACCCACCTGCTCCCAGTGCCATCCACACTGGTTTAAATGTAACTTAGATATTGGGTTTCACAATGTAAAGCGCTTTGAGTCACTTGAGATAAAGCGCTATATAAATGTAATTCACTTCACTTCACTTCACATAAGCAAAGAACTTTGAAATTCCACATTAACCAACTAATTTCAGACCGACTAAATCAGTGGATACTGGCTCTCAACTTAGATCCGAAGACATTGAGCAAGATGAGTTTCTCAGCATTTTTTACCTGACGACTAGGCTAAATTAATTAATTTATGTTGCCGATTAAACGTGTAGTGCCAGTGCTAAATGCTAAGGCAAGGACAATAACTTAATGTTTTAATATAGCCGAAATCTGTTTATCACCCAGTTTCTAAAAACATGTAGCTCATCCTCCGTATATTCAGGCTCAAAAAGATAAGGTTCTGAATCATCACTTGTCCCAAAGTAGTTGTCGTCGTCTCTCACACAATCTGCTATGATTAGTGGTAGTACACACAGACCATTCCTTGGATGCCGTTGTTTGTATTTAAGTTTAGATCAGGGGATTTTGTTATGAGTTTGTGAAGCTAGTTGAGGCACTCGTGATTAGGATCTATATAAGTACTATGGTTGATTGTTGTTGATGAAAGTAGCGTTTGTTGCTAAAATGACGAAAGTACTGAAAATGTTACATGTTGTCATTAATGTGTTGTTTAACAGTACTGCCGTATTTTATGGGCTATAGAGCACACCAGTATTTAAGCCGCACCCACCAAATTTTTGAAGAAAAATATATGTTTTTAAGCGCACCACAGATATATACAGATACAAACTATTTTGTAAATGTTTATATACATACCTTCCTTGTTTTCAAACGGTGCCTGTAACACGGCAGTACAATGGCTGATTAAACCAAACCAAATTCACCGTCATTGACCCACTAACTGCGGAAGCTAGCTCTCCAATCAGCTAAACAGACCCAATAACTCCACGGTGACGTTTTGGGGAATTGACCAAACTGAAACAATACAAAAAGAATGCCATTGTAAGTTAATAATACTAACACAGGCACTTGTAAACGTGTTAGCATATTTGCTAATGCTAACAACGCTAGCTTGATTACCGGTACATTACGATGGCACATACAAATACGCATGAAAACACTCCTACAGACATGGGACGTTTTAGTAAGTGTGAGTTGTTTTAGTTGTATTGTAAAACTTGCAAATGTTGCTTGGAGTGATGAATTAAGAACTCTGTCAGGTTCAAACATCGATGACATCTATTAAACAAGACAAGAAGCAAGGAAATAAACAGAGACAGAATTCAATTTGGCTCAATTTGAGGAGAAACGTCTGGTCTGTACTTTTGTACAGTTTCCAGCATGCTCTGACAAAAAAAGGTTTACGTCTCCTCATTTATTTGGATATTCCATGTTTACACAACAACAGCTGTTTCTAAAGGAATGGGGGGTATGTAAACAGCCATTGTTTTCGGTCACATTAACACAAAAGAAAAAGATGCCTCGGGCTTGGGCTGTTCCTGGATTGAGCTCGGGCAAGTCTTGGATCACAATAGATAACCCCTCCCGTCTCCTCCCATCGTACACAGCGGAATTTTCCAAGCCTTTGGCTTGGTGCAACAAAGACAGCTTTCATCTGTTCACTGGGAACTCAGAGAACGGAAAGTTTTTTGCTAATTTACATACAATTTTTCTGACAAACTCCTTCGAGCAAAAACGCCATGGACGGTCATACTTGCGGTTCAAAGCGCGAAACAGGGCACATTTTCCACTTGCAGCACCTGCAGCGAGCAAACTCGTCCAAAAGATGGTGCCAGAGCACAAACAATAACAGACCATTTCAGTGTCTCTGTCGGTGTAATATAAAAACTATTTGTTGAACACCGGTCATTACTGAAGAAAAATCCATAAATTAGTGTTAAAAAAGTAGCAGCTTATAATCCTGAAAATACGATAATTACATTCACATTCACAGTATGTATATGAAACGTTGTTGGATGTTTTTTTTTTAGAGGGTTTTATAGACAGAATATGTCAATTTCCACCAGCTGCATTGTTAGCCGCCTCTTGCTAGCAGTTTTAGACTATTTAGAACACAAGGAAAAGAGAAAGGTACATGTTCTTGTCTCACATAAGGATTGTTGAGGAAGGGCAAAATTCTAAAAAAAAAAAAAATAGAGCAGTTCTTTAACGTGCGATCCTTTTCCGTAGCTTATCAATCAATCAATCATCAATCAATCTTTATTTATATAGCCCTAAATCACAAGTGTCTCAAAGGGCTGCACAAGCCACAACGATATCCTCGGTACAAAGCCCATATACGGGCAAGGAAAAACTCACCCCAGTGGGACGTCGATGTGAATGACTATGAGAAACCTTGGAGAGGACCGCATATATGGGTAACCCCCCCCCTCTAGGGGAGACCAAAAGCAATGGATGTCGAGTGGGTCTGACATAATATTGTGAGAGTCCAGTCCATAGTGGATCCAACATAATAGTAAGAGTCCAGAGCTTAGGCTCATGGATCTTTTAATGAATGGGAGTATTCTTACCAAAATATACACAGAATACCACAGCGGCTGCCAGGAACGCTCCCAAAGTCTGGAAGAAGAAGAACAAGGGGAACTTCCTCCAAGGCTCTCTGCCGAGCAAACACAGCGCAAAGGTCACAGCGGGGTTGAGGTGTCCACCTAGAGGCGTGAAGAATAATGAGCGTCTTAGTGCTGCACATAAAACAAGCGGTCTCTCGTTTTTGGTTATACGTTCCTCGAGGCGTGAAACCCCGCTCACGGGTCGCCATCGCCACATGATGAGAGGCGGCTTAATTGCGGGATGCTGCGAGGCCGCGAGCGAGGAAACAACTCGTTAGAGCACAAGCAGGCGTTTGTAGTGTCTGTACTTTTGACGATAGCGTCTCTCCTTTCAATTACGGGCGGCGCGGTTTTCCCAGCAAAGTGATGGTAAAGTGACACCTCTCTCGGCATGCGTCTTTGAACCGCTTCATTTCTTCTTCCAGCCCCTCCTCTGCCTCCGCCGAGGCTCGCTCGCTCGCTCGCTCGCTGTCGGTGCGTGAGCGAAGCCATCAAGGTGGTAAATACTGCACTTCACCAAACTGCCAGTTTAGCCTTCGCTGATATTTGGGCTCCGTCAAGCCATCGGTGATAATGACTCGCCTCAGGAAATGAGTGATGGCTACTTCGTGACAATGATGCTAATGTTTACCTCGCATTAGACTACAAACACATTTTCTTCGTCACCTGCTGCTTCAACAGCTGGTAACCATGGCAACTTTAGGTCCACGGTGCAAGCGAGGGAACGCTTCCACAGGCTTACTTGGATCCAAATCTGCCCACTGCACCTGCCTTTTTTTTTTTTTTTTTCAGCCAGCAGCCTATTAACGATTCGAAGCAATGCCTTTTTTAGTTGACAACGTATATATTTGCTTGTGTAAATGGACCACAATATTGGAATGTGAATGGGCGCACATGTTTGCTTTGTGTGTGAGTGACAATTACATCATGTGTGCATATGTGAACGGGCAGATGTTACCATTATGTTTATGTGAATGGACATGCAAAACGACTAGGGATGGGCGTGTCATGAACGAACCATTCAAAATCACTTTCTGTTCCTCGTCACCATTAAGTGGTTCAATGAATTAGCTAGCTAAATTAAAAAAGGAATTTAGGTGATATGTAATTATTTTATACAGCCGTTATACTAACTGCAGCAAACAAACAGAAATATGTTTTTTCTCAAATAGTCGGGTTAGTGCCCCATGGAACATGCTTTATCAGTATCATGCGGTATCATGCGTCAAACCCCATTTCGAAAAGCTGTGCTCTACAAAATGTGCTCATTGCAGACCTTAAACCGGAGTTCCTCACATGGATTAAAAAAAAAAAAATCAGCGCAAATTATTTTATTTATTTTTGTTTTGTTGGCTAAAGTGTTTTATATATTGTGCTTGATTTTGGCAGCGTCAGTGGACCAACGCGGTAGTGTTTTGCCTGAAGGAAGACCACATTTCCCATGAGGACTAGCGCATATAGCGTCAAACTGACATGTCTGCTGTAATTTGTGTAATATAATAACATATAATATAAAAATAAGTATATATATATATATATATATATATATATATATATATATATATATGTTATATATTACATGTATGTTATATTTTATATTGCTACTATGGTACATTTTTAGTCTACTTAATACCTGCATTATCCTTTCCATTCTTACCCTTTCCATCCTTCGAAACTGAGCTACTGTGTGGAACAATTTCCCTTGTGGATCAATAAAGTTTGTGTCAGGTTCAAACACTGATGACATCTGTTAAACAAGACAAGAAACAAGGAATTAAACAGAGACAGAATTAAATTTGGCTCAATTGAGGAAAGACGCCTGGGCTGTACTCTTGTACAGTCTCCAGCACGCTCTGGCGAAAGATTGTACGCCTCCTCTTTAGAGTGTCCACCCTGAGATCGGTAGGTTGTGAGTTCAAACCCCGGCCGAGTCATACCAAAAACTATAAAAATGGGACCCATTACCTCCCTGCTTGGCACTCAGCATCAAGGGTTGGAATTGGGGGTTAAATCACCAAAAATGATTCCCGGGCGCGGCCACCACTGCTGCCCACTGCTCCCCTCACCTCCCAAGGGGTGATCAAGGGTGATGGGTCAAATGCAGAGAATAAATTCTGACAATCATTGGTACTTTAACTTTTATTTGGACTTTCCCTGATTACATGGCAATAGCTGTTTCTAAGGGACGGGGGTCGTAAACAGCCATCGCCTTTGATTAAAACGGTTCAAAGAAAAGGTCGTAAAACAGTTCAAAGAAGAGGGCGCCTGGAGGGAGGTCAGGCCCTGCTTCCTCTTCGCTTTGTAGTTCTCGGGTCAAGACAATATCTTTCTGTTGATTACAATACATAAAAGAAACAGAACACCTTCATGTTGCTTCCCATCCTACACAGTGGAGTTTTACAAGCCTTCTGCTTGGTAGGATTAAAGACAGCTTTTGTCCTCTCGCCCGGAACTCATTGAAACACAAAGTTTTGTGATAATTTAGATACAATTATTCTAACAGTTTTTCTAAGTCTAAGTGATATTGGCACATATTACAAATAGTACATATCTAATGGCTATGCTGACGATTTTAAATAGCAGAAATGATTTTGGGCTGCGCTCCAAACAAGACGCCACTACCAACAATGTGTCGGGGCGGATGCAGGTCCAAAACAAAGAAAGACATGGCGGGAGAGTTTTTTCGAATAAAGTAGTGTGGAATTGCGAACTATCAAGCTGGTGGCTATTTATTGCTGCAGCACAAATTTCCGATAGCTAACATTAGCATTATCATTTTGATTTGAGCATCGAAAGTCACTTACTAGTTTAGCAGGAACAGAGCGAAGGCGGCATCGGTCTGAAAACACTCATCTTTGAGCTCACGCCAGCGAGTGAAAGCCAGGCCAATGTTGATCCTTGACAGTCCTTTTATCCGGCCGGGTAAGCTCCATTTGTCTCCTCAGACAAACATTTTTGTTTCTTTGTTTTTTTTTTGCAGCTTCTGCCATGATAGCAGTATTTGCACGTAGGCGTTTGCATCGACTTCCGTCTTTTTAACTAATGGGGAAAGAGGGAGTGTCATATGCTGTAAAGCAAACCAAAACTTTTGTAGTTTTTTGTGTGGCAGGAACTCTCCAACCTTCCTAAGTGACAGTAAACGCGATACAGACCCTTCAGGCCATGACAAAGGTGTGATTTAACCAGTTGTAAGTCAACGTATCATTCCAAAAGTTATGACAATATTTTGTGAAGGTTGAAAAGTTACTTAGTGATGCTTTAATGTTGCTGATCAATTTGAATGCGTTGTTTTTTATTCAGTTAATTTAGTTGTATTTTTTTTAGGGATGTCCGAGAATGGCTTTTTGCCAATATCCGATATTCTGGTATTGTCCAACTCTTTAATTACAGATACCGATATCAACCGATACGGATATCAACCGATATATACAGTCGTGGAATTAACACATTATTATGCCTAATTTGGACAACCAGGTATGGTGAAGATAAGGTACTTAAAAAAAAATAAAAATAAAATAAAAAATTATTAAAACATTTTCTTGAATAAAAAAGAAAGTAAAACAAAATAAAAACAGTTACATTGAAACTAGTAATTAATGAAAATGAGTAAAATTAACTGTTAAAGGTTAGTACTATTAGTGGACCAGCAGCACGCACAATCATGTGTGCTTACGGACTGTATCCCTGCAGACTGTATTGATATATTTTGATATATAATGTAGGAACCACAATATTAATAACAGAAAGAAACAACCCTTTTGTGTGAATGAGTGTGAATAGGGGAGGGAGGTTGTTTTGGTTGGTGCACTAATTGTAAGTGTATCTTGTGTTTTTTATGTTGATTTAATAAAAACAAAAACAAAAAAACAAAACGGTACCGATAATAAAAAAAACGATACCGATAATTTCCGATATTGCATTTTAACGCATTTATTGGCCGATAATATCGGACATCTCTAATTTTTTTTATTACGAAGTGGTTTAAGTCGGTCAACAAATGTTTAAAGTTTAGATAAGGATACTTTTTTTTAGCACATTGATGCACTAAAAATATTTTCTCTCACAGACTAAAAAAGAATGTTAATAACATTATTGTAAGTTGATCCATATTTCTTTATTTTTCTGTTTTCTTAAATGTTAATAAGGATACAACAGTATGCAGAGGTGTACTTATAACACATTTTTGCTATTTATAGTCACGCCAGAGATGTTTTTTTCTTCCTGTGGCGGGCGTAACAGAAAATAATTGCGAAGCACTGCCTTAAATCAACTGTCCTTTCCACTTCCTGCCTGAGCTGAATCACAGGGCGCTTGACAAAGACTCGACTGAATCACTGATACCGAGTGAACGAACCCTTGCGTCTCACCGAATCCTCATTGAATAAAGATTTGTGAACAAAGGTCTCACTGAATTACAGTATTTTTCTCACCCACTAAATTTGAGAAGAAAGAAAGATTTTTGTTCTTATGTTAGCCACACTGGATTTGAAGCCGTAGAAATACAAACCCCGTTTCCATATTCACTTATGTCCTCTGTGTATTTAATTTATATTTGCATGCCTCATGACACAATATCTGTATGTATTATTGGCTGCATTTCTGATTGTGTGCCATGTTGTTCCAGACCACAGCAACAGTTACCATGTTGTTCCAGACCACAGCAAACGTTACCCAGCTTGCAAAGATTGTAATAAATCCATTAGAAGAAGACAGCCTGTCCTTTCCTCTAACTTGGACACACACATCTATATCTTTGGCAGTTTTAAGCCAGTAATTTCCAGGAGTTATCTAACCCTCTGAGACACTTACTTAATGCGTTGCCTTCATTATAAGGCTTTTAACTTTTTGCGGCTCCAGACAGATTTGTTTTTTGTATTTTTGGTCAAATATGGCTCTTTCAACATGTTGGGTTGCCGACCCCTGGTTTAGTCGTTTACCATCACTAAAAAAAATGTTTGTCATATGCATACTTGCCAACCCTCCCGGATTTTCCGGGAAACTCCCGAAATTCAGCGCCCGAAAACCTCCCGGGACAAATGTTCTCCCGAAAATCTCCCGAAATTCAGGCGGAGCTGGAGGCCATGCCCCCTCCAGCTTCATGCGGACCTGAGTCCGCTTTCCCACAACATAAACAACGTGCCTGCCCAATCATTATAACTGTAGAATGATCGAGGACGAGTTCTGGGCTTATTGTTAGGCAGTTTCATTAACGTCCTCCCAGCACGGTAACAACACACAACAACAGCAGTCACGTTTTCGTCTACCGTAAAGCTGTTTGTCTGCCGTAAACAGCAATGTTGTGACACTCTTAAACAGGACAATACTGCCATCTATTGCATTTGATGAAAGCACTTTTGTGCGTGCCACACAGCAATGCATCATCAGAGAGGGTGTTCAGCATGGTTAAAAAAAATCGTGACAGACAATAGAACAAGGATGGACAATTCAACCCTTAACTCAACAATGAGTAGATGAGTGTTATGTGTGTGTGTATGTGTAAATAAATGAACACTGAAATTCAAGTATTTCTTTTATTTATATATATATACAGTCAAGAAAATAAGTATTTGAACACCCTGCTATTTTGCAAGTTCTCCCACTTAGAAATCATGGAGGGGTCTGAAATTTTCATGGTAGGTGCATGTCCACTGTATGAGAGATAACCTAAAAAGAAAAATCCAGAAATCACAATCTATCATTTTTTAACAATTTATTTGTGTGATACAGCTGAAAATAAGTATTTGAACACCAACATTAATATTTGGTAGAGTAGCCTTTGTTTGCAATTACAGAGTTCAAACGTTTCCTGTAGTTCTTCACCAGGTTTGCACAGACTACAGGAGGGATTTTGGCCCACTCCTCCACACAGATCTTCTCTAGATAGTCAGGTTTCTGGGCTGTCGCTGAGTAACACAGACTTTCAGCTCCCTCCAAAGATTTTCAATTGGATTTAGGTCTGGAGACTGGCTAGGCCACTCCAGAACCTTGATATGGTTCTTACAAAGCCACTTCTTGGTTTTCCTGGCTGTGTGCTTTGGGTCATTGTCATGTTGGAAGATCCAGCCACGACTCATCTTCAATGATCTGACTGAGGGAAGGAGGTTTTTGGCCAAAATCTCACAATACATGGCTGCAGTCATCCTCTCCTTAATACAGTACAGTCGTCCTGTCCCATGAGCAGAAAAACACCCCCAAAGCGTGATGCTACCACCCCCATGTTTCACAGTAGGGATGGTGTTCTTGGGATGCTACGCATCATTCTTTTTCCTCCAAACACGCATAGTGGAATTATGACCAAAAAGGTCAATTTTGGTCTCATCTGTCCACAAAACTTTCTCCCATGACTCCTCTGGATCATCCAAATGGTCATTGGCAAACTTAAGACGGGCCTTAACATGTGCTGGTTTAAGCAGGGGAACCTTCCGTGCCATGCATGATTTCAAACCATGACGTCTTAGTGTATTACCAACAGTGACCATGGAAACAGTGGTCCCAGCTCTTTTCAGGTCATTGACCAAGTCCTGCCGTGTAGTCCTGGGCTGATTCCTCACCTTTCTTAGCATCATTGAGACCCCACCAGGTGATATCTTGCATGAGGCTCCACTCCGATTGAGATTGACCGTCATGTTTAGCTTCTTTCATTTTCTAATGATTGCTCCAACAGTGGACCTTTTTTCACCAAGCTGCTTGGCAATTTCTCCGTAGCCCTTTCCATCCTTGTGGAGTTGTACAATTTTGTCTCTGGTGTCTTTGGACAGCTCTTTGGTCTTAGCCATGCTGAATGTTTGGGTCTTACTGATTGTATGGGCTGGACAGGTGTATTTATGCCGCTAACGACCTCACACAGGTGCATTTGATTCAGGATAATACAGTGGAGTGGAGGAGGACTTTTAAAGGCGGACTAACAGGTCTTTGAGGGTCAGAATTCTAGCTGATGGACAGGTGTTCAAATACTTATTTTCAGCTGTATCACACGAATAAATTGTTAAAAAATCATAGATTGTGATTTCTGAATTTTTCTTTTTAGGTTATGTCTCATACAGTGGACATGCACCTACCGTGAACATTTCAGACCCCTCCATGATTTCTAAGTGGGAGAACTTGCAAAATAGCAGGGTGTTCAAATACTTATTTTCTTGACTGTATATATATATATATATATATATATATATATATATATATATATATATATATATATATATATATATATATATATAATATAAATATAAATAATAAAATAAATATAAATAATAAAATAAATATATATTTATAGCTAGAATTCACTGAAAGTCAAGTATTTCTTATATATATATATGAAATACTTGACTTGGTGAATTCTAGCTGTAAATATACTCCTCCCCTCTTAACCACGCCCCCACCCCCCACCTCCCGAAATCGGAGGTTTCAAGGTTGGCAAGTATGGTCATATGTATGCCTGTGAATGAATATACAGATGTTGCAGCTTCTGTGTATGCGAGTGGACTGACAAACATGTTTTTATTTTACGCGTGACACGTGGACAAACAGACTTGTGATTGGTAGGGTTAGATTTGAATTGTTTGAATTTTAATGATTCCCGAGTCCTCATTTAAATTCAAGTTCCTAAAGAGTATCAGTTCCGATTCTTAAATAGGCATGGTCATCATGAAAGTTTGCATGGTTGAAAGGAGGGTGCTAACCAGCGTCATTTTTGGATGAAATTTCCCCTTTTATTAAGTACCGTATTTTTCGGACTCTAAGTCGCCCCGGAGTATAAGTCGCACCGGCCGAAAATGCATAATAAAGAAGGAAAAAAACATATATAAGTCACATTTTTTGGGGTAATTTATTTGATAAAACCCAACACCAAGAATAGACATTTGAAAAGCAATTTAAAATAAATAAAGAATAGTGAACAACAGGCTGAATAAGTGTACGTTATATGACGTATAAATAACCAACTGAGAACGTGCCTGGTATGTTAACGTAACATATTATGGTAAGAGTCATTCAAATAACTATAACATATCGAACATGCTATACGTTTACCAAACAATCTGTCACTCCTAATCGCTAAATCCCATGAAATCTTATACGTCTAGTCTCTTACGTGAATGAGCTAAATAATATTATTTGATATTTTACGATAATGTGTTAATAATTTCACAAATAAGTCGCTCCTGATTAAAAACTACTGAACTATGAAAAAAACTGCGACTTATAGTCCGAAAAATACGGTAGGCAAAAATGTTCCCTTTAAAAACAAAAACCTAAATAAATATATGACCTAAAATATTGTCATTCATCCATCCATCCATCTTCTTCCGCTTATCCGAGGTCGGGTCGCGGGGGCAGCAGCCTAAGCAGGGAAGCCCAGACTTCCCTCTCCCCAGCCACTTCGTCCAGCTCCTCCCGGGGGATCCCGAGGCGTTCCCAGGCCAGCCGGGAGACATAGTCTTCCCAACGTGTCCTGGGTCTTCCTCGTGGCCTCCTACCGGTCGGACATGCCCTAAACACCTCCTTAGGGAGGCGTTCGAGTGGCATCCTGACCAGATGCCCGAACCACCTCATCTGGCTCCTCTCGAGTCATTCTGATTGATAAAAATAACTCAAACTAAAATTAAAAAGACACTATTGAACGATATCCTCATTTTTTTATAGACTTGCCTCCTCTTTTCTCTGGGGTGTTTTGGTGTTGATGTTATTGCAATATTGTGTGAAGTGTTTATTTTTGAAAACCTCATGAAAAAACATTTACCGCACACATACTCTGTGTTTATGTGTTCGTCCGTCTGATGCTGCAGACACTCAAAGATGTTACTGCGCCTTTTTTCTCCTGAAAGCTACTTTTTACATAATGAAATACTCAGAGAGCTACTCATTTTTGAAACATTTATTCATAAAGCTTATTTCAACCCAAACAAAGGGACGCTTTCAGGAGATCCTCTGGCCTTAGTCTCTCTGATTGGTCAAAAGCCCCTCACGTGACTACAGGGCACCATGTTTGCTACCAATTTTGAAACCGAGCTGGTCCTACTCTCTCTATACAAGGCCGGGGCGGGGGCGCGTTGGACCCCAGGTAACATGATGTATCATACTTCAAACCCTGTGTACTGAACAACGTGCTCGTTGTAGCCATTAATCCTGACTTCCTCATTTTTACATACTGTGACCCCGAGTTAATGTTGCTGATGAATTTCAATGTATTATTAATTATTGAGTTGTTTTCTTCCAGTATTAAATGGCTCAAGTCAGTCAAAACATTTTTGTTATTATTATTAATAGGGGACAGCGTGGCGCAGTGGGTAGAGTGGCCGTGCCAGCAACCTGAGGGTTCCTGGTTCGATCCCCACCTTCTACCAATTTAGTCACATCCGTTGTGTCCTTGAGCAAGACACTTCACCCTTGCTCCTGATGAGTCATGGTTAGGGCCTTGCATGGCAGCTCCCGCCATCAGTGTGTGAATGTGTGTGTCGTACTTGCCAACCTTGAGACCTCCGATTTCAGGAGGTGGGGGGTGGGGGCGTGGTTAAGAGGGGAGGAGTATATTGACAGCTAGAGTTCACCAAGTCAAGTATTTCATATATATATATATATATATATATATATATATATATATATATATATATATATATATATATATATATATATATATATATATATACAGGTAAAAGCCAGTAAATTAGAATATTTTGAAAAACTTGATTTATTTCAGTAATTGCATTCAAAAGGTGTAACTTGTACATTATATTTATTCATTGCACACAGACTGATGCATTCAAATGTTTATTTCATTTAATTTTGATGATTTGAAGTGGCAACAAATGAAAATCCAAAATTCCGTGTGTCACAAAATTAGAATATTACTTAAGGCTAATACAAAAAAGGGATTTTTAGAAATGTTGGCCAACTGAAAAGTATGAAAATGAAAAATATGAGCATGTACAATACTCAATACTTGGTTGGAGCTCCTTTTGCCTCAATTACTGCGTTAATGCGGCGTGGCATGGAGTCGATGAGTTTCTGGCACTGCTCAGGTGTTATGAGAGCCCAGGTTGCTCTGATAGTGGCCTTCAACTCTTCTGCGTTTTTGGGTCTGGCATTCTGCATCTTCCTTTTCACAATACCCCACAGATTTTCTATGGGGCTAAGGTCAGGGGAGTTGGCGGGCCAATTTAGAACAGAAATACCATGGTCCGTAAACCAGGCACGGGTAGATTTTGCGCTGTGTGCAGGCGCCAAGTCCTGTTGGAACTTGAAATCTCCATCTCCATAGAGCAGGTCAGCAGCAGGAAGCATGAAGTGCTCTAAAACTTGCTGGTAGACGGCTGCGTTGACCCTGGATCTCAGGAAACAGAGTGGACCGACACCAGCAGATGACATGGCACCCCAAACCATCACTGATGGTGGAAACTTTACACTAGACTTCAGGCAACTTGGATCCTGTGCCTCTCCTGTCTTCCTCCAGACTCTGGGACCTCGATTTCCAAAGGAAATGCAAAATTTGCATGGTTGGGTGATGGTTTGGGGTGCCATGTCATCTGCTGGTGTCGGTCCAAATTAGGCATAATAATGTGTTAATTCCACGACTGCATATATCAGTTGATATCGGCATCGGTTGATATCGGTATCGGTAATTAAAGAGTTGGACAATATCGGATATCGGCAAAAAGCCACTATCGGACATCCCTACTTGTGAGTGACAGCTTTGCAACAGTTGATATTCTAGAGTCAAGCATGTTTTACTCAATATAGTTTATAGAATCTCAGCTACAAGCTGTAATATCTTACTGAGATCATTTAGGACCAAAACACTTAAAACAAGTAAAACACTCTAACATAAAATCTGCTTAGTGAGAAGAATTATCTTATTAGACAGAAAATAAGCAAATATCACCCTTATTTGAGATATTTAATCTTACTTAGATTTCAGTTTTTGCAGTGTAGGTACCTTAAAATGTGAAAGGTGACCATCCCTACCAATTACTAGGATTGGGCATCGAGTGTTGCGCCTGGGTGGGAACCGGCAGAAAATAATTGAGAAACACTGGGTTAGAGGAAAAAGGGCGCAGGGCATCATGTCAAAGACGGGGCACTCTTTAATTTCCACAGGTGTTACATCATCTTTGTCGTGCACACTCCTTTGCACGATACAACAGCCTCGCATACTTTTGCACTGCGCAGACCGGCACAATTTTTTTTGTATTTATTTATTTTTTTGGAACGCCTACAAACACCGTTCATGACCTACTGTTTCTTCTTCGTTGGCGGTGGCTATTTTTTTCGGCCGGACATCAAAACTAGGAATCAATCCATCCATCCATCCATTTTCTACCGCTTGTCCCGTTCGGAGTCGCGGGGGGTGCTTGAGCCTATCTCAGCTGCATTCAGGCGGAAGGCGGTGTACACTCTGGACAAGTCGCCACCTAATCAAAATGGAAAAAAACTGAATGATTCCAAGAGAATCGTAATGCTAGTCCCGGTTCCCTCCGATGCGCAACACTTGATGCCCAATCCTAGTAATTGGTAGGGATGGTTGCCTTTCACATTTGAAAGTACCTGCACTTTGGAACCGATTTTACCAATATTCGGTACTTCTGTGTGTGTCAATGTTATTTTTTGCACAGGGGTTAGTGCATGTGCCTCACAATACGAATTCTGAGTTCAATTCCGGGCTCGGGATCTTTCTGTGTGGAGTTTGCATGTTCTCCCCGTGACTGCGTGGTAGAGATGCGCGGTTTGCGGACACAACCGCGGAGTCCGCGGATTATCCGCGGATCGGGCGGATGAAATTAAAAAAACTAAGATTTTATCCGCTCGCGGGTCGGGTCGGGCGGATTAATTTTTTTTTTTTTTTTTTTTTTTTGCGGGTGGCAGTTAAACCAATTCGGTACATAGTTAAATGTTGTTACCCACATACGAAAAACGAGCAGGCACCTGCTGCATATGCCACAACAGAAGAAAAAAAAAGAAAAGAGATGGACACTTTTACGGAGCGGAGAAGGGACGCCTCGCCGGGGTCCGGGACCGAGGCCCCTTCCCCCGAGAGGGCCCCACCGGGAGCCGTAGCTGAGGCGATCCGCGAGAAGGGCCCGACGCACGTCCAGGGTCACTACCGCGCCCACCGCACCGACACCCCGCCTCGTCCGCTTTCGCCGCGGCCGGCGTCACGCGCAGCAGGTAAGCAGCTTACCTGCCCGCCAGGGGGCTCGTAACATGGGTCACTCCGCGCGCTCCGCCCGCGCAGCTTACCTGCTTGCCACCCCTGTTGCCGGGGGCGCGTAACAGGGGTCACTCCGCGCGTAGTGCGCTCATGAAAGGGGTGGGGCTCACCCTGGTTGATATAGAGAGCAGGACGGTGGCCATGGAAGTTGGAACCCGCTAAGGAGTGTGTAACAACCCACCTGCCGAATCAACTAGCCCTGAAAATGGATGGCGCTGGAGCGTGGGCCCATATCTGGCCGTCGCCGGCAGCGAGACGCGCTTGGAGGTGCGCTCAGCGCGGCTCCCATATGATTGCGCACTGGTGTGCGTCTGGGTCGTGACAGCGTGGGACGCGAATTTCTGTGCATTGGATCAGTCTCCTTTCTTTAACAGGCAAAAGCTTTATAACCTCACCATACCTGCCAACTTTTAAATCAGAAAAACCTAGTAGCCAGGGTCCAAGGGCCGCAGGCCCCGGTAGGTCCAGGACAAAGTCCTGGTGGAGGGTTCAGGGCTTCGCCCCCCGACGCAAAATGACTATTAGCATTCAGACAGGTTAAAATGTTGCTAAAACCATCACTTTTCTATCAGTCACAGTGACTTTTCAAAACAAAAATATTACAGCAAAAATCATATGGGTTGATTGACATGTTTATTCTGTAAGCTAACTTCAATAGTTTGAAATTATTTTGACAGTTAATGCCAGTTATCCTGTCAACCTTTCACAAGACTTCAATTTGTTAATTGAAAGTATAAATAGTATAAACACTTTTTACAGTATGTCGTGCTGTGAAATACAGCCGACAGGATTGCGCATGCATGGTGCAGGAGAACAAAGGACTTCTTTCATTTAAGGTTTGTGATAAACCATCAAACTCATTCGTTAAAAAAACTCTATAGTAATATAAAGCGAATTTTTCTGGACATTATCATGCAAGAAAAGTTTATTTTTGGGACCGCGATCACCGCGTAATGATTTTTAAAGGTTGCATTACAAACATTTAACTGTCCCATGTGATCAGCCAGTGCGATTGGAAGTCCATGCTCAATTATTGCCTCAGTAAATAAAACTTCGGCATTTATCACATCCAAAGAATCTGTTTGGGCGACGAAAAACGTTGAAAGTTTTCCACTTGTATCGCTAGCAACGGCATTAGACTTGTGTTTTTTTGTCCCAACGTGGTCTTTTACATCGCTAATTCCTCCGTGTCCGATCGAAAAATCTTGTCTGCACAAGGTGCAATTCGCGTAGTTTTCACCCTTTTTTTAATTTTTTTATTAATATTAGATATATAACAACGGGCGGATGGTGGGCGGATGCAGTTCTGATCAAACGTTACATCGGGTGGATGGCGGATGGTTGACGACTTTCTGACGCGGTTGCGGATGAAATAATTGCCTATCCGCGCATCTCTACTGCGTGGGTTCCCTCCGGGTACTCCGGCTCCAAAAAAATACATGCACCTGGGGATAGGTTGATTGGCAACACTAAATTGACCCTAGTGTGTGAATGTGAGTGTGACTGTTGTCTGTCTATCTGTGTTAACCCTGCGATGAGGTGGCGACTTGTCCAGGGTGTACCCCGCCTTTCGCCTGAATGCAGCTGAGATAGGCTCCAGCACCCCCCGCGATGCCGAAAGGGACAAGCTGTAGAAAATGGATGGATGGATTGACTAAAATCTAATTTTTAATGTAACATTTCAAAATGTGCTTATTATGATGACTGTGCTGTCCAGCTACGTCCTTTTTTTGTTATTACATTTATGAGTGTCTTTTGCAAGTATTATATAGTGAACATGCAGTTGCATTTCAAATGTGTTAGATAGCAGTGCATAGGCCACAGTGTGTTGCTCAGAAGAGGCCTTTGCCATGAAGCTGAATGTGACGGTTCGTCTCATGTTGCTCCCTACAAAGTCTTTAAACTGTAAGTATTGTATTTATTATATAATAATTAGAGGTTATCGGCCGATAACTGCTTTAAAATGTAATATCGGAAATTATCGGTATCGGTTTCAAAATTATCGGTATCGGTTTCAAAAAGTAAAATGTATGACTTTTTAGAACGCTGCTGTACGGAGTGCTACACGGACGTAGGGAGAGGTACAGAGCGCCAATAAACCTTAAAGGCACTGCCTTTGCGTGCCGGCCCAATCACATAATATCTACGACTTTACACACACACAAGTCAATGCAATCATACTTGGTCAAAAGCCATACAGGACACACTGAGGGTGGCCGTATAAACAACTTTAACGCTGTTACAAATATGCGCCACACTGAACTCACACCAAACAAGAATGACAAACACTTTTCAGGAGAACATCCGCACCGTAACACAACATAAACACAACAGAACAAATACCCAGAACCCCTTGCAGCACTAACTCTTCCGGGACGCTACAATATACACCCCCCCGCTACTCCCCACCTCACCCCCTCCCCCCGACCTTGCCCACCTCAACCTCCTCATGCTCTCTCAGGGAGAGCCTGTCCCAAATTCCAAGCTGCTGTTTTGAGGCATGTTAAAAAAAATAATGCACTTTGTGACTTCAATAATAAATATGGCAGTGCCATGTTGGCATTTTTTTCCATTTATTTTGGAAAACCTTGTTACATTGTTTAATGCATCCATCACAACAAAATTAGGCATAATAATGTGTTAATTCCACGACTGTATATATCTGTATCGGTTGATATCGGAATTGGTAATTAAGAGTTGGACAATATCGGATATCGGCAAAAAAGCCATTATCGGACATCTCTATTAATAATATATAATGTGACATATATGGGGCAGCACAGTGGCAGAGGGGTTAGTGCATCTGCCTCACAATACGAAGGTCCTGAGTAGTCCTGGGTTCAATCCCGGGCTCGGGATCTTTCTGTGTGGAGTTTGCATGTTCTCCCCGTGACTGCGTGGGTTCCCTCCGGGTACTCCGGCTTCCTCCCACCTCCAAAGACATGCACCTGGAGATAGGTTGATTGGCAACACTAAATTGGCCCTAGTGTGTGAATGTCTATCTGTGTTGGCCCTGCGATGAGGTGGCGACTTGTCCAGGGTGTACCCCGCCTTCCGCCCGATTGTAGCTGAGATAGGCTCCAGCGCCCCCCGCGACCCCGAAGGGAATAAGCGGTAGAAAATGGATGGATGGATGGTGACATATATGTTATATTTTATATTGCTATTATGGTACATTTTTAGTCTACTTTATACCTTTTGTGTTTGCTCTATTTTTGTGCCCTTGTGTGAATGATCCTTTCCATCCTTTGTTACTGAGCTACTGTGTGGAACAATTTCCCTTGTGGATCAATAAAGTTTGTCTAAGTCTGAAAGTCTATTACACACTTGCCGTTTGGTTGTAGTGTTCTTCCTAGTTGTAGTTTTCCGTACCAAATTTTGCCTAACTTTACCTTTTAGTGTTTTCTATCAGGCCTACTTGCTTTGTTGGCAATGGAAATTGTCACATCACAGAGAGGCAGTTTGGCTGAGTCCCTTCTGAGTGCTGCTTGGGTGATTGAAGTGTTTGAGCTAGTGTTTAGTCTGCAACAGGGTGTGACATCACCAGGTATTGAAAGATAGCACCGTTTGATTTTAACTGTACTGACGGATTTCGGTACGGCCACTTCAGTCTGTAAAGATGTGAGACCAAGACTCATAGGAAAATCGTTTTATAATATTAGATATGCGAACTTTGAGTTGTTCAGTTCAATTTGTTTTAAAAGTATGGCGACCTTCAAGGACAATTTTGCCTTATGTGGTGAGATACCAGGGTTTCTCCAACGACATCTGCGTTTCAGTTGTCATAATAACAAGATGGTCAGCAGAGGCAGTAGTGAGTCACCGCGTTTAAAATACAAAACTCAAAACCAGTGAAGTTGAGACGTTGTGTAAATCGTAAATAAAAACAGAATACAATGATTTGCTAATCCTTTTCAACCTATATTTCATTGAATAGACTGCAAAGACAAGATACTTAACATTCGAACTGGTAAACTTTGTTATTTTTTTGCAAATATTAGCTTATTTGGAATTTGATGCCTGCAACATGTTTCAAAAAAGCTGGCACAAGTGGCAAAAAAGACTGAGAAAGTTGAGGAATGCTCATCAAACACTTGTTTGGAACATCCCACAGGTGAACAGGCTAATTGGGAACAGGTGGGTGCCATGATTTGGTATAAAAGCAACTTCCATGAAATGCTCAGTCATTCAAAATCAAGGACGGGGCGAGGGTCACCACTTTGTGAACAAATGCGTGAGCAAATTGTCGAACAGTTTAAGAACAACATTTCTCAACGAGCTATTGCAAGGAATTTAGGGTTTTCACCATATACGGTCCGTAATATCATCAAAAGGTTCAGAGAATCTGGAGAAATCACTGCACATAACATTGAACGCCCGTGACTTTTGATCCCTCAGGCGTTACTGCATCAAAAACCGACATCAGTGTGGAAAGGATATCACCACATGGGCTCAGGAACACTTCAGAAAACCACTGTCAGTAACTACAGTGTGTCGCTACATCTGTAAGTGCAAGTTAAAACTCTACTATGCAAAGCCAAAGCCATTTATCAACAACACCCAGAAACGCCGCCGGCTTCACAGGGCCCGAGCTCATCCAAGATGGACTGATGCAAAGTGGAAAAGTGTTCTGTGGTCTGACAAGTACACATTTCAAATAGTTTTTGGAAACTGTGGACGTTGTGTCCTCCGGAACAAAGAGGAAAAGAACCATCCGGACTGTTATCGGCGCACATTTCAAAAGCCAGCATCTGTGATGGTATGGGGGTGTATTATCCATGTTATCAATGCCCAAGGCATGGATAACTTACTTATCTGTGAAGGCGCCATTAATGTTAAAAGGTACGTACAGGTTTTGGAGCAACATACGTGTATGTTGCCATCCAAGCGACACTATCATGGACGCCCCTGCTTATTTCAGCAAGACAATGCCAAGCCACGTGTTACAACAGCGTGGCTTCGTAGTAAAAGAGTGCGGGTACTAGACTGGCCTGCCTGTAGTCCATACCTGTCTCTTATTGAAAATGTGTGGTGCATTATGAAGTGTAAAATACGATAACAGAGACCCTGGACTGTTGAACAACTTAAGCTGTACATCAAGCTAGAATGGGAAATAATTTCACCTGCAAAGCTTCAAAAATTGGTCCCCTCGGTTCCCAAACGTTTACTAAGTGTTGGTAAAAGGAAAGGCCATGTAACACAGTGGTAAAAATGCCTCTGTGTCAACTTTTTTGCTATGTGTTGCTGCCATTAAATTCTAAGTTAATGATAATTTGCCAAAAAAAAAAAGAAGTTTCTTAGTTCGAACATTAAATATCTTGTCTTTGCAGTCTATTCAATTGAATAGAAGTTGAAAAGGATTTGCAAATCATTGTATTCTGTTTTTATTTACTATTTACACAACGTGCCAACTTCACTGGTTTTGGGTTTTGTACTACTGTCCACATCCATTGGACATTTTAAACAGCAGCATGACATCTCACCTTAGACAGGTCCACTGACGAGGACGCCCAGTGCCGCACCACCTCCGACAGCGAAGTTGACCGAGAGAAATGTCCCGTGCGAGCCACGGCTCAGCATCCACTGAGCCACTGCGGCACAGCTAAACATCTGGATGGAGGAGGGAAAACAAACTTTTGTTCTTTTTACTGCTGCTGATGAACATCTAACAGGGACTATATAGCTAGCGCAGTACGTATCATACAGTATACGTCTGGATTAGTTTTTGCCTCATCCCTCACTTAAAGGGGAACTGCACTTGTTTATTGAAATTAGCATATCAATCACAATCCTTATATAGGACAACAACACATTTTTCTGTTTTTATGCATTTGAACTAAATAAATGCGAGCAAAATTTAATTGAATGGGAATCCCTCTATTCTGCCTATAAAGCGCTTAAAAACAAAACAAAAAAAACATCAAGGTTTTATACACACCTTGTAAGTATACAGTATATGTAATGTAGTACCAGGCACAATTATAGTAAGATGCAATATTTACATATTTTGATAATTTACATTAATTTCAAAAAAGCATCACAATGTTCGCTTTTTTTCTCTTCAACATTACTCACTGCAGACCATACTTGCCAAAGATAAAGTTAAAGTTAAAGTACCAATGATTGTCACACACACACTAGGTGTGGCGAAATTATTCTCTGCATTTGACCCATCACCCTTGATCACCCCCTGGGAGGTGAGGGGAGCAGTGGGCAGCAGCGGTGGCTGCGCCCGGGATTCATTTTTGGTGATTTAACCCCCAATTCCAACCCTTGATGCTGAGTGCCAAGCAGGGAGGTAATGGGTCCCATTTTTATAGTCTTTGGTATGACTCGACCAACCTTGAGACCTCCGATTTCGGGAGGCGGGGGGCGTGGTCGGGGGTGGGGCGAGGGCGTGGGTGGGGGCGGGGGGCGTGGTTGGGGGCGTGGTTAAGAGGGTAGGAGTATATTTACAGCTAGAATTCACCAAGTCAAGTATTTCATATATATATATATATATATACATATACCATGTTTTTGGAGTATAAGTCGCACCGGAGTATAAGTCGCACCCACCGAAAATGCATAATAAAGAA
>NC_084586.2:6272500-6402500 GCF_033978685.3 Nerophis lumbriciformis | reverse complement strand
AATGATTTGCAAATCCTTTTCAACCCATATTCAATTGAATATGCTACAAAGACAACATATTTGATGTTCAAACTGATAAACTTTTTTTTTTTTGCAAATAATCATGAATTTTAGAATTTGATGCCAGCAACACGTGACAAAGAAGTTGGGAAAGGTGGCAATAAATACTGATCAAGTTGAGGAATGCTCATCAAACACTTACCGTATTTTCCGCACTATAAGGCGCACCTAAAAACCACAAATTTTCTCAAAAGCTGACAGTGCGCCTTATAACCCGGTGCGCTTTATATATGGATTAATATTAAGATTCATTTTCATAAAGTTTCGGTCTCGCAACTTCGGTAAACAGCCGCCATCTTTTTTCCCGGTAGAACAGAAAGCGCTTCTTCTTCTACGCAAGCAACCGCCAAGGTAAGCACCCGCCCCCATAGAACAGGAAGCGCTTCTTCTTCTACTGTAAGCAACCACCCGCCCGCGTAGAAGAAGAAAAAGCGCGCGGATATTACCGTACGTTTCATTTCCTTTGTGTGTTTACATCTGTAAAGACCACAAAATGGCTCCTACTAAGCGACAGGGATCCGGTTCATGAAAAGACGCAATGTCTCCATCCGCACACGGATTACTATTTCACAGCAACTGATATTCCTGTGAACCGCACTGTGGATACAACGGGAGCACGTACGGTGAATATTCGCACCACAGGGAATGAGAAGTCATCCTTCACTGTGGTTCTAGCTTGCCATGCTAATGGCCAGAAACTTCCACCCATGGTGATATTCAAAAGGAAGACCTTGCCACCAGCAGATGACATGGCACCCCAAACCATCACTGATGGTGGAAACTTTACACTAGACTTCAGGCAACGTGGATCCTGTGCCTCTCCTGTCTTCCTCCAGACTCTGGGACCTCGATTTCCAAAGGAAATGCAAAATTTGCATGGTTGGGTGATGGTTTGGGGTGCCATGTCATCTGCTGGTGTCGGTCCACTCTGTTTCCTGAGATCCAGGGTCAACGCAGCCGTTTACCAGCAAGTTTTAGAGCACTTCATGCTTCCTGCTGCTGACCTGCTCTATGGAGATGGAGATTTCAAGTTCCAACAGGACTTGGCGCCTGCACACAGCGCAAAATCTACCCGTGCCTGGTTTACGGACCATGGTATTTCTGTTCTAAATTGGCCCGCCAACTCCCCTGACCTTAGCCCCATAGAAAATCTGTGGGGTATTGTGAAAAGGAAGATGCAGAATGCCAGACCCAAAAACGCAGAAGAGTTGAAGGCCACTATCAGAGCAACCTGGGCTCTCATAACACCTGAGCAGTTCCAGAAACTCATCGACTCCATGCCACGCCGCATTAACGCAGTAATTGAGGCAAAAGGAGCTCCAACCAAGTATTGAGTATTGTACATGCTCATATTTTTCATTTTCATACTTTTCAGTTGGCCAACATTTCTAAAAATCCCTTTTTTGTATTAGCCTTAAGTAATATTCTAATTTTGTGACACACGGAATTTTGGATTTTCATTTGTTGCCACTTCAAATCATCAAAATTAAATGAAATAAACATTTGAATGCATCAGTCTGTGTGCAATGAATAAATATAATGTACAAGTTACACCTTTTGAATGCAATTACTGAAATAAATCAAGTTTTTCAAAATATTCTAATTTACTGGCTTTTACCTGTATATGTGTATGTGTACATATGTGTATGTATATGTATATATGTGTATGTGTGGGTATGTATACATGTATGTGTGTATGTGTATGTATATATGTATGTATGTATGTATATATATTTCTGGGGGTACGCTCTGGGCCTGCCTGTCAGACGGGGGTCGACGCCTCAGGCTACTGCATCCAAACTGCGTGTCTGGAGCTCCTGGGTCCCGCTGTCCATCCCTTCCGGGTGCCCGTCTTGGTTGGGGCCTGTTGGGCCTAGTCCCTGCGTCTATTGTGGTAGCTTGGTGCTGCAAGGTATTCCGAGGTGCTGCGAGTCGGCCAGTTGCTGGGGTAGTGACCTTGTTTGTCAGCATGTCTGTGATCTTCTTTTAATTCTTTTTTTAAATTTATTTATTTATTTTAAAAAAAATATATATTTTATTAATATTATTTTTTAATTTTTCCCCTCCCTCAGAGGGGGGGCTCGGCGGGGCGGTTGCTGGTTGTTCCATCTCCATCGTTGGGGTCCCTGCGGGTGGGGTGGGTGGTTCCCGTGGCCCTGTGCCTGGGTGGTCCTGCGGCGGCCGATTTGGGTGGGGTGGCCTGGGGCTGGCCTCGCCGCGCTCTCCGGGGGTGGGGGGTGGGCTCGTGGGGGCCCGGTTGCCGGTGGGGCGGGGGCGGTCTTCCCGTCCGGTTGCGGGGAGTCTCTGGGTCCCTCGGGCGGGGCGTCTCGCCTTTCTGCCCGTGTGGGGTGTGGTCTCTCGCTGGCTTGGGGTCTGGCTGTCCCCTGCTTTTCTCGTGCCCTGTCCTCTGCCGGGTGCGTCTGTCTGCGGCCTGCTGCTGGCCCTTGTGGGCGGTACGGTGGGCCGGGCTCTGGGGTTCCTGTCGCTGGCCGGCTTGGCTGCGTGGGGGCGGTGGTCCCTGGTTCCCTGGGCACCACGCCTACTGTTTGTGGGTTGGGCTCTCGGGGGTGATGGGGCCGTGCTCTGGCTCCCACGCACTCTGGGAGTCGAATGTATTGTACATGCAAATTCACATATGCTCACATACGTACATAGGTACCTACGCTCCCACATACATACACAAATACAGTACATATTTACCTACCTAATGTTCGTACATCCACACGCACATTCAATATACAAACATACACATACACATACTGTACATATACATTCACTGTACAAACACATATACACATTCTGTACATATACATTCATTGTACAAACACATATACACATTCTGTACATATACAAGTACATATGCATACTTACACTTATGCACATAATCACATTTCATCAAACATATATTAACGTTGTTGCCCTAGGGTAAACTGTAAACTGGGTGTAACACATGGCACACTGACAAAGCTTAACCTATTGTGACTATAACAATCTACAAGGTTAATGTAGGTTGCTTCTCTTTCTCTCCCTCCATTTTTCTGCATTCTTTCGTATCTCAAGTTATCATTACGTATATGTATTGTTGCATTTAAAAAACTGTATTGTTGATAATAAAGGTAAATTATTGGTATTGTTCATTATCAATAGCGCTATTTCTATTGGTATTTGTATTGATCCATTTGTAGTGTAATAATGCTCATTGTCATTTCTGTATTATTTTTTATTTTTCGCTAACTGCTTATTTGCTATTACTTTTACCATCATATTTGTACATGTCATATTTGCTGATGTTGCTCTATTGTTGTTGTTGTTTGCTGTTGTTGTTTTTGTCTCTGTCTAATCCCCCTCTTGTCCCCACAATTTCCCCCTCTGTCTTCTTTTTTTTTCTCTTTCTATCCCCTTCTGCTCCGGCCCGGCTGCACTAAATGATAATATAAATACATTTAATAAAGTCAAATACAAATAAGGCAACAAGAGAAGTATCCTACACTTCTCTTTTGTAAAGTAAATCTGAACAGCCGACATGGGCATCTACATCAACTATATGATTTGCCTGAGAAGCTGGACAGGACACAAAAAAAAAAAAAAAAAAAAAAGGAAAAGTGTTCTGTGGTCTGACGAGTCCACATTTCAAATTGTTTTTGGAAACTGTGGACGTCGTGTCCTCCGGACCAAAGAGGAAAAGAACCATCCGGATTGTTATAGGCGCAAAGTTGAAAAGCCAGCATCTGTGATGGTATGGGGGTGTATTAGTGCCCAAGACATGGGTAACTTACACATTTGTGAAGGCGCCATTAATGCTGAAAGGTACATACAGGTTTTGGAGCAACATATGTTGCCATCCAAGCAACGTTACCATGGACGCCCCTGCTTATTTCAGCAAGACAATGCCAAGCCACGTGTTACATCAACGTGGCTTCATAGTAAAAGAGTGCGAGTACTAGACTGGCCTGCCTGTAGTCCATACCTGTCTCCCATTGAAAATGTGTGGCACATTATGAAGCCTAAAATACCACAATGGACTGCTGAACAACTTAAGCTGTACATCAAGCAAGAATGGGAAAGAATTCCACCTGAGAAGCTTAAAAAATGTGTCTCCTCAGTTCCCAAACGTTTACTGAGTGTAACACAGTGATGAACATGCCCTTTCCCAACTACGTTGCAGCCATGAGATTCTAAGTTCATTATTGTTTGCAAAAAAAAAAAAAAGTTTATGAGTTTGAACATCAAACATCTAGTCTTTGTAGTGCATTCAACTGAATATGGGTTGAAAAGGATTTGCAAATCATTGTATTCCGTTTATATTTACATCTAACACAATTTCCCAACTCGTATGGAAACGGGGTTTGTAATACTAATCAAATAATATCCTGGGGGCCATAGATAATTCATTCGTGGGCCGGATCTGGCCCGCGGACCTTAACTTTGACACATAGGAGTTAAAAAAAAGACCATGTGTTTTTTTCTTTCATAAGGATTCTGAATTGTGGGCTAAATTCCCCCAGAAGTGCATTTCCCCTTTAAAGTGTGAGGAAAGAATGCGTGAAGAATGCGTTTCTTCGAAGTGAAGACGTAATACCTCGGATAGAGAAAGAGATCATTCATTATTATCTGCTTACAGATGATACCTGGTGGTTGTCTGAGCACACTGCAGCTTGTTCCCAATAAATGACCTAACCCATCCGTCCATCCATTTTCTACCGCTTATCGCTTTCGGGGATGCTGGAGCCTACACTGCAAAAACTGAAATCTAAGTAAGATTAAATATCTTAAATAAGGGTGATATTTGCTTGTTTTCTGTCTGATAAAATAATTCTTCTCACTAAGCAGATTTTATGTTAGAGTGTTTCACTTGTTTTAAGGGTTTTGGTCCTAAATGATTTCAGTAAAATATTACAGGTTGTTGCAGAGATTTTATGACCTATATTGAGTAAAACATGCTTGAAACTAGAATATCAACTGATGCAAAGCTGTGTCATGAACACTCGCAAGTATAAAACTACTTTTTTAAAGTAATCATTTCTTATTTCAAGCATGGGAAAAAAAATTTCATGACTTTGACACAATTGTGTCTCATAATTAAAACAGATGACAGCCAAATGGACTTTGCTGTTTTATTTTCAATGAAACAATAGAAAATAAGTACTCATATAGTAGTACAGTTGGCACAGTACAGTAAACTGACAGTTAATATTCAAACATTTCACATGTGACATTTCAAACAATTTTGAACAGAAATAGTTCATGCACAGTCAGATGAATTCTTCAAAATTACAATTAAACATTTTTTTGGCCAGGGGCCTGGCTGTATATATATGCACACTAATTGACTGAAAGAGCACGCACTTGGCGCGATGATGTCATGTTATCGATGGAAAAATGCATCTTTACACCATATGATTTACCTGAGCGGCGAGTAGACCCCGAGAGTAACAAGCGGTTGCTTTGTTGCCTTTCCAATAAGAACAATAAATTACTTTTTAGTATAAGTTTGCTGGTTTCAAAAAATGTAATGCCGAGCGCATATCATTCTGTCAAGATAATGGCACCAGCATTTACTTAATATAAGAATTTTTTTCAACATATTGAGTGCACTTGTTTTTAGTGAGAATATACTTATTTGAAGATATTTTTGGGTTCATTGAAGTTAGCTAATTTGACTTGTTTTGGAAAGTCTTGACAAGCCAAATTTTCTTGTTCTATTGGCAGATAATTTTGCTTAGTTCAAATAAAATACCCCTCATTAGGGCCCGCCATGGCCCATTGCAAAAGGACTCCCACAGGGAGTCCTTATGCAATGGGACATAAGGACCTATTGTTATTCGATCGTTTTATTCTTTCTTATTATTATTATTATTATTCTTCCGCAGCTTTGCGCACTACTTTGACCCCCTTAACATGCTTCAAAACTCACCAAATTTTACACACACATCAGTAATATACGGCAAAACTTTTTATCAAAGAACCAAACTTCAAAACTCAAAATTGCGCTCTAGCGCCCCCTAGGAACAAAAAAAACTAGACTGCCTGTAACTCCCACTAGGAAGGTCGGAAAAATATGAAACAAAATCCTCTATGTAGGTCTGACTTAGACCTAGTTCTCATAATTGTATGTCTTCGGGCTGAAATCTACAGGAAGTTGGCAATTCCCCCTTCAAGACAAAAAAGTACTAAAAACAGTCACTTTTGCCTCTTTGAGCTGCTATTTGACCCCCTTAACATGCTTCAAAACTCACCAAACTGAACACACATATCAGGACTGGCTAAAACTGTGATATAATGAAAAAACCTAACCCCAAATCTAAAAATTGCGCTCTACAGCAATTTTTTAATAAAACTGACAAAAAACTGCTCCTCGGAAGAAAAATACTACAAAACTGCCTGTAACTCACACTGGGAAGGTCGGAGAGACATGAAACAAAAACCTCTATGTAGGTCTCACTTAGACCTACATTTCATAAATTGACTACCCCCAGCAAAAATATACAGGAAGTTTGCTATTCCCCCTTCAACACAACATTTTTGTAAAAACCCGTCCCCTTTCTTCAAACATTATCTCCTCTGAGCGCGTTTGTTGTTTCGGCTTCAAACTAACACAGGAGAGAGATTGAACCCTTCTGATTAAAAGTTGGTGAAAGAGTTGTGATACCTGCTCCGGTTTTGATTTTATGACCCTTCAAAGACCCGCTACACTGCTGCTGCTGCGCTGCTGGTTTTTTAAGATGGCTGCTCTAAAGCAGGAAGCACCAACGTGCCCACACAATGCAGACAAGGTAGGTACACTAGACAAAAGTCTTGGGACACTTCAGACTACAAGTACACAAAAGTATTGGGACACTTAGGACTAGCACCTGCCAAATACGCGGGCCCGAAAAACGCTGCTTGCAGCTTGAATTTTTGTTTGTTTTTTCCTTGTTTTTGAACATCGACTTTTTGCAGTGTATCTCAGCTACAATCGGGCGGAAGGCGGGGTACACCCTGGACAAGTCGCCACCTCATTGCCCGCTCCTTAATGCTTCATTCACACGCAGGATGCTCACAGGAATGAGGCAAAAATTAATCTCGACCTACTGTATATGCTGCAGTACATTACCCTCCCCGAGGCTTGTCCCGTTGACCAATGGCATGTTTATATCATGGCATCATGGCCTGGTAAAAGGACTCCCAGAAATCAACACATGTCACCAGCAGAATACCAAATGTCAGCGCCCTCACCTGGTGCCTTTCTTGTCAGCGGGCCACCAGGAAAAGCACTGGTTTTCTTTTAGTGTGCTGGCTGGAGACACGTTTTGCTTTCATCTCCACCCCGTAGGTTTAAAACGCGTCCCATTTGGAGAGCACTTAACGCTACATGAGGACTCATCTCGAGCTCATTTGAAGGAGATGAGGACGGGGAATAAAAGATGGAGGTTGCCGCTTAAGAATAAACACATTCGGTGTACTAAGAGTGGGGGAAAATGGAAAGAAAAGCAATCCTTAAGTGTGTTTGTGTGGTGTTGCTTGAGTTGGATTGAATGAAAGAGCTGACAGAGACCCCCCCGCCCCCCCCTCCCCGAACTACAGAAAACTGCAGTACTCTCTGAGATTTGCAATCGTGCGTTCGTCCTAAAAATAAAAAAAACACGAAAAAACATGAACACATCAGTGACGTGCAGTGAGGTTGATGGCTGGTGAGGCACTGACTTCATCACAGTCAGATTTACAAACATATGAACCCTAAAGAGTATCTTATTCACCATTTGATTGGCAGCAGTTAACGGGTTATGTTTAAAAGCTCATACCAGCATTCTTCCCTGCTTGGCACTCAGCATCAAGGCTTGGAATTGGGGGTTATTAAATCACCAAAAATTATTCCCGGGCGCAGCGCCGCTGCTGCCCACTGCTCCCCTCACCTCCCAGGAGGTGATCAAGGGGATGGGTCAAATTCAGAGGACAAATTTCATTACACCTAGTGTGTGTGTGACAATCATTGGTACTTTAACTTAACTTTAACTTTACACATACAAACTGTAGCACACAAAAAAGCACATTTAATTAAAAAAAACGTTATTATGGTCTTACCTTTACTTATAAAATAAGTCCACGAGCCGCTGTTGTGCTGGATTAATGCACCCCCTGACGAGAGTGTTATATCAACTAAAGCCCTCACTTAAACTTTCCACGTGCAAGATTGAATCTATTTAAGAAAGTGTAAACGAGGGTTTATAAATGTCGCCTATACTGTATGAAACTACAAAATAACAAACACGGAGGCTCCAGTGTACACGAGGACCACTTTATTTACCTTCTTTCAAAAACTTCCGCTCCACTCAAAAGTGTCATCACTTCCGCTCTTAGCGCCTTCAAAATAAGAGCTCAAGGCATATACTGTATAACAGCGCATAACAGGAACTTAACATCACAAAGAGGAAAGCCCATAAAAATAGGTTACAAAAGTTATTTAATAAGAAGCCAACAATGTTCGTGTTGGAGGAGTTGTGAATTAGATACACCTGCAGTCTGCAGGTGTACCTAATGTTGTGGCCCTGCAGTCATTCACAACTCCTCCAACACGAACATTATTGTTTTTGCACTTTTTGGCTTCTTATGAACTAACTTTTTTAAATAGATTCAATCTTGCACGTGGAAAGTTTAAGTGTGGGCTTTAGTTGATATAACACTCCCGTCAGGGGTTGCCGTGCATTCTACGGCGGGGGTGCGGGAGGCGGATTACTGCGAGCCTCAGCCAGTGCGTCTTTTGCAGCCGTTTTATGATCGCTCAGCACAAGAAATACTTTACACACACACAGCTGTAGACAAAATACACTGTACATTATATACCTCAGCTAACTAAACTATGGAAATGTATAATATAATTCATATAGCAATACAGTCTCACTGCACAGCAGGCCAGCAGTTAGCCGAGTCCGCAATCCATGGTGAGGCACAACGCAGTGACGTGCCTCTTCTCAGTATTTGAACGGCAAATGTGAAAATTCAGCGATTTTAAATAAAAATAATCTAAAACGGGTGAAGTTAAATGGAAAATAACTTTATAGTATAATCACTGGATACATATAACAATTTAATAACATTTTTTTTCTTTCCATGATGTGACTCTAGTGACTGCACGTCACTGGAACACATTATGCCCATTTTAGCATCCCTTCACTGGCTCCCAGTTCATTGTAGAATTCATTTGTTGTTTGCTTTTAAATCTCTTAACAGATTAGCGCCACAATATGTCAGACCTTTTAAAAATGCACACCCCCCACAAGGTCTCTGAGGTCAGCTGATCAGTTTCTTCTTGTCGTCCCCAAAACTCTTTTAAAATCCAGAGGTGATCGTGCATTTTCTGCTGTGGTTCCAAAACTTTGGAACAATACCCTCTTGCTAATCGGACGGCTCCCTCTTTAATGAGTTTTGAATCTTGTCTTAAAACATATTTTTACTCTTTGGCCTTTAAACCAGCATGAGAGTTGTGTGATTTTAGTCCATTTGATTTTCTCTGATGTATTTATGTCCGATAATATCGGACTGCCGATATTATCGGACGATTAATGCTTTAAAATGTAATATCGGAAATTATTATTATATTATATATTATATTATATTATATTATATTATTATATTAAGTATCGGTTTCAAAAAGTAAAATGTATTACTTTTTAAAACGCAGCTGTACGGAGTGGTACAGGGACGTAGGGAGAAGTACAGAGCGCCATAAACCTTAAAGGCTTTGCCTTTGCGTGCCTGCCCAATCACATAATATCTCCGGGTTTTCACACACACAAGTGAATGCAAGGCATAGTTGGTCAACAGCCATACAGGTCACACTGAGGGTGGCCGTATAAACAACTTTAACACTGTTACAAATATGCGCCACACTGTGAACCCACACCAAACAAGAATGACAAACACATTTTGGGAGAACATCCGCACCGTAACACAACATAAACACAACAGAACAAATACCCAAAACCTCTTGCAGCACTAACTCTTTTGGGACGCTTCAATATACCATACCATACCATACCAACTTTATTTATAAAGCCCTTTAAAAACAAGCACAGTTGAAAAACAAAGGGCTGTACACCACAAAGAAATAGAGGCAAAGGACAGACTAAAAAATAACATTTAAAACAGAAATAAAAATACACAATTAAAAAGCAAATATAAATTACCCTAAGAACAGTTTGTTAGATAAAAACAGTTTAAAAGTTAAAGACAGTTCAAAAAGTTAAAAGCTAAAAACAGTTCAAAGTCTCTATACACCCCCCGCTACCCCCACCCCCCAACCTCAACCCCGCCCCCCCAACCCTACCCACCTCAACCTCCTCATGCTCTCTCAGGGAGAGCATTTCCCAAATTCCAAGCTGCTGTTTTGAGGCATGTTAAAAAAAATAATGCACTTTGTGACTTCAATAATAAATATGGCAGTGCCATGTTGGCATTTTTTTCCACAACTTGAGTTGATTTATTTTGGAAAACCTTGTTACATTATTTAATGCATCCAGGTGGGGCATCACAACAAAATTAGGCATAATAATGTGTTAATTCCACAACTTTATATATCGGTATTGGTTGATATCGGAATCGGTAATTAAGAGTTGGACAATATCGGAATATCAGAAATCGGCAAAAAAGCCATTATCGGACATCTCTAGTTTTATGTATTTATTCTTTTATAGTTAAATGTTTTATATTATTGACTCTCCTCGTATGCATGTCTCTACTTCTGTGTGGCACTTTGTGAAACTTCTATTGTTTTTTTAAATGTGCTATATAAATAGAGTGGATTGGATTGGATCCTGCAGATTTGAGTATTTTCTACAAACTGTTTTCTTCCTAATACATAAACCTGGTGCATCTGGCGCCACCATCAGCTCCGAGAACTCAGCAGTGTTCTGCTGCAGAACCGCAATCATGCGATCTGGACAAAGTCGACACTCACCACCAGGATGAGAGTTCCCAAACATTCCGCCATGCCATGGCGAAGGAGCGTGTGTCGAATCCGAAAGGTCCCTTCCAGTTTGGCCAAAATGTCCTTTTGTTTGCCCATCATGCGAGTGGTATCTTCAAACGCTGAATATTCTCTCTCCACTTCAGCCGAAAGCTACTGCTACAGTGTGTTAGACACACTTTGTCCATCAATGGTTGACTATTTTTATGTGATTATTACACTCAGCTGTCACCAGTGGCGGGCCGTGTGTTTCCCACCTAGGCCTTCAGTGATGTCGTGTGTCCAATGATTACCTCTCAAAATACCATAATTGATGTCACCACATGGCCGTTGCTGGAGAAACTATCCAGAAACACATTTACTGGGCATTGAATCACCACCAGCAGTGTACAAAACGAGTTATTTTCTGGCGCAATAAACCCGCATCAGCAATTAAAACATATCTTATGTGGTACTGTCAAAATTAAAATTGCAAAAAACATATTAAACGTGAAAAAATAAAGAAATAAAATATCTTAACTCACAATTTGTAGAACCCAGTGGAGCTTCCGGGTTTGGCCGACATGGTCTCACAAGATGTGGTTTCTCTTTAAATATCCTTCTTGAAAATGGCCTTGTAAATATATGTGTTGTCTTGTCTAATCATAAAAGATGCAGACGAGGCGTGTTGGCTGAGTTCTTAAAGTTTACTCCACAGCGTGCTCATCAAAAACATCCCGCTGCCGCATACTTGCCAACCTTGAGACCTCCGATTTCGGGAGGTGGAGGGGGCGTGGTTGGGGGCGTGGCTAAGAGGGGAGGAGTATATTTACAGCTAGAATTCACCAAGTCAAGTATTTCATATATATATATATATATATATATATATATATATATATATATATATATATGAAATAATTGACTTTCAGTGAATTCTAGCTATATATATATATATATATATATATATATATATATATATATATATATATATAAAATAAATACTTGAATTTCAGTGTTCATTTATTTACACATATACACACACATAACACTCATCTACTCATTGTTGAGTTAAGGGTTGAATTGTCCATCCTTGTTCTATTCTCTGTCACTATTTTTCTAACCATGCTGAACACCCTTTCTGATGATGCATTGCTGTGTGGCATGCACAAAAGTGCTTTCATCAAATGCACGAGAGTCTGGAATCTTCCATCTCTCCCTAGCATGGCCCAAAACCGGTCAATCTTTGCTTCCTGAGGAAGATCTTCACTGCCAAGCACTTGGTAGTCTACTACTTCTTCCCGGAGGCTATCCAGGTCCAATCGCAGCTGCGGCTTGGAAGTTACAAGCGTATTTCTTCATCTTACTTAGTCGTCGGCGTTGCCACGGCTGTATCTTCCTCGTTCTTCTGCTTTGTCTCCTTGTTGTGTGCGCAGTTGTGCACTGCACTCTCTAAAAGCCGTATTTGTTATTGTCACATATGCATGTACAGTAGATGGCAGTATTGTCCTGTTTAAGAGTGTCACAACATTGCTGTTTACGGCAGACGAACTGCTTTACGGTAGACGATAACGTGACTGCTGTTGTGTGTTGTTACCGCGCTGGGAGGATGTTAATGAAACTGCCTAACAATAAACCCACATAAGAAACCAAGAACTCGCCCTCGATCCTTCTACAGTTATAACGTGATTGGGCAGGCACGCTGTTTATATTGTGGGAAAGCGGACGTGAAAACAGGCTCACTCAGGTCCGCATGGAGCTGGAGGGGGCATTTATATATATATATATATATATATATATATATATATATATATATATATATATATATATATATATATATATATATATATATATATATATGTATATATATGTATATGTATATATATATATATGTATATATATATATATATATATATATATGTATATATATATATATATATATATATATATATATATGTATATATATGTATATGTATATATATATATATATGTATATATATATATATATATATATATATGTATATATATATATATATATATATATATATATATATATACATATATATGTATATATATATATATATATATATATATATATATATATATATGTATATATATATATATATATATGTATATGTATATATATATGTATGTATATATATATATATATATATATATATATGTATATATATGTATATGTATGTATATATATATATATATATATATATATATATATATATATATATATATATATATATATATATATATATATATATCAGTGACGTGCAGTCAGGGGAGGCAGGTGAGGCGGGGCCTCACGTGCCATCATGGAAAGAAAAAAAATGTAAACAGAAAAAAATAAAAATTAAATTGTTATGTATCCAGTGATTATACTATAAAGTTATTTTCCATTTAACTTCACCAGTTTTAGAATAGTTTTATTCAAAATCGCTGAATTTTCACATTCAGCAGCCAGTTGAGGCACGTCACTGAGTTGAGCCTCACCATGGATTGCGCAATGACTCGGCTAACTGCTGGCCTGCTGTGCAGTGAGACCGTATTACTATATGAATTATATTATACATTTCCATAGTTTAGTTAGCTGAGGTATATAATGTACAGTGTATTTTGTCAACAACTGTATGTGTATAACGTATTTCTTGTGCTGAGCAATCATAAAACGGCTGCGAAGACGCACTGTGTGAGGCTCGCAGTAATCCCGCCTCCTGGTGGTAGAGGGCGCTAGTGATCCCAGCGATCATTCTTGCGACTACTCTGCTGCAGAAGAAGTGACAACAAGCAGCAACAGTTAGCAGCGATCGTTTATTTTTTCCTCTTGCCTGGACTATTAACATGGAGGATTATATATCTAAAATAAAACAGTTTTCTAAGCTGGACTTTCAATCGAAGCAGGAGGTAATACTTAAACGAAGATCTCCATCGAGACAGAGAGACTTTTAAAACTGAAGAAATATAAGGAAGACTTCCATAAACAAGTTATCGATGCTTTTGTTCAAAAGGAGCAGCGCATGGACTTCATTTATAAGTAAAGGTAAGACCATAATAAAGTTTTTTTTATTAAATGTGCTTTTTTGTGTGCTACAGTTTGTATGTGTAAAGTTAAAGTTAAGTTAATGTACCAATGATTGTCACACACACACTATGTGTGGTGAAATTTGTCCTCTGCATTCGACCCATCCCCTTGATCACCCCCTGGGAGGTGAGGGGAGCAGTGGGCAGCAGCGGTGACGCGCCCGGGAATCATTTTTGGTGATTTAACCCCCAATTCCAACCTTTTGATGCTGAGTGCCAAGCAGGGAAGAATGCTGGTATGAGTTTTTAAACATAACCCGTTAACTGCTGCCAATCAAATGGTGAATAAGATACTCTTTAGGGTTCATATGTATGTAAATCTGACTGTGATGAAGTCAGTGCCTCACCAGCCATGAACCTCACCGCACTTCACTGATATACACCCATATATATATATACAGTGTACATACATATATATATATATTTTTAATATATATATATGTATATATATATATATATATGTCTATATACGTATATATATATATATATATATATATATATATATATGTCTATATATGTATGCATGTACACTGTGTATATATATGTGTGTATGTATGTATGTATGCATATACACAGCATAAAACATACAACAACAATTTAAAAATTTAAATATAAATAACACAATAAAATAAAAAACAGATGATTTGTGAAAAGCCTGATTAAAAAGGTGTGCCTTTAGCCTTTTTTTTTTTAAAGTTCAACGCTCTCTGCAGTCCTGAGGCTCTCTGGTAAGCTGTTCCACAAGTGGGGGCCATAGCGGCTAAATGCCGCGTCACCGTGGGTCTTTGTTCTGGTATTCAGTAAAGCTAAAAGGCCAGTGCCAGAGGACCTCAGGATCCTTGAGGGTTGATATGGTAAAAGCAGGTCAGATAGATAAGAAGGCGCAAGGCCATTAAGACATTTAAAAACTAATAGTAGAACTTTAAAATCGACCCTAAAGCTGACTGTAAACTGTATTTGATCAGGCCCCGGGCCCCTCTTTAGTGGAAAAGTTAGGCCCTGAGGTCAAAAAGGTTCAACTGTGGCCTTCAAAAATATTTTGTTACTGTACAGGTTTAGGTCATACATGTAGAAATAAGTTGAGCACAAGTAAAGAGTGAGTAGGAGTGCTGGTACAAAATGATTCCCAGCCAAAGCGCAATTCTTTTTTATTGTTAATCGATTCATAATTTCGAAGGATTGATTCATAAAAAATATTTTTTTTTTTGCTTGCAGCTGCCAATAGAGAAGCTTTTTTAACCTGTATCATTGTTGTCCCAAATGTTAGACTGAGATAATCCATTTGAATTGAGAATCGATACTGGATCAAATCGCTTTCCCAAGAATTGGTATTGATGTGAAGTGTGAGTCCTTGTAAGATTCACATCCCTTTGTTACGTGCGGTGGAGAAGAATAAGGCACTGAGGCAGGGACATCCTTTAGCTTGAGGCGTATTTATTAATATAAATAAATTACGTGTGTAAGAAATCAAAATGTGTATGGTTTGACTATTTGGTGTGTCTCGCTGGTGAGTGTTACCGTACAATGTGGTGGTACAATGTGGTGTGTCTAGCTGGTGAGTGTTACCGTACAATGTTGAAGGTGCGTGTTGTGAGAGGTGCGGAAGTCCAGAGGTCCGTGGGCAAGCAAGAGGTCAAGGGCAGGAGCGAGGCGTCAAGAGTCCGTGTCCAGGCGAAAGGTCGAGATCCAGGGAGGCAGCAAGAAGACCAGAGGGAATCCGGGGAGACGAGACACACAGCTCGAATCCAGGGAACGAAGAGGAACTGCAGGGTGACGACACAGGACAGGACACAATGAGCACAGAGGAGGGGAAACACAGAGAGCAAGGAAGCACATAGGCGAGGAGAACTTGAGACGTGTAGAGCTTACTGTACGGAGACAAGTAGCTACGTTCTGGCACTGGAACGCAGGACACGCTGGCTTAAGAAGGCAGGGCAGCTCTCATCAGCGTCAGGTGTGTTGATTGTAGGGGGCACGGCAGGAGAGGCGCGTGCAAGGGCATGCCCAGAGATGTGCTCAGCGGCGCACACTGAGGAAAGTGCAGCGGCATGCGCTTGCGCCGTGACACCCTTAGAGTTAAGGCTGAATTATGCTCTGGCGTAACTGACGCCGAATGGCTCCTCCCCCTCTGAAGTCTGAAGGCGGACCCTTTATGTGCAACTCCAAACAAAATCTAGTTTTGCATCAGCAGCAACACGGGCCGCACAGTTGAGATAGGTCGACTGTTTCTTTAGTACGTCATTTCCAGGTTGTCCTTCCCACCTGTCCTCTGCCTCGGCTTGTTTAAGGCAGTGTTTTTCAACTTTTTCTGAGCCAAGGCACATTTTATTCATTGAAAAAATCCCGAGGCACACAACCAGCAGAAATCATTGAAAAATGAAACTCAGCAGCCGATATTGACAATAAAAAGTCGTTTTCGCAATTGTTGGATATGAATTCAAACCATAACCAACCATGCTTTACTATAAGTTTTTTCTGAAAGTAGGTGTACTGTCACCACCTGTCACATCACGTTGTGACTTATTTTGAGGTTTTTGACGTTTTCCTGTGTGTCGTGTTTTAGTTCTTGTCCTGCGCTCCTATTTCGGTGGCTTTTCCTGTTTTGTTGGTATTTTTCTGTAGCAGTTTCATGTCTTCCTTGAACGCTATTCCCCGCACCTGCTTTGTTTTGGCAATCAAGACTATTTAAGTTGTGCGGACGCTATCCTTCTTTGTGGGGACATTGTTGATTGTCATGTCATGCACATTGTGGACGCTGTCGGCTCCACGCGCTGTAAGTCTTTGCTGTCGTCCAGCATTCTGTTTTTGTTTACTTTGCAGCAAGTTCAGTTTTAGTTTAGTTTAGCACAGCCAACCCTAAGCTTCCATGCCTTTTCTTAGCAGCACTCTCCTTTTGTTTATTTTTGGTTTAAGCGTTAGATACCTTTTTACCTTCACTTTGCTTCCCGCTGTCGCCTGCATATTGTGATCACGACAAACCATGTTCCTGACATCTACAAAGCAATTAGCTACCTGCTGCCACCTACTGATATGGAAGAGTATAACACGGTTACTCTGCCGAGCTCTAGACAGCACAGACACTCACTCAACAACGGCACATTATTTTCAGATTATAATTACTGCTTTGCAAAAAATATTTTTAACCCAATTAGGTGAAATTACATAATCTCCCACGGCACATCAGACTGTATTTCACGGTACACTAGTGTGCCGCGGCACAGTGGTTGAAAAACACTGGTTTAAGGGTCACACCTCCCACTTTCGCTGAGGCCTTCTCCTCCGGTTTCTGAGCAATGTGAAAGGGACCGTTGTTTTGACCGTTGAAAATGATTAGTTCCAGCTACAACAACAATGTGGATGTAGCTTCAGTCACCATTGTTTACAACTGCTACACACAGGAAGCTAAAAGCTAGTCGACGAGAGTTGTGGTTGCTCACTCAAGAAAATACTGACCTCGGACGAGCTATAAACCAATTGAGATGCTGTCAAACGTGACGCGGGAGCATATTCAACTTTTAGTCTGGTACTCTGGTCTGGACCATACGTGCCAACCTTAAGACCTTCGAATTCGGGAGATTTGGGGGGTTGAGGTGGTATATATATATATATATATATACATATATATATATATATATATATATATATATATATATATATGTATAATAAATACTTGAATTTCAGTGTTCATTTATTTACACATATACACCATACTTGCCAACCCTCCCGGATTTTCCGGGAGACTCCCGAAATTCAGCGCCTCTCCCGAAAACCTACCGGGACAAATTTTCTCCCGAAATTCAGGCGGAGCTGGAGGCCACGCCCTCTCCAGCTCCATGCGGACCTGAGTGACGTGTCGACAGCCTGTTTTCACGTCCGCTTTTCCACAATATAAACAGCGGGCCTGCCCAATCACGTTATAACTGTAGAACGATCGAGGGCGAGTTCTTGGTTTCTTATGTGGGTTTATTGTTAGGCAGTTTCATTAACGTCCTCCCAGCGCGGTAACAACACACAACAACAGCAGTCACGTTTTCGTCTACCGTAAAGCAGTTCGTCTGCCGTAAACAGCAATGTTGTGACACTCTTAAACAGGACAATACTGCCATCTACTGTACATGCATATGTGACAATAACATCTACGGCTTTTAGAGAGTGCAGTGCACAACTGCGCACACAACAAGGAGACAAAGCAGAATGCATCATCAGAGAGGGTGTTCAGCATGGTTAGAAAAATAGTGACAGAGAATAGAACAAGGATGGACAACTCAACCCTTAACTCGACAATGAGTGTTATGAGTGTTATGTGTGTGTACATGCGTAAATAAATGAACACTGAAATTCAAGTTTTTCTCTTATTTATATATATATATATATATATATATATATATATATATATATATATATATATATATACATATATATATATATATATATATATATATATATATATATATATATATATATATATATATAGCTAGAATTCACTGAAAGTCAAGTATTTCTTTTATATATATATATATATATATATATATATATATATATATATATATATATATATATATATATGAAATATTTGACTTGGTGAATTCTAGCTGTAAATATACGCCCCCAACCACGCCCCTGCCCCGACCACGCCCACCCCCCACCTCCCAAAATCGGAGGTCTCAAGGTTGGCAAGTATGCATAAACACACACATAACACTCCTCTACTCATTGTTGTATTTGAAAGTGCAATGCTTTGCAGCCAGTAGCACAGCCTTTGAAGGAGCATAGGTATGGGCAGCATCTGTGAAATTTAATTTGCAGGAAAGGAGTGAGTTTTGTTGTGCGTGCAGTTGTGCACTCTCCAAAAGCCGTAGATGTTATATAACGTGACTGGGCCGGCACGCTGTTTATATGAAGGAAAAGCGGACGTGACGACAGGCTGTCCTCACTCTGGAGGGGGCGTGCCTTAAATCCGACTGGAAATCGGGAGAAATTCGGGAGAATGGTTGTCCAGGGAGATTTTCGGGAGAGGCACTGAAATTCGGGAGTCTCCCGGAAAATTCGGGAGAGTTGACAAGTTAGAAGTGGTCACTTTATTGCGTTCACACCGCTATTTTTTGTCAGCGGAACAGATGTTCAGTTAAGCATATGCAAAAAAATTGCATCCTGATCAGACGGCTTATGTTGTCACTCTGCCTTGTGTAAAGAGCCCCCAAAGCTCCCCTTTGCTGGGGATTTTGTTTTATTTTAATCAAAGTGTTAATTGATGAGGGATGTTGAAAAAGCAGAAAGAGGTGTTGGCTTAAGATTTCACCTTGTTGCACCAATCAACCCTTCCTCACCGTGTGTGCTCGGTGTTGGTGTGTGTGTGTGTGTGTGTGTGTGCGTGTGTATGCGTGCGTCCTCGCACTGCCTAATGCCGTGTTATCGGCGTCTCTGAGGACACCGTAATGAAGATGTTCTCATTGTAGCCTATTAGAGAGAGGAACATGTTGATGGTTTATCTTCAAGGTGAGTTTGCACAGTGTAGCACAATGCAAAAAAAAAGAAGAAAAGAACAGAGCCATGATAACCTTCATCTGCATATTTACACACTGCTACTGATTTATTTACTGATAAAGGGGCTTGATCAAGCGTCTCGTGTGTTCGGTTGTGTGTGTGTGCTTAGTTTGGTGTTGAATGTCAGCAAACATTGACATTAAACACTCGCAGGCCGTGTTAATAAGAGGGACGTTTTTACACACATTATTGAAATGTTTGCTCTTTAAAGCACAAAACCGAACTCCTACAATTAATTTATGTGGGTTGTGTTGTTTTACTTTAGCTACTCTGACACGTGGACCTTTTTAAAGTCAAAATAAAGTAGTTCCATTGGCATCATTTGGTGATGCTTTTTAGCATGAACTCAAGGCTTCAGACAATTTTTTGTTGACAGGATTTATTGAATCATTGCTGTAGGCCCCATTTTTAGTTTTGAAATGCTCCGTATTTTCCGGACTAAAGGGCGCTACTTTTTACCCACGCTTCGAACCCTACTGCTTATAAAACAGCGCGGCTAATTTATGGATTTTTCTTTGCTAACGGCCTTCATGTTTTGTATTCAACAAATAGTTTTCATAATACACCGACGGAGACACTGAAAAGGTGTGTTATCGTTTGTGTTATGACGCCATCTTTTTGGACCAGTTTGCTCACTGCAGGTGCCGCAGGTTGAAAATGTACTTTGTGTTTGGTTCCTCGAACTGGAAGTGTTCGTGCATAGCGTTTCTGCTCAAAGGATTCTTCATTCATCACTCCATGCAACATTTGTAAGTTTTACAATATAACTAAAACAATGTATACTTACTAAACCGTCCGACATGTGACTCTGTAGAGTGTTTTCATGCATATTTGTACGTGCTATCGTAATGTAATAAAGCTAACATTGTTAGCGTCAACAAATACGCTAACACATTTCTAAATGTCTGTGTTAGTATTAGTAACTTACAATGACATTCTATTTGTATTGTTTCAATTTCGTACATTCACCAAAACGTCACCGTGGAGTTATTAAGTCTGTTGGGCTGTTTGGAGAGCCAGCCTGCGCAGCTAGTGGGTTCATGACGATGACTTCCGTTTTGTTTGATCAGCCGTTTTACTGCTGTGTTACAGACACTGTTTGGAAACAACTAAGGTATCTAAATAAGCATTTACAAAATCTTTTGTAGTGGTATAAATTTGTGATGTATAGTTTGGTGCGGTATTTATTAATTTAGTTTATTTATTTTAGCACAGCATAATTGTATGTAAATATATTTTGTGCCTGTTATTTATAAGTCCCTTCTTATGCAGTGTCTTTTATTAGTACTTATTTTTCTAATCAGCCTGAACTAAGCATAAGGTTTAGTGTGTTAAATAATTATCAATCCTTGTGATTAACACATGGCGTCATAACATTTGATTAGGTTGTAAACTGTAAGTAGCTTAAATATAATTATTGAATACGATTCAAATCAAGAGTAGGATTACTAATTCAGTTTTAATATTTGAGTGGAATAGTTGGGCTCCGAGGTCAAAAAGGTTAAGAACCCCTGCTTTAGTCTTTCAAGTACCCGTATTTTTCGGACTATAAGTCGCAGTTTTTTTCATAGTTTGGCCGGGCTCCAGTGCGACTTATATATGTTTTTTTTTCCTTCTTTATTATGCATTTTCGGCAGGTGCGACTTATACTCCGGTGCGACTTATACTCCGAAAAATACGATATTGATGCAGAGCTAAGTCATAGCATGAAATAGCCATTGAAATCAAGGGGGTCCAAACATTTTCCAAAGAGAGATACATTTGGTAACATTGAGTGTGGGGGTCACTATGACATTCCTTACATTTAATTAAATTAAACCCAAACATTTAATCCCAATGGTGGTCAAGATATGCTCAGCTGTGAAATAAATCTACAGGGAAAAACAGCCTACACGTCAACTTTGAGGTATAGGCGACATTATTACAATTATTGGTGTCTTCTTCTTATACCTCTGCCGGAGCAACATAACTCAAAAGTTATTGGCCGATTTGGATGAAACTTTCAGGGAATCTTAGAAAATGGGATAATAAATAAATAAATACATAAATAAATAAATAAACAAAACAATTGGATTTTGTAGCTGATCTGGATATTTCCTGCTATGTTACCTTACGTTTATGATACAAGCTTCATCTTCTGTGCGAGCGTGCGCTCGCGCACCTGCAGAGGCAAAGAGAGTGGAGACTGACAAGAGGGTTCACTCTGTTTATGTCACGACTTGGTCCGGGGTGTTTGCTTTTCCAGGATGCAGTGGAAAGTTGGCACGGGCGAGACGGGAACCAAGGTACATGATTTATTTATTTAAAAAAAAGATCAAACAAAAAGCGCGCACAATGGCGGAGAATAAACTATGAAAAACAAAAAGACTATAAACATGGAACCAAAACTTACTGTGACAAGGGACATGAAGCAGGATCATAGAGGAGTGTGCAGAAGCATATATGGGGTGCGAGGTCGTCAGAAAGACAAACTGAAAAACACTGAACTTAAATACTATGGACATGATTAGTGAAAGCAGGTGCGTGACTCAAAACGTGAAACAGGTGCGTGACGTGACAGGTGAAAACTAATGGTTGCTATGGTGACCAGACAAGGGAGTGAAAAGACAGAAACTAAACAAAATATGACTTTAAACAAAACATGATAATACAGACATGACAGAACCCCTCCCTTAAGGACAGATACCAGATGTCCAAGAAAAAAAAAACTTAACAAAAGTCATGGGAGGGCGGGAGGGGGACATGGCGGTGGGTTGCCAGACCACGTGTCCCCGTATCCACCGGGGCAGAGTTAGGTGGCGGCGGCGAGTGGAACGCCGCTGCAGCAGGCGAGGCGGGCGCCCAGGGAATGGCCACATTCGTGGCCGACTGGGAGGTGGGCGCACTTGGCGTGGCGGGCGACCAGGTAGCGGCCATATCCGTGGCCGACGAGGAGGCAGGCGCGTCGTCATCGTGGCAGGCGTGGCTTGGCGTGGTGAGTCAGGCGGCGAAGCTCGGCGTGACGCGTCCAGCGGCGAAGCTCGGCGTGACGCGTCCAGCGGCGAAGCTCGGCGTGGGTCTTGGTCTTGGTGTGGGTCTTGGCATGGCGAGTCTTGGTCTTGGCATGGCGAGTCTTGGTCTTGGCATGGCGAGTCTTGGTCTTGGCATGGCGAGTCTTGGTCTTGGACTTGGCGAGTCTTGGTCTTGGACTTGGACTTGGCGTGGAGGGTCTTGGTCTTGGACTTGGCGTGGAGCTGGTACCGGAGCTTGGCGTCGTGGAGCTGGTACCGGAGCTTGGCGTCGTGGAGCTGGTACCGGAGCTTGGCGTCGTGGAGCTGGTACCGGAGCTTGGCGTCGTGGAGCTGGTACCGGAGCTTGGCATGATGCGGCTAGGCGTGGTGCGGGTACTGGAGTCTGCCGTGGAACTTGGCGTGGTGGAGCTGGTGCTAGCCTTGGTGCGGCAACAGGTGCAGCGACAGGTGCTAGCTGAGGAGCTAGCCTTGGAGCAGGTGGAGGTGGCCTAGCTGGGGGTTGCGGCTTGGCAGGTCGGAAGACTGGTGAGGGCGGTCTTGCTGGAGGCTGTGGCTTGACAGGTCGGTAGACTGGTGGTGGCGGCCGTGAGGGAGGCTGTGGCTTGACAGGTCGGAAGACTGGTGGTGGCGGCCGTGAGGGAGGCTGTGGCTTGACATGGTGATGCTGAGCCATCCCACCTGAACAATTCCCAGCCCTAGCCCCCCCCCCCTCAAGGGGCGGATACCAGACGCGCTCCCTGCGGTCTGGAACTCTCTGTAGGGGTGGGCGGAGGAGGGCAGAAACTTCCCCATTAAATTGTCCAAATTGTCTTTCTTGTGCCTGGGATTGAGTGGGTGAAAAAAAATTGTTTTGTGTCTTGGGTGTGGCTTGAGTCCTGGGGAGCGGGGAATCAAAAGAAAAAGAATTCAGAAAAAAAAAATCCTGGTCTTTGACGTCATCCGGGCGAAGCCGGGCTGGCTGCTGCTTGCTTCCGCCCGGAGGGGGAGGGGCTTGTGGGAGCGGCGTGTCCCGCTGGCTCGCGGATGTCCTTCCTGGCGTCCCTCGCTTTTGGCGGCGCTTCCTTGGCTGGGATGACGCGCCAACGTCCCCGGGCCAAACGGAGCTGATCGGCACCAGTTTGCCGGTCGGACCCCACATTAGATCTCTGCGCTCCACGGAGGAGTAGCGCAGCGTTTCTTCCTCCATCGCGCGCAGGACCGCCCATGTTCCCTCGTCAAAATTGTCCAAATCGGCCAACTTACGTGCGGAAAAGCGGGTCTGCTGACGACCTACTGTCACGACTTGGTCCGGGGTGTTTGCTTTTCCAGGATGCAGCGGAAAGTTGGCACGGGCGAGACGGGAACCAAGGTACATGATTTATTTATTTAAAAAAAAGATCAAACAAAAAGCGCGCACAATGGCGGAGAATAAACTATGAAAAACAAAAAGACTATAAACATGGAACCAAAACTTACTGTGACAAGGGACATGAAGCAGGATCATAGAGGAGTGTGCAGAAGCATATATGGGGTGCGAGGTCGTCAGAAAGACAAACTGAAAAACACTGAACTTAAATACTATGGACATGATTAGTGAAAGCAGGTGCGTGACTCAAAACGTGAAACAGGTGCGTGACGTGACAGGTGGAAACTAATGGTTGCTATGGTGACCAGACAAGGGAGTGAAAAGACAGAAACTAAACAAAATATGACTTTAAACAAAACATGATAATACAGACATGACAGTTTATTTCACTCCGCAATAAATAGCTCAAAAGGTTATGGGCTGATTTTCATCAAATGTTTATTAAATTGGGATAAAGGACAAGTGATTACATGTTGGGGCTGATCTGGATAGTTCCTACTATGTTACTTGAGGTGTGATTTACCAGCTTCTACTTCTGTGTGTGTATGCTGGCGGCCCCGCCGAGACAAAGACAGTGGATGACGGACAAGAGGGTTCACTCCATGTTTCTTCTTCGTTCCACTATACATAGCTCAAAAAGTTATGGGCACATTTTGATCGAACTTTTATAAAATGTCCAAAATAAGATAAGGAACAAGTGATTACATTTTGGGGGTGATCTGGATCACCGTCCGGATTCAGAACTATTTTACTACTGGGAGGTAGGGTCTGGCAGAGGTCTGCAATCTCCAAATTTGTTTTCTAGTTATCATTATTATCATAGCAACCTTTTTGAAAGAAAATGTACCAAATCAAACTTGTTCATCATTCAGGGCGCACGGAAATAATCAAAGAACATATACACTCTAGAACACGAAGGTAGTCAGACATTTTGGTTTTCATTTGCCATTTTCTGTGTAATGTACCGTATTTTTCGGACTATAAGGCGCACTCAAAATCCTTTCATTTTCTCAAAAATCGACAGTGCGCTTTATAACCCGGTGCGGCTAATGTACGGAATAATTCTGGTTGTGCTTACCGACCTCGAAGCAATTTTATTTGGTACATGGTGTAATGATAAGTGTGACCAGTAGATGGTAGTCACACATAAGAGATACGTGTAGACTGCAATATGACGCCAGTAAACAACACCAAACCTTTAAATCATGGGTGTCAAACTCTGGCCCGCGGGCCAAATTAGGCCCGCCGTGTAATTCATTTGGCCCTTGAGGCAATATCAAATTAACATTAGAGCTGGACCACCGGTATTATACAGCGGCGGTGCCGCTGTAACACCGCATTCACCACTTGAGATTTTCCCGGGAGTCTCCCGAATTTCAGTGCCCCTCCCGAAAATCTCCTGGGGCAACCATTCTCCCGAATTTCTCCCAATTTCCACCCGGACAACATTATTGGGGGTGCGCCTTAAAGGCACTGCCTTCAACGTCCTCTACAACCTATCATCACGTTCGCTTTTCCTCCATGCAAACAGCGTGCCGGCCTAGTCACATACTATATGCGGCTTTTACACACACACAAGTGAATGCAAGGCATACTTGATCAACAGCCAAACAGGTCACACTGAGGGTGGCCGTATAAACAACTTTAACACTGTTACAAATATGCGCCACACTGTGAACCCACACCAAACAAGAATGACAAACACATTTCGGGAGAACATCCGCACCGTAACACAACATAAACACAACAGAACAAATACCCAGAACCCCTTGCAGCACTAACTCTTTCGGGACGCTGCAATATACACCCCCCCGCTACCACCAAACCCCGCCCCCGCCCACCAAGTTAATGTTGATATTTACCTCAGAAGGCTGCAAATAGAAAAGAGGCATTCAATTTTTTATTTAAATTGTATTTAATATACTATTGATGTTTTTTCGTTTGTTTTTTGAAAGTTGATTTTGCACTATTAAGTTGTATAAGCGTTGCTTGTTCCATATTCAGTGTTAAAGCAAATCAGTGTAGCTAACTGAGCAATAATTAACGTTTCATTCATGCACTTTCTCTTGCTACTTCAAGGCTTGAATGTTTGATTCATTCTTTATTGTTATTTTATTTTAAAATGTATTATTAGCCTGTGGAAAAAGTTTATTTTGATATTTACCTCAGAAGGCTGCAAATAGAAAAGAGGCATTCAATTTTTATTTTTATTTTATTTGATATGCCATTGATATTTTTGAATTATTATTATTATTATTATTATTTGATACTCGATTTTGCATGTCACTATAAAGTTATATAAGCCTGGCTTGTTCAATATTCAATGCAAAACTTGTTTGGGTCCCTATTAAAAAGGTTAACTGGTTCAACCTTGGCCCGCGGCTTTGTTCAGTTTTAAATTTTGGCCCACTCTGTATTTGAGTTTGACACCCCTGCTTTAAATGTTCCATTGAAAATAAATAACATTACACACGGCGCTCAAAAATCTGTCAAAATGTTTTAGTATGACTTTGAAGCCGCACCGCTTGATGGATTGTCGGCCCATTACGCATACTTGCCAACCTTGAGACCTCCGATTTCGGGAGGTGGGGGGAGGGGGTGTTGGTGGGCGTGGTCGGGGTGGGACTGGGGCATTGTTGGGGGCGTGATTGGGGGCGTGGCTAAAAGGGGAGGAGTATATATATATATATATATATATACATATATATATATATATATATATATATATATATGTGTGTATATGTATATATATTTATTTATTTTATTATATATATATATATATATATATATATATATATATATATATATATATATATATATATATATATATATAAAATAAATACTTGAATTTCAGTGTTCATTTATTTACACATATACACACACATAACACTCATCTACTCATTGTTGAGTTAAGGGTTGAATTGTCCATCCTTGTTCTATTCTATGTCACTATTTTTCTAACCATGCTGAACACCCTCTCTGTGATGCATTGATGTGTGGCACACACAAAAGTGCTTTCATCAAATGCACTAGATGGCAGTATTGTCCTGTTTAAGAGTGTCACAACATTGCTGTTTACGGCAGACGAACTGCTTTACGGTATACAAAAACGTGACTGCTGTTGTTGTGTGTTGTTGCCGCGCTGGGAGGACGTTAATGAAACTGCCTAACAATAAACCCACATAAGAAACCAAGAACTCGCCCTCGATCATTCTACAGTTATAATGTGATTGGGCAGGTATGCTGTTTATATTGTGGGTTAGCGGACTCAGGTCCTCATGGACCTGAGTCTGCCTGAATTTCGGGAGATTTTCGGGAGAAAATTTGTCCCGGGAGGTTTTCGGGAGAGGCGCTGAATTTCGTGAGTCTCCCGGAAAATCCGGGAGGGTTGGCAAGTATGCCATTACGGCTACCGTATTCAGAGATACAAGTATTACTATGGTGTGTGTGTATAAAGACAGCAAAATGGCACTCATTAGCAGACATATTATCTGGTGTTTTGTTTCACAATAATATGCAAAACCGACTTTTCTTACCTTCGGGTACCTGCTGATGTGTATTTGAGATCTGCATAAGTCCTGAATATGTGCGCACCTCCGCCACTGTAGTCCGTGGCGACACCGTAGTCGATAAGCTTAGTCGATAAGCTTCTTCTTTTTCTCTATCTTCTTGTTATGGGACATTCATCCTCTGCTGTTGCCATTTCTAATATAAAGTAGCGTAAAGTTCTAACTTATATCTCGCTATGGAAGCGCTAAAACATACTGGTGTAGTGAGTTTACATAATTCACCCACGGAACTTTAGTTATTAGAGAGTTCCGGTTGGATGTTTTTTCACGGGACACATTTCCGGCCTTGTTGTTGCACTGGTGAGCCACGGATGAGGAGATGCTGCTCTGTTGTTGATGTAAGTAAAGTCTGAATGTCATTAAAACAGTTAGCTTCATCTTTTGACACTTCTTCCACTCTCGTCCTTGCACGCTACACCGCTACAACAAAGATGACGGGGAGAAGACGCTGTCCAAGTGGAGGCACGTATATAAGACCGCCCACAAAACGGCGCATCCTGATGCGACTGTCAGAAAGCGACTTGAAAATGATCTGTAAAACATCATCTATGCAACATTTTGACCAAAAAAACACCGTTACATGTTATGTAGACCACAAGGAAGTGTTTTCCATTTCGGAAAAAAAAATCATAATATAACCCCTTTAATGCACCCTATAATCCGGTGCGCCTTTTGTATGAAAAAAAACATGACTAGACCCACTCTTCAGCAGTGCGGCTTATAGTACGGTAATCTGTTGTTGTTTGTGGAAAAAAACATACTTTAGACACCCTTGCATTATAATGTGAATGATGGTAACTTGAGTGTGTAATACCATTGCAATGCTAGTTTTACTGCCGCCTGGAAAGTATGTTTATATATGTATATATATATATATATATATATATATATATATATATACATATATCAGTGACGTGCAGTCAGGGGAGGCAGGTGAGGCTGGGCCTCACGTGCCATCATGGAAAGAAAAAAAATTTAAAAAGACAAAAATGTTATTAAATTGTTATATGTATCCAGTGATTATACTATAAAGTTATTTTCCATTTAACTTCACCAGTTTTAGATTATTTTTATTCAAAATCGCTGAATTTTCACATTTGCCGTTCAAATACTGAGAAGAGACTTGCGGTGAGTCACCAGCCAGTTGAGCCTCACCATGGATCGCGCAATGACTCGGCTAACTGCTGGCCTGCTGTGCAGTGAGACCGTATTGCTATGTGAATTATATAATACATTTCCATAGTTTAGTTAGCTGAGGTATATAATGTACAGTGTATTTTGTCAACAACTGTATGCGTGTAACGTATTTCTTGTGCTGAGCAATCATAAAATGGCTGCGAAGACGCACTGGCTGAGGCTTGCAGTAGTCCCGCCTCATGGTGGTAGAGGGCGCTAGTGATCCCAGGGATCATTTTTGCGACTACTCGGCTGCAGAATAAGTGACAACAAGCAGCAACAGTTAGCCATCGTTTATTTTTTCCTCTCGCCTGGACTTTTAACATGGAGGATTACATATCTAAAATAAAACAGTTTTCTAAACTGGACTTTCAATCGAAGCAGGAGGTAATACTTAAAGGAAGATCTCCATCGAGACAGAGAGACTTTTAAAACTGAAGAAAGATAAGGAAGACTTCTATAAACAAGTTATCGATGCTTTTGTGCAGAAGGAGCGGCGCATGGACTTCATTTATAAGTAAAGGTAAGACCATAATAAAGTTTTTTTTATTAAATGTGCTTTTTTGTGTGCTACAGTTTGTATGTGTAAAGATAAAGTTAAGTTAAAGTAGCAATGATTGTCACACACACACTAGGTGTGGTGAAATTTGTCCTCTGCAATTTGACCCATCCCCTTGATCACCCCCTGGAAGGTGAGGGGAGCAGTGGGCAGCAGCGGCGCCGCCCCCGGGAATCATTTTTGGTGATTTAACCCCCAATTGCAACCTTTGATGCTGAGTGCCAAGCAGGGAAGAATGCTGGTATGAACTTTTAAACATAACCCGTTAACTGCTGCCAATCAAATGGTGAATAAGATACTCTTTAGGGTTCATATGTTTGTAAATCTGACTGTGATGAAGTCAGTGCCTCACCAGCCATGAACCTCACCGCACGTCACTGATATATATATATATATATATATATATATGTATATATATATATATATATATATATATATATATATATATATATATATATATATATATATATATATATATATATATATATATCAGTATATATATATATATATACAGTATATGTCTGTCTCTCTGTCTGTCAGACAGGCATGCATGCATATATATATATATATATATATATATATATATATATATATATATATATATATATATATGTATATATGTATATATATATGGATGGATATATATATATATATATATATATATAAATATATATATATATTAAAAAAATAAAATAAAAAAAAATTATATATATATATATATATATACACAGTATATATATATATATATATATACAGTATATATATATACAGTATATGTCTGTCTGTCTGTCTGTCTGTCTCTCTGTCTGTCTGTCAGACAGGCATGCATGCATGCATATATATATATATATATATTTAAAAAAAAATAAAAATAAATATATATATATATATATATATAAATACAGCCTATTGCAATGCAGACCAGCATCCCTAATAAGGTGCTGAGCATGTTTTAGCCAAAGTCTTGAAGACATATTGATGAATTGATTTCGCAAAATAAGAAAAATAAATAACAGTGGTTGTTTTTCACCAGCCGCCTGTCCAAAAGCACAGCTGATCATCCTTCCTCTTTAAAAATGAATCCGCCGTGCTGAAGATTTATATTTTATATTCCTGAGCTGGATGCATAATATATGTTGGCTTGTGAGCGAGTCAAAGGTCACATTAGTTCAGTATAAACCGGGCACAATGTGTTTGTGCTATTTCGAGGGTAGTAAATGGCACACACAGGAAGAAAAAAAAGATGAACACAATATAAATAAAAGAATATGATGAATAAAATAACAATAAAAGCATTAATAATTGAGATTATGCAGCGTAAACTACAAGACATTATTAGACATGAAGCAAACAAAGGTAGCGATGAGCTGTTCTGGTCGGTACTACACGGGCGCAGCTCATCACGTATGCGCACACACGCGCGCCGACATCCATTCCATGCAGATCCAGAACATTAAAGGCTGCCTGAGCTTCACTGTGTGCTAATAAAACTACTGGAGTGTCAGCTATGATGTCTGCAGACAAACTATGTCAGACAGCCGTGCCTTGTCATTAACGTTTATTCCCCGTTTTTTTCCCCTTTTTACCTTTCATAATAAATTTTCATAATGTGAAGGGGACATAATTATCTATAGCCACATTGTTTGTAGTTTATATGCACTCCCATCGCACCGTTACTCCTTAGAATTGTGGTTTAAATGAGCGAGTCCAGAATGTAGCGATTGAGCGGAATTGCAATTTTGCCCCATAGCAAAAATGTTTATCAAAACATGGAAATATGGGCTGTTACTAAAATTGTTTTTTTTTTTAAAGAAGCTTTATCCTCTATTTCCAACTTTTAAGACTTAAGTAAAAGTACCAGTAAAGTGGAAAAACAAGTTGCCTCTATATCGAAGCTATTATCATATACACTTTATTGCCAAAAGTATTTGGCCACCTGCCTTGACTCACATATGAACTTGAAGTGCCATCCCATTCCTAACCCATAGGGTTCAATATGATGTCGGTCCACCATTTGCAGCTATTACAGCTTCATCTCTTAGGGAAGGCTGTCCACAAAGTTGCGGAGTGTGTTTATAGGAATTTTCCACCATTCTTCCTAAAGCGCATTGGTGAAGTCACACACTGATGTTAGTTGAGAAGGCCTGGCTCTATCGTTCTATCGTGTTCAGGTCAGGACTCTGCGCAGGCCAGTCAAGTTCATCCACACCAGACCTTGTCATCCATGTCTTTAAGGAGCATGCTTTGTGCACTGGTGCACAGTCGTGTTGGAAGAGGAAGGGGCCCGCTCCAAACTGTTCTCACAAGGTTGGGAGCATGGAATTGTCCAAAATGTTTTGGTATCCTGGAGCATTTAAAGTTCCTTTTACTGGAACTAAGGGGCCAAGCCCAACTCATGAAAAACAACCCCACACCATAATTTGTCCTCCACCAAATTTCACACTCGGCACAATGCTTTGTTCTCCTGGCAACCTCCAAACCCAGACTGGTCCATCAGATTGCCAGATGGAAAAGTGTGATTCATCACTCCAGAGAAGGCGTCTCCACTGCTCTAGAGTCCAGTGGTGATGTGCTTTACACCACTGCATCCGACGCTTTGTATTGGACTTGGTGATGTATGGCTTAGATGCAGCTGCTCGACCATGGAAACCTGTTCCATGAAGCTCTCTGCGTACTGTACGTGGGCTAATTGGAAGGTCACATGAAGTTTAGAGCACTGTAGAAACTGACTGTGCAGAAAGTCGGCGACTTCTTTGCACTATGCGCTTCAGCATCCGCTGACCCCTCTCTGTCAGTTTACGTGGACTACCACTTGGTGGCCGAGTTGCTGTTGTTCCCAAACTCTTCCATTTTCTTATAATAAAGCCGACAGTTGACTTTGGAATATTTAGGAGCGAGGACATTTCACGACTGGATTTGTTGCACTGGTGGCATCCGATGACAGTTCCATGCTGGAAATCACTGAGCTCCTGAGAGCGGCCCATTCTTTCACAAATGTTTGTAGAAACAGTCTCCATGCCTAAGTGCTTGATGGTATACACCTGTGACCGGGCCAAGTGATTAGGACACCTGATTCTGATCATTTGGATGGGTGGCCAAATACTTTTGGCAATATAGTGTATATCTGACGTAAATAGATATAATCAAAACAGTATCAATCTGACAGAGGTTCCCAAGCCATTTTGAGAGATAATGAGGAAGCCAGAGGTAGAAACCACCGATCCTTTCCCCATCAACAACAATGCAAATCATGCAGACTTTGTGAGAGCCAACAACGATGATTTTGGGGAAAAATGTTACTCCAGAAATGTGTATTTTCGATTCTAAATATAAAGAGGATGAGCTACAATATTTAGAAGCTCTGTTAAACAGATCCAGCTTTAGTTAAACACTGAAGCAAAGTGCTAAACAAGAAATACAAACTACAAACATAATAAAACGATAGCTTACTGTACAATGTCTGCTCTCACTTCGATGACAACTGATAGAATGTCCATATCTTCCCGTGTATATGAAGAATTAATCAAGATGCACTCGAAGGGTTAACAAAGAAGTCTCCCTGCATACACATGACTTTGGTTGTGTGTGTTTGTCTCAATCTCTAGGTATACATTGAATGTCCCGGAGGAACAACTTCTACAAACCCCGTTTCCATATGAGTTGGGAAATTGTGTTAGATGTAAATATAAACGGAATACAATGATTTGCAAATCATTTTCAACCCATATTCAGTTGAATATGCTACAAAGACAACATATTTGATGTTCAAACTGATAAACTTTTTTTTTTTTTGCAAATAATCATTAACTTTAGAATTTGATGCCAGCAACACGTGACAAAGAAGTTGGGAAAAGTGGCAATAAATACTGATAAAGTTGAGGAATGCTCATCAAACACTTATTTGGAACATCCCACAGGTGAACAGGCAAATTGGTAACAGGTGGGTTCCATGATTGGGTATAAAAGTAGATTCCATGAAATGCTCAGTCATTCACAAACAAGGATGGGGTGAGGGTCACCACTTTGTCAACAAATGCGTGAGCAAATTGTTTAACAGTTTAAGAAAAACCTTTCTCAAGCAGCTATTGCAAGGAATTCAGGGATTTCACCATCTACGGTCCGTAATATCATCAAAGGGTTCAGAAAACCTGGAGAAATCACTGCACGTAAGCAGCTAAGCCCGTGACCTTCGATCCCTCAGACTGTACTGCATCAACAAGCGACATCAGTGTGTAAAGGATATCACCACATGGGCTCAGGAACACTTCAGAAACCCACTGTGAGTAACTACAGTTGGTCGCTACATCTGTAAGTGCAAGTTAAAACTCTCCTATGCAAGGCGAAAACCGTTTATCAACAACACCCAGAAACGCCGTCGGCTTCGCTGGGCCTGAGCTCATCTAAGATGGACTGATACAAAGTGAAAAAGTGTTCTGTGGTCTGACGAGTCCACATTTCAAATTGTTTTTGAAAACTGTGGACGTCGAATCCTCCGGACCAAAGAGGAAAAGAACCATCCGGATTGTTATAGGCGCAAAGTTGAAAAGCCAGCATCTGTGATGGTATGGGGGTGTATTAGTGCCCAAGACATGGGTAACTTACACATCTGTGAAGGCACCATTAATGCTGAAAGGTACATACAGGTTTTGGAGCAACATATGTTGCCATCCAAGCAACGTTTCCATGGACGCCCCTGCTTATTTCAGCAAGACAATGCCAAGCCACGTGTTACATCAATGTGGCTTCATAGTAAAAGAGTGTGGGTACTAGACTGGCCTGCCCGTAGTCCAGACCTGTCTCTCATTGAAAATGTGTGGCGCATTATGAAGCCTAAAATACCACAACGGAGACCCCCGGACTGTTGAACAACTTAAGCTGTACATCAAGCAAGAATGGGAAAGAATTCCACCTGAGAAGCTTAAAAAATGTGTCCCCTCAGTTCCCAAACATTTACCGAGTGTTGTTAAAAGGAAAGGCCATGTAACACAGTGGTGAACATGCCCTTTCCCAACTACTTTGGCACGTGTTGCAGCCATGAAATTTTAAGTAAATAATTATTTGCAAAAAAAAAAGAAAAGTTTATGAGGTTGAACATCAAATATCTTGTCTTTGTAGTGCATTCAATTGAATATGGGTTGAAAAGGATTTGAAAATCATTGTATTCCGTTTATATTTACATCTAACAATTTCCCAACTCATATGGAAATGGGGTTTGTATAAACTGTATATATACACGCTTGTTACTCTTGGTGTCTCCTAGCCGCTCAGGCAAATAATATTGTCTAAAAATACATTTTCCTATCGATAACGTAACATCATCGGCAAAGTGTGCGCTCTTTCAGTCAATTAGTGTGCGAGGAATATATATATTTATATATATATATATATATATATATATATATATATATATATATATATATATATATATATATATATGTATATATATATGTATGTGTGGGAAAAAAAATCACAAGACTACTTCATCTCTACAGGCCTGTTTCATGAGGGGTTCCCTCAATCATCAGGAGATTTTAATGGGAGCATTCACATACCATGGTTTATATAGGGCACAGAGTGGGTGGGTACAGGCTGGTGTAGGGGCGTGGTGATTGGCTCATGTGTTGCCTAGGAGGTGTTTCCGTCTGTGGCGGCATGCTGATACAATTTCGCTGTGCTTGTTGAGGGATGACAGGTCTGGACGGTATATAATAAACAGTTTCTCTTTCAAGCATAGGTTGCATCTTTTATTACCACTATTGTAAGGTGTGCTGGATGCAAGAATTTGCCATGTTATTGAATATTCAACATTATTGTCTTTGAGGTCCCAAATGTGTTTGCTGAGTTCTGTGGTATTCCGCAGGTTTTGATTCCTGAAAGAAGCCTTGTGATTGTTCCATCTGGTTTTAAACTCTCCCTCGGTTAATCCTACATATGTGTCGGATGTGTTATTGTCCTTGCGTGTTACCTTAGATTGGTAAACAACTGATGTTTGTAAGCACCCCCCGTTGAGAGGGCAATCAGGTTTCTTGCGGCAGTTGGTTTTGGGGTCGCTCTGTCCGGGGGCCGACGGCTCATTTGCAATTGTTTTGTTGTGGTTTGAGATAATTTGTCGTATATTGTTCATGCAGCTGTAGCTCAATTTAATGTTGTTCTTGTTGAATACTTTTCTTAGGGTGTTGCCTTTGGGGAAGTGTTTGTCAATCAGACTGAGGAATTTGTGGCCAATGTTAGTTGAGACGGTTTCCTGGCGTGGGTTCATAGGTGAGGGTGAAATTGTATATGTATATATATACTGTATATATATATATATATATATAAATATATATATATATATATATATATATATATATATATATATATATATATATATATATATATATATATATATATATATATATATATTCCTCGCACACTAATTGACTGAAAGAGCAGAGACGTGCAGTCACTGGAGGCAGGTGAGGCGGGGCCTCACCTGCCATCATGGAAAGAAAAATAATGTAAAAAGAAAAAAATGTAAATAAATTGTTATATGTATTCAGTGATTATACTATAATGTTATTTTCCATTTAACTTCACCAGTTTTAGATTATTTTTATTCAAAATCGCTGAATTTTCACATTTGCCGTTCAAATACTGAGAAGAGACGGTGCGGTGATTAGCAGCCAGTTGAGGCACGTCACTCAGTTGTGCCTCAACATGGATTGCGCAATGACTCGGCTAACTGCTGGCCTGCTGTGCAGTGAGACCGTATTGCTATATGAATTATATTATACATTTCTATAGTTTAGTTAGCTGAGGTATATAATGTACAGTGTATTTTGTCAACAACTGTATGTGTGTAAAGTATTTCTTCTGCTGAGCAATCATAAAACTGCTGCGAAGACGCACTGTGTGAGGCTCGCAGTAATCCCGCCTCCTGGTGCCGGTTAATGCACCCCCGCGCAGAATGCACCCCCCGACGGGACCGCCACACCAACCAAGGCCCACACCCAAACCCTACACGTGCAAGACCGAATCCACCCAAAAAAAGTCACTGAACAAGAAGCCAAAAAGTGCAAAAACAACAATGCTTGCGCCGGAGGAGCCGTGAACGACTGCAGGGACAATATATTAGGTACACCTGCAGACTGCAGCACGGATTTCATATTTCATTCATTCACAACTCCTCCAACACGCACACCACTGTTCCCGCACTTATAAGTAAAGGTAAGACCATAGTAACGTTTTTTTTTAATTAAATGTGCTTTTTTGTGTGCTACAGTTTGTATGTGTAAAGTTAAAGTTAAGTTAAAGTACCAATGATTGTCACACACACACTAGGTGTGGTGAAATTTGTTCTCTGCATTTGACCCATCCCCTTGATCACCCCCTGGGAGGTGAGGGGAGCAGTGGGCAGCAGCGCCGCCGCGCCCGGGAATAATCTTTAGTGATTTAACCCCCAATTCCAACCCTTGATGCTGAGTGCCAAGCAGGGAAGAATGCTGGTATGAGCTTTTAAACATAACCCGTTAACTGCTGCCAATCAAATGTTGAATAAGATACTCTTTAGGGTTCATATGTTTGTAAATCTGACTGTGATGAAGTCAGTGCCTCACCAGCCATGAACCTCACCGCACGTCGCTGCATATATATATATATATATATATATATATATATATATATATATATATATATATATATATATATATATATATATATTTGTGTGTATATTCACACATATATATAAACACATATATATATATATATGTGTGTGTGTATTAGAGATGCGCGGATAGGCAATTATTTCATCCGCAACCGCATCAGAAAGTCGTCAACCATCCGCCATCCACCCGATGTAACATTTGATCAGAACCGCACCCGCCCGTTTTTATATATCTAATATAGACGATGCAAGGCATTAGTGAGGTTATAAAGCTTTTGCCTGTTAAAGAAAGGAGACTGATCCAATGCAGCACAGACATTCGCGTGCCACGCTGTCACGTCCCAGACGCACACCAGTGCGCAATCATATGGGAGCCGCGCTGAGCGCACCTCCAAGCGCGTCTCGCTGCCGGCGACGGCCGTGTATGGGCCCGACGCTCCAGCGCCATCCATTTTCAGGGCTAGTTGATTCGGCAGGTGGGTTGTTACACACTCCTTAGCGGGTTCCGACTTCCATGGCCACCGTCCTGCTGTCTATATCAACCAGGGTGAGCCCCACCCCTTTCGTGAGCGCACTGCGCGCGGAGTGACCCCTGTTACGCGCCCCCGGCAACAGGGGTGGCGGGCAGGTAAGCTGCGCGGGCGGAGCGCGCGGAGTGACCCCTGTTACGAGCCCCCGGCCACGGGGGTGGCGGGCAGGTAAGCTGCTTACCTGCTGCGCGTGACGCCGGCCGCGGCGAAGGCGGACGAGGCGGGGTGTCGGTGCGGTGGGCGCGGTGGTGACCCTGGACGTGCGTCGGGCCCTTCTCGCGGATCGCCTCAGCTACGGCTCCTGGTGGGGCCCTCTCGGGGGAAGGGGCCTCGGTCCCGGACCCCGGCGAGGCGTCCCTTCTCCGCTCCGTAAAAGTGTCCATCTCTTCTTCTTTTTTTTCTTCTGTTGTGGCATATGCAGCAGGTGCCTGCTTGTTTTTCGTATGTGGGTAACAACATTTAACTATGTATATATATTTCCGAATTGGTTTAACTGCCACCCGCCTAAATCTATTTAAAATCTTTTTTTTTTTTTATTTTAACCGCCCGACCCGACCCGCGGATAAAATCTATTTTTTTTTTAATTTCATCCGCCCGATCCGCGGATAATCCGCGGACTCCGCGGTTGTGCCCGCAAACCGCACATCTCTAGTGTGTGTGTATATATATATATATATATATATATATACATATATATATATTTATATATATATATATATATATAGAATAGAGTGGACTTTATTGTCATTATATTTGCATATAACGAGATTAAGGACTCCAATTTAAGGTGCGGTAGTGGAAACAAATATGAAATAAAAATAAATCACATAAGTAATAAAGATAAAAAATAAGAATTGAAATAAACAGACTACTATCCAATAATAACAATAAGCAATCCTGTACAATATACAAAACAATATACAAAAAACTGTACAATATACAGAACAAAACAAGAGTACTGGAGTAATAAAGTAATGACAATCAGTGTCGGACGTATTGCACTCGAAGGGTAATATTGCACAGTAGGGTATTTGGGTAGGATATTGTATAGGGGTGAATAATTTATTATAAGTTAGAGTTCAAGATGGTGACAGCTGTGGGAGAGAAGCTGTCTCTGAGCCTGTTTGTTCTGGCTCTGATGCACCTGTAGCGCCTTCCCGATGGTAGCAGGTCGAACAGGTGGAAGCCAGGGTGTGTGCTGTCCTTGGTAATGTTTTTTGCTCTGTTGAGGCAACGGGAGTTGTGTAAATCCTTCAGGGAGGGGAGGGGAGGGGGCAGTCGATGATTTTTTGTGCAGAGTTTATGACCCTCTGAATCGCTTTTTTGTCTGCTTCAGTGCAGCTGGCGTACCACCCTGTTATGCAGTACGTCAGCAGGCTCTCGATAGCCGAGCGATAGAAGGTCACCATCAGCTGCCTCTCCAGTCTGTTCTTCCTCAGCACCCTCAGGAAGTGGAGTTTCTGCTGGGCCTTCCGGATGACCGCAGTTGTATTTAGGGTCCAGGAGAGGTCAGCAGATATGAGGGTGCCGAGGAACTTGAAGGAGCTGACTCTCCACCTCCTCACCGTTGATGTAGAGGGGGGGCGGGGTCTGCAGTGTTTTTCCTGAAGTCAAAGATGAGTTCCTTGGTTTTTGTGGTGTTCAGTGCTAGGCTGTGACTGGTTGTGATGTTTCAAAGCGAGCAAAGAAGCAGTTCAGCTCCTCTGCCAGCGATACATCCCAGTCCCCGATTGTTGCGTCACAGCCTCTGTAGTTGGTGATGTACTGTATGCACTGCCACATCTGCCGTGGGTTGTTGCTTGAGAGATGCTCTTCGATCCTCTCTTTGTAGTCCATCTTGGCTTCCTTGAGTCCTCTCTTCAGGTCAGCTCGCGCAGCCCTATACAGAACACTGTCACCTGACCTGAAGGCAGTGTCACAGGCCTTGAGGAGCACGCGGACCTGGCTTGTCATCCAGGGTTTCTGGTTTGGGTAAACCTGGATGCTTTTTTCCACAGTGACATTGCCGATACAGTACTTTATGTAGGATAGTACCGACTCTGTGTGTGTGGGCAGGTCTTGGTCTTCAAAAACATCCCATGCAGTGTGTGCAAAGCAGTCCTGTAGCTGGGGGAGTGCATCCTCAGGCCAAGTTGTAAGGGCGATGGGTCAAATGCAGAGAATAATTTCGCCACACCTAGTGTGTGTGACAATCATTGGCACTTTAACTTTAACTTAACAGTCTTTGTCACTGATTTTGTCCTTGCTCTGAGGGGGGTGTAAGCAGGAGAGGTGGTCTGACTGGCCTAGGTGGGGGAGGGGAATGGCTCTATATGCCTCTTTGATGTTGGAGTAAACATGGTCAAGAGTGTTCTCCCCTCTAGTTGGGCATTTAACATAATGGTAAAATTTGGGTAGTACTGTTTTCAGATTGGCTTTATTAAAATCTCCAGCAATAATGTGAGCGCCATTGGGGTGGGCACGTAGTTGTTTATTTATTTGTTAAGAAGTAGAGAGAAAGCCATGCTAACATTAGCATCCGGTGCCGTGATAATTACTACTGTTAGCTCTCTTGGCAGAAAAAAGGGTCTACATTTCACTGACATGAACTCTAGGAACAGTGACTGTCTATGATAGTGCTGTTATTAGACCATGCGTTATGTACATAAACACATAGACCACCTCCCCATCTCTTGCCAGAGTTCTCGTTTCGCTCCTAACGGTCCCAAAAAACAACAGTCCTGGATGTAGCTATTTCCAGCCAGCTCGAGTTTTAGGTCGTCCATTGTGTGAGCCATAAATCTGGCGTTGGTGAGGTATATGCTCTGCAGCGGAGGCTTGTGAGGCCGTTTCTTGGTTCTCGCCAGGAGACCAGACCAGCAGCCTGCTTTTGTTTCCTCTCCCGCCGCCGCCTGCGTCACCTGCCGGGTCCGATAACAATCCACGGAGATTCCAGCGGTCTCGCTATCTCGTCGGGTATGTTGTGCAAGCGGTGGAAATCGCTCGATACAGCTATCCTGTGTTGAAAACCAATGTCCAGCAATATAAAATATAAAAACCTAAAAGGAAGCACTGAAAGTGGGAGCTGTATATATATATATATATATATATATATATATCCACAAATACAAGTTTGTATATATGTATACACAAATACATACTGTATACATACAAACCCCGTTTCCATATGAGTTGGGAAATTGTGTTAGATGTAAATATAAACGGAATACAATGATTTGCAAATCATTTTCAACCCATATTCAGTTGAATATGCTACAAAGACAACATATTTGATGTTCAAACTGTTAAAAAATGTTTTTTTTGCAAATAATCATTAACTTTAGAATTTAATGCCAGCAACACGTGACAAAGAAGTTGGGAAAGGTGGCAATAAATACTGATAAAGTTGAGGAATGCTCATTGAACTATATTTGGAACATCCCACAGGTGAACAGGCAAATTGGGAACAGGTGGGTGCCATGATTGGGTATAAAAGTAGATTCCATGAAATGCTCAGTTATTCACAAACAAGGATGGGGCGAGGGTCACCACTTTGTCAACAAATGCGTGAGCAAATTGTTGAACAGTTTAAGAAAAACCTTTCTCAAGCAGCTATTGCAAGAAGTTTAGGGATTTCACTATCTATGGTCCGTAATATCATCAAAGGGTTCAGAGAATCTGGAGAAATCACTGCACGTAAGCAGCTAAGCCCGTGACCTTCGATCCCTCAGGCTGTACTGCATCAACAAGCGACATCAGTGTGTAAAGGATATCACCACATGGGCTCAGGAACACTTCAGAAACTCACTGTCAGTAACTACAGTTGGTCGCTACATCTGTAAGTGCAAGTTAAAACTCTCCTATGCAAGGCGAAAACCGTTTATCAACAACACCCAGAAACGTCTTCGGCTTCGCTAGGCCTGAGCTCATCTAAGATGGACTGATACAAAGTGGAAAACTGTTCTGTGGTCTGACGAGTCCACATTTCAAATTGTTTTTGGAAACTGTGGACGTTGTGTCCTCCGGACCAAAGAGGAAAAGAACCATCCGGATTGTTATAGGTGCAAAGTTGAAAAGCCAGCATCTGTGATGGTATGGGGGTGTATTAGTGCCTAAGACATGGGTAACTTACACATCTGTGAAGGCGCCATTAATGCTGAAAGGTACATACAAGTTTTGGAGCAACATATGTTGCCATCCAAGCAACGTTACCATGGACGCCCCTGCTTATTTCAGCAAGATAATGCCAAGCCACGTGTTACATCAACGTGGCTTCATAGTAAAAGAGTGCGGGTAATAGACTGGCCTGCCTGTAGTCCAGACCTGTCTCCCATTGAAAATGTGTGGCGCATTATGAAGCCTAAAATACCACAACGGAGACCCCCGGACTGTTGAACAACTTAAGCTCTACATCAAGCAAGAATGGGAAAGAATTCCACCTGAGAAGCTTAAAAAATGTGTCTCCTCAGTTCCCAAAGGTTTACTGAGTGTTGTTAAAAGGAAAGGCCATGTAACACAGTGGTGAACATGCCTTTTCCCAACTACTCTGGCACGTGTTGCAGCCATGAAATTCTTAATTAATTATTATTTGCAAAAAAAAAATAAAGTTTATGAGTTTGAACATCAAATATCTTGTCTTTGTAGTGCATTCAATTGAATATGGGTTGAAAAGGATTTGCAAATCATTGTATTCCGTTTATATTTACATCTAACACAATTTCCCAACTCATATGGAAACGGGGTTTGTATATTGTTTTTTTTAATCCAATGCGGGGGCCCTGAGTCAAAAAGCTTGGGGACCCCTGCATCAACTTATTATGATTTCTTTCCCCCAACGTATAAAACACATCGTTGTGGTCTACACAACACGTAATGGTGCTTCTTTTTTCAAAATTTTGCATAGATTAGGTTTTACAGATTGTTTTCAAGTCGCTTTTTGACCGTCTCCTCGGCATGCACCGTTTTTGTGGGCTATTTACGTGCCTTCACTTCGACGCCGTCTTCTACCCGCCATCTTTGTTGTAGTTTTAAACGCTTCTATATTGAGTCTACTGAGAGATTAAGTTTGAACTATACGCTAATTTGTATTTGAAATGGCAACAGCGGAGGATGCATGTGCATGTACGAGCCAGTCTGCCCCACAACAAGAGGATAGCGAACAAAACGGAGTGTATTGAATACAGCATCTGACTACATTGGCTGGCCAAGGCAAAGCCCTTTGGGTACATTTCTACCGTATATGGAAAATCTGATGAAGTCTCACACTTGGGGAAAAATGTCACTAATAGGGCAAATTCCAAACGGCTTGTTTCCCGAAAGTATAAAGGAAGACAATATTGTTTTATAAATATCTTTGCAATGCCTCCATGGCCACGACTCTACCATTTCTAGGCAGAGTCGTGGCCATGGCGGAGAGGGTATACGTCTCGGGGGGCTAAAGGTTGCGTCACTGCTGTTTGCAGATGATGTGGTCCTGATGGCACCTTCGGTTCATGACCTTCAGCTCTCAATGGATCGGTTCGCAGCCTAGTGTTCAGCGGCTGGAATGAGGATCAGCATCTCCAAATCTGAGGCCATGGTTCTCAGCAGGAAACCGATAGATTGTACAGTCCAGGTAGAGGACGAGACTCTGTCCCAGGTGGAGGAGTTCAAGTATCTTGGGGTCTTGTTCACGAGTGAGGGAAAGATGGAGAAGGAAATCAGCCGGAGAATCGGAGCAGCTGGGGCAGTATTGCAGTCTCTCTGCCGCACTGTTGTGACGAAACGAGAGCTGAGCCAGAAGGCAAAGCTCTCGGTCTACCGAGCTATCTACATTCCTACTCTCACCTATGGTCATGAAGTGTGGGTCATGACCGAAAGAATAAGATTGCAGATACAAGCGGCCAAAATGAGTTTCCTCAGAAGTGTGGCTGGCATCTCCCTGAGAGATAGAGTGAGAAGTTCAGTCACCCGAGAGAGACTCGGAGTAGAGCCGCTGCTCCTTCGCTTGGAAAAGAGCCAGCTTAGGTGGTTCGTGCATCTCGTGTGGATGCCTCACGAGCGTCTCCCTAGGGAGGTCCTCGTTGCACGTCCCACTGGGAGGAGACCCCGCGGCAGGCCAAGGATCAGATGGGGGGATTACATCTTCTCTCTGGCCTGGGAACGCTTCGGGATTCCCCAGGAGGAAGTCGCTAATGTTGCTCTGGAGAGGGAAGTCTGGGGGTCTCTGCTGGAGCTGTTGTCCCCGCGACCCGATTCCGGATAAGCGGTTGAAGATGGATAGATGGATGCCTCCATGGTTTGATTTCAATGTTTCAGGACTTACTGTCATGATCCGTTGTCCGGATCATAGTTTATTTAGGTTTTGATTCACTTGTTGTTTGGGTTTTGTTTTGTGTTTCTTGGTTGTCATGGGTGCTGATTATTTTCACCTGCCAGAGAGCTATTAATTCCTGCCTTTCGCTTCACTCGGTCTGGTGCTTTTTTTTGCTCTCATGCATCACGTTACGTTCTCGTTCCTGCTCCTAGTGTTTTTGACTTGCAGCCCTTTTGGCGCAGCCATTCTTGTCTCCATCTTTCAAAGGCATCCCCGATACAAATCCTCGTCTTGTTCCTGGCCTTGTCATGAATAAGTTGAGAATCATAACGACGCCTTTTAGATTTACTAAGGTCTGACATGTTTAGTAACTTTACCAGTGGCAGTAGCTAGATGAAGAGGGCGGTGCGTAACTGGCAACCTGGATGTGACACATTCACAGACTTTCTAATTGGTCAAACAGCAGAGGCAAGACATCAAAATTAAAACAGTTACAAGATTTCGAGGCTGTAAATCTAATTTTGAAATGAGCATATCCCGACTGAACTACTGTTATCAGTTATAAAGGTATTCGAAAAGAACATGATTTATTAATGCCTTTTGACATATCTGGGCCATTTAATGATGACTTGACATGAAATTCTTACAAATGGCTCCTTTAAGATAATCACTTATGGGATGCTGAATAGGTTGAGTTGGCGTTGGCAAAGAGTTCTCCTGCTGTATGGCCATAGTTTGACGTTTTTACTTCATTAGTTAAAGGGCGTGATGCTGTGTGACCCCTACCCTATTGTTGATGTTCAAGTGCAGCCGTGTCCCGTCGTCGCACTAAGTGAAGTCGATTGATTCCTTGTGAGCGCCGAGGAAAAGTTGAGTGAGTCTGTGACAGCCGCCATCCATCACTGTCACATGTTGACGCTCAGATGATAATGGTGAGGATGAGGATGATGATGTCACCTTTGTTGGCACACCCCGGTGACGTCCTCATGCCCTCATGTAGTCTTTCCGCTCCATACCTTCCCCCTGTCAGAGATGAACGTTGCAGTCACAGTGTGGCGCTGTTCTCACAGATGATCCTCCGATAGCACATTGTCAAAGCGCTCTTGTTCAAAAGCTGTCGCTGAGAGGAAATGAAGTGTTAAAGTGGTGACCTTGTCGCCACATTAAGATCTACTGCGAAGAAAATACGATTATAAAGCCCCAGACGATGATGAGAGAATGTTAATGACGGTTTCTGTCCAAAGATTTGCAACGATCCAACATAATATGATGATGAATCAAATATCCTGTGTTAGTGGCCAATGATTTGACGTCTGATGGCACTTTAGTGCAACATTTGCTATTTTTAGCTTAAAGAGAACCTATGATGATTTTCTTCTTTTCCGACTTATTAGTTGTTACAATGTTGGATACTCATGTTCAACAATGCCAACACGTCAAACCATAAGGTGCATGACTCTTGAAATAACAATCTATGCAATATGGTAATGTGCAATGTTTTAGAATACGAGGGAGTGTGTGAAGTTCTGGGTGCCTCTGAACGCTGTTTTTTTCCTCATTTTGTTATGTTACAACTAGAGATGCCGATAAATGCGTTAAAATGTAATATCGGAAATTATCGGTATCGTTTTTTTTATTATCGGTATCATTTTTATTTTTTATTTTTATTTTTTATTAAATCAACATAAAAAACACAAGATACACTTACAATTAGTGCACCAACCCAAAAACCTCCCTCCCCCATTTACACTCATTCACACAAAAGGGTTGTTTCTTTCTGTTATTAATATTCTGGTCCCACTGGGGTGAGTTTTTCCTTGCCCGTATGTGGGCTTTGTACCGAGGATGTCGTTGTGGCTTGTACAGCCCTTTGAGACACTTGTGATTTAGGGCTATATAAATAAAGATTGATTGATTGATTGATTGGTTCCTACATTATATATCAATATAGATCAATACAGTCTGCAAGGGATACAGTCCGTAAGCACACATGATTGTGCGTGCTGCTGGTCCACTAATAGTACTAACCTTTAACAGTTAATTTTACTAATTTTCATTAATTACTAGTTTCTATGTAACTGTTTTTATATTGTTTTACTTTTTTTTTATTCAAGAAAATGTTTTTAATTTATTTATCTTATTTTATTTTATTAATTTTCAAAAAAAAGTACCTTATCTTCACCATACCTGATTGTCCAAATTAGGCATAATAATGTGTTAATTCCACGACTGTATATATCGGTTGATATCGGTATCGGTTGATATCGGTATCGGTAATTAAAGAGTTGGACAATATCGGATATCGGCAAAAAGCCATTATCGGACATCCCTAGTTACAACCTTATTCCGAAATTGGAAACAATAATTTTTTATCCTCAAAATTCTACAGACAATACCCCATAATGACAATGTGAAAAAACATTTTTTAACAGTTTTTCTAATTTATTAAAACTAAAAAAATCACATGGACATAGGTATTTACAGTCTTTGACTTTGTTGATGCACCTTTGGCAGCAATTACAATTATACACTGCCACAAGCTTGGCATACCAATCTTTGGGCAGTTTTGCCCATTCCTCTTTGCAGCACCTCTCAGGCTTCATCAGGTTGGATTAGAAGCGTTGGTTTTCATTCAGGATGTCTCTGTACATTACTCTAGTCAGGGAGGTGACCAAGAACCCGATGGTTGCTCATTCCTCTGTGGAGAGAGGAGAACCTTCCAGAAGGACAACCATTTCTACAGCAATCCACCAATCAGGCCTGTATGATAGAGTTGCCAGACGGAAGTCATTTCTTTGTAAAAGGTTTGCCAAAATGCACCTGAAAGACTGTCAGACCAAGAGAAACCAAATTCTCTAGTCTGATGAGACAAAGATTGAACTCTTTGGCTTGAAAGCCAGGCATCATGTTTGGAGAAAACCAGGCACCGCTCATCACCAGGCTAATACCATGCCTACAGTGAATCATGGCGGTGGCAGCATCATGCTGTGGGGTTGGTTTTCAGGGGCAAGAACTGGGAGACTAGTCAGTATAGAGCAGTGGTTCTTAACCTTGTTGGAGGTACCGAACCCCACCAGCTTCACCGAACCCTTCTTTAGTGAAAAATATTTTTTTTAATTTTTTTCAAATTCCAGATAAAGTTGTATGTTTTTTTTTACTGGTGCACAAAATTAACCGTGCATGAACATCACCTTGTTCAAAGAACAAAACCAACACAGTGCATGAACTCACAACAAATTACACACCTGCAAATCAGATAGAAAATTAGAGGGAACATTGTTTGGGGGTATCCATAATACGCCGATAGGGAGAAGTTTTTATTTACACGATGAGTCCGGTGTGTCTTGACCTCCGCGGCGGAGGCTCCGCCGAACCCCTGAGGCCGACTCACCGAACCCTTAGGGTTCCATTGAACCCAGGTTAAGAACCCCTGGTATAGAGGGAAAGATGAACGCAGCAATGTCCAAAGACATCCAGGATGAAACCCAAAGCTTTCCATCCAACCTGATGGAGCTTGAGAGGTGCTACAAAGAGGAATAGACAACTAGGAATGAGCGATACTGCCCAAAGATAGGTGTGCCAAGTGTGTGGCATCGTATTCAAAAAGACCCAAAACTTTAATTACTGCATAATGTGCCTCAACAAAGTATTGAGCAAAGGCTCTGAATATTTATATATATGCAATTTTTTTATTTTTTTATTTTAAAACAATTTAAAAAAAACAACAAAAAAAAACACTTGAGATTGTTTTTATTGGGTATTGTCTGTAGAATTTTGAGGGGGAAAAATCATAACATAATGTGTAAAAAGTGACGTGCTGTGAATACTTTGCGGATGCACTGTAGTCCATACTTGCCAACCTTGAGACCTCCGATTTCGGGAGGTGGGGGGTGGGGGCTGGTGCGTGGGGGAGGGGCGTGGTTAAGAGGGGAGGAGTATATTTATAGCTAGAATTCACCAAGTCAAGTATTTCATATATATGTATATATATATATATATATATATATATATATATATATATATATATATATATATATATATATATATATATATATATATGCACATATATATATATATATATATATATATATATATATATATATATATATATATATATATATATATATATATATATCTATATTCCCACCTAGTACCAACCTCGTCATGTCCGTTGTGTCCTGAGCAAGACACTTCACCCTTGCTCCTGATGGGTGCTGGTTAGCGCCTTGCATGGCAGCTCCCTCCATCAGTGTGTGAATGTGTGTGTGAATGGGTAAATGTGGAAGTAGTGTCAAAGCGCTTTTTAGTACCTTGAAGGTAGAAAAGCGCTATACAAGTACAACCCATTTATCATTTATCATTATATATATATATATATATATATATATATATATATATATATACACATATATCAATCTCAATCAATCAATCTTTATTTATATAGCCCTAAATCACAAGTGTCTCAAAGGGCTGCACAAGCCACAACGACATCCTCGGTACAAAGCCCACATACGGGCAAGGAAAAACTCACCCCAGTGGGACGTCGATGTTATATATATGTATATATGATATATATATGTATATATGATATATATATACATATATATAAGAAATACTTGACTTTCAGTGAATTCTAGATATAAATATATATTTATTTTATTATATATATATATATATATATATATATATATATATATATATATATATATATATATATATATATATATATTAATATATATAAAAGAAATACTTGAATTTCAGTGTTCATTTATTTACACACACATAACACTCATCTACTCATTGTTGAGTTAAGGGTTGAATTGTCCATCCTTGTTCTATTCTCTGTCACTATTTTTCTAACCATGCTGAACACCCTCTCTGATGATGCATTGCTGTGTAGCACGCACAAAAGTGCTTTCATCAAATGCAGTAGATGGCAGTATTGTCCTGTTTAAGAGTGTCACAACATTGCTGTTTACGGCAGACGAACTGCTTTACGGTAGACGAAAACGTGACTGCTGTTGTTGTGTGTTGTTACCGCGCTAGGAGGACGTTAATGAAACTGCCTAACAATAAACCCACATAAGAAACCAAGAACTCGCCCTCGATCATTCTACAGTTATAAAGATTGGGCAGGCACGTTGTTTATATTGTGGGAAAGCGGACTCCGGTCCGCATGGAGCTGGAGGGGGCGTGGCCTCCAGCTCCGCCTGAATTTCGGGAGATTTTCGGGAGAAAATTTGTCCCGGGAGGTTTTCGGGAGAGGCGCCGAATTTCGGGAGTCTCCCAGAAAATCCGGGAGGGTTGGCAAGTATGAGTCTCTGTCAGCATGGTCCCTCCTCTCTGCTCTGCTCCCTGGAACAAGACTGAGTACCACAACATTTTACACAGGTGTGTTTTGTCAATATGGGCCATATCGCAGTTGGAATAGCCACTAAACTCCGACCCAAAAAAGGTGTCAGTGCAAAATGACAGCTCGGTTTAGGGAAACAGAAGAGAAGGTAAGTACTATTTTTATATAATCGCGTTGTGCGCTTAATAATACCAACATGGGACGAACAGTGGGATGAATGATAGTACATGCAGCTTTTTTGATGCACCTTGAGCGTATGCAGCTGTACCTAATGTTGTGACTGCTGAATCAATATAATGTTGTTTAAAAATAAAAGCGGTGATACAGACGACCAATTTGCAGACATAATCAGGAAGAGGGTTAAAAATGTGACTTTGGTGCAACATGTACATCAAAGCATATCTAATGCAGATTATAGACCACAAGTACGGTATTTAGTCATGTGCAGGGGTCCCAAAACTACGGCCCGCGGTCCGGATCCGGCCCCCCAGCATCCAAAATCCGGCCCACAGGAAGTCCCAAGTAATTTTTTATTTTTTTAATTTTTTTTTAATGTTTTTTATTTTTATTTTTTTTTAATCTTTCCTTTCTAATCCATTTTCTACCGCATGTTACTCTTGGTGTCTCCTAGCCGCTCAGGCAAATCATATTGTCTAAAAATGAATTTTCCCATCGATAATGTGACAATGTTAAATGTTGATGAACATCAATGTTAATTGTTGTTAAATGACAAAACGGATCATAAAGACAATGTATATATGTGCATATACATACATATATATATATATATATGTCTTAATAAGGTTATCCAAAAAATAGTGCTCGATACCGTAGTAGAGCGCAATATATGTATGTGTGGGAAAAAAAATCACAAGACTATTTCATCTCTACAGGCCTGTTTCATGAGGGGGGGTACCCTCAATCATCAGGAGATTTTAATGGGAGCATTCGCATACCATGGTTTATATAGGGCACAGAGTGGGTGGGTACAGGCTGGCGTAGGGGCGTGGTGATTGGCTCATGTGTTACCTAGGAGGTGTTTCCGTCTATGGCGGCATGCTGTTACAATTTCGCTGCGCTTGTTGAGGGATGACAGGTCTGGACGGTAAATAATAAACAGTTTCTCTTTCAAGCATAGGTTGCATCTTTTATTACCACTATTGTAAGGTGTGCTGGATGCAAGAATTTGCCATGTTATTGAATATTCAACATTATTGTCTTTGAGGTCCCAAATGTGTTTGCTGAGTTCTGTGGTATTTCGCAGGTTTTTGTTCCTGAAAGAAGCCTTGTGATTGTTCCATCTGGTTTTGAATTCTCCCTCGGTTAATCCTACATATGTGTCGGATGTGTTAATGTCCTTGCGTATTACCTTAGATTGGTAGACAACTGATGTTTGTAAGCACCCCCCGTTGAGAGGGCAATCAGGTTTCTTTCGACAGTTACAGCCTTTGTTGGTTTTGGAGTCGCTCTGTCTGGGGGCCGACGGCTCATTTGCAATTGTTTTGTTGTGGTTTGAGATGATTTGTCGTATATTGTTCATGCAGCTGTAGCTCAATTTAATGTTGTTCTTGTTGAATACTTTTCTTAGGGTGTTGTCTTTGGGAAAGTGTTTGTCAATCAGATTGAGGAATTTGTGTCCAATGTTAGTTGAGACGTTTTTGCTGTATGGGGGGTTGTACCAGATGATGTCGTTTCGTTTTCTGTTCTTTTTTGGCTGGTATCCTGGCGTGGGTTCATAGGTGAGGGTGAAATTGTATCCGCTTTCATCAAGGGCTTTTTGGTACGGGGGGGTTGCTTGGTCAAATTCAGCTTTGCTAGATGACAGCATCGATAGCCTTTTATTGATTCCGGTAGGTATTCTTTTCGTGGTGGTGGGTGGGTGGTTGCTGTCATGGTGCACGTATTGGAGTGTTGTGTTGGGTTTCGTGAATGGTTGGTAGCTGTTATTTCTCAGGTTGAAAGTGACGTCAAGGAAGTTGACGGTTTGCTTGTTGGTAGAGATGAAATAGTCTTGTGATTTTTTTTCCCACACATACATATATATATATATATATATATATATATATATATATATACAACCTGGCCCCCGGCCAAATTTTTTTAACCCAATGCGGCCCCCGAGTCAAAAAGTTTGGGGACCCCTGGTCATGTGGGAGCATATAGCAAACCTACCGTATTTTTCGCAGTATAAGTCGCACCGGAGTATAAGTCGCACCTTCCAAAAATGCATAGTAAAAAAGGAAAAAAACATATATAAGTCGCACTGGAGCCCGGCCAAACTATGAAAAAAACTGCGACTTATAGTCCGAAAAATACGGTACTCTCTTTGGGGCTTTTCACATACCAATACAACATCGTAATTTACTATGTTGTCAGAAACTACCATACGAGCTACACATTAAAGCGGAGTATCACTGATACCAATTAAGGAGCATTATTTCAACATTTAATAAAGTCTAGGCTATTTTTTGGACATTGTTATTCTGTCAGCACCAGATGTGATGCTTAGCGCTATTATTGTGAAGACTGTAATGTGTGACTGGTGCGAAAAAGAGAGTTCCTGAGCTCGACATCATGCCAGAGCCTCGGTTACAATACTTTACTATTTGGAGCGCTTGAATACTTACATATTTGTGATGAAAAGCGTAATTCTCCACCAGCATCCTGCACTGACAGTAGCTCTTGCTGTGTTGATCACATGCAATTTGGTGTCACAAAGAAAAAGGTTGGGTAGTTTTAATAAAAAACTGTTTGCTTTCTCCCCAGCTTCTCATCTTCTCCGTTCCACTCGGGTAACGCCGCTTCATCTTTATAAAAACCTCCTATAATCGCTCCAACAGGTTTGTTTTGGTCTGTCTTCCAGAATCAAGTCTGCACATGTGCAGTAGCATGGACTAGTCTATTGTGCGAGAAGGGAGCTGTTAAACAATCATGGTTGATTAAGCCTTTAGATGTGTTTTGAAGCCCATAAATTAAAGACAAAAAAATAAAGAATTGTTTTAAATAGAGGAAAACTTAATTAATCATTTTCTATGAGTCGTTTTGGTTCCCCTGGAAATATTGAGGGCCCGAAGTGACTGACTGCCTGTCTTTGCCAATGGTAAGTAGGAAGTAAAGAAATGTGTTAAATATAGCTCAGAATCATCATAGGTGATAACTAGAGATGTCCGATAATGACTTTTTTGCCGATAGCCGATATTCCGATATTGTCCAACTCTTAATTACCGATTCCGATATCAACCGATACCGATTTATACAGTCGTGGAATTAACACGTTATTATGCATAATTTTGTTGTGATGCCCCGCTGGATGCATTAAACAATGTAACAAGGTTTTCCAAAATAAATCAACTCAAGTTATGGAAAAAAATGCCAACATGGCACTGCCATATTTATTATTGAAGTCACAAAGTGCAATATTTTTTTTAACATGCCTCAAAACAGCAGCTTGGAATTTGGGACATGCGGTTGAGGTGGGCGGGGTTGAGGTGTGTGTGGGAGGAGGGGGGTAGGGGGTAGCGGGGGGGGGGTATATTGTAGCATCCCGGAAGAGTTAGTGCTGCAAGGGCTTCTGGGTATTTGTTCTGTTGTGTTTATGTTGTGTTACGGTGCGGATATTCTCCCGAAATGTGTTTGTCATTCTTGTTTGGTGTGGGTTCACAGTGTGGCGCATATTTGTAACAGTGTTAAAGTTGTCTATACGGCCACCCTCAGTGTGACCTGTATGGCTGTTAACCAAGTATGCTGCATTCGCTTGTTTGTGTGAAAAGCCGTAGATATTATGGGACTGGGTCCGCACGCAAAGTCAGTGCCTTTAAGGTTTATTGGTGCTCTATACTTCTCCCTACGTCCGTGTTTTAAAAAGTCATACATTTTACTTTTTCAAACCGATACCGATAACTTTGAAACCGATACAGTTATTTTCAGATATTGGTGGCTGCAGGATTAGGTCTCTGCTTTTTGCAGATGATTTGGTCCTGATGGCTTCATCTGGCCAGGATCTTCAGCTCTCACTGGATCGGTTCGCAGCTGAGTGTGAAGCGACTGGGATGAGAATCAGCACCTCCAAGTCCGAGTCCATGGTTCTCGCCCGGAAAAGGGTGGAGTGCCATCTCCGGGTTGGGGAGGAGATCTTGCCCCAAGTGGAGGAGTTCAAGTACCTCGGAGTCTTGTTCACGAGTGAGGGAAGAGTGGATCGTGAGATCGACAGGCGGATCGGTGCGGCGTCTTCAGTAATGCGGACGCTGTATCGATCCGTTGTGGTGAAGAAGGAGCTGAGCCGGAAGGCAAAGCTCTCAATTTACCGGTCGATCTACGTTCCCATCCTCACCTATGGTCATGAGCTTTGGGTTATGACCGAAAGGACAAGATCACGGGTACAAGCGGCCGAAATGAGTTTCCTCCGCCGGGTGGCGGGGCTCTCCCTTAGAGATAGGGTGAGAAGCTCTGTCATCCGGGGGGAGCTCAAAGTAAAGCCGCTGCTCCTCCGCATCGAGAGGAGCCAGATGAGGTGGTTCGGGCATCTGGTCAGGATGCCACCCGAGCGCCTCCCTAAGGAGGTGTTTAGGGCATGTCCGACCGGTAGGAGGCCACGAGGAAGACCCAGGACACGTTGGGAAGACTATGTCTCCCGGCTGGCCTGGGAACGCCTCGGGATCCCCCGGGAGGAGCTGGACGAAGTGGCTGGGGAGAGGGAAGTCTGGGCTTCCCTGCTTAGGCTGCTGCCCCCGCGACCCGACCTCGGATAAGCGGAAGAAGATGGATGGATGGATGGACATTTTAAAGCATTTATCGGCCGATAATATCAGCAGCCCGATATTATCGGACATCCCTAGTGATAACTTAATACTGCAGTGTTCTAGTTGGAACTGAAGAATACCGGTTCCAAACCAGCTATGGACTTAAAGAAAGCAAAACATCATTTTAAAAGGACTTAAACCCACAATCTACCAGTCCAAAGACGAAGTCATTACCTAAGTTTTCTACTTTCATTTATATTTTTGAGGGGTCGTAGTTCCGATGATGGAGCGACCGTCCAGAACCTAGAAGGTTCCTGGTACGAATCCAGCTCGTGCCATCCCAGTCACTGCCGTTGTGTCTTTGACACACTTCACCCACCTTGCTCCCAGTGACGCTCACACTGTATGAATGTTTGGAAATCACGTAGCTACAAATGTAGCTCACCACCATCAATGTGTGAATGTAGAGTGAAAGATAGTTCTCACTGTGAAGCACTTTGAGTGTTGAGAAAGCAATATACAACTTTTTTTCCAGGCTATAGAGCAATTAAGGCCGCACCACCCACCAAATTTTAGAAGAAATATATATTTTTACATATATTAGCTGCACCAGACATAAGCCGCAGATATATACCAGTAGGAAAGATTCTGTAAATGTATATTTACATACCTTAATTGTTTCCAAATGGTACCTGTAACACAACAGTAAAACGGCTAAACAACCAAAACGGAAGTCATCGTCATGGACCCACTAGTTGAGGAAGCTAGCTCTCTTATCAGCTAAACAAACTCAATCACTCCACAGTGACGTTTTGGTGAATTTACGAAACTGAAACAATACTAAAAGAATGCCATTGTAAGTTAATAATACTAACCCAGACACTTGGAAATGTGTTAGCATATTCGCTAGCTTGATTACATTGCGATAGCACATACAAATATGCAGGAAAACACTCCTACACATGGGACGGTTTAGTAAGTCTGAATAGTTTTAGATATATTGTAAAACTTACAAATGTTGCTTGGGGTGGTGAATGAAGAATCCTTTTGAGCAGAAACGCTATGGGTGATATACTTCCGGTTCAAGGCACGAAACAGGAAGTACATTGTCAACCTGTGGCACCTGCCGTGAGCGAACTCGTCCAGAAGATGGCGGCATCGCACAAACAATAACACACCTTTTCAGTGTCTCTGTTGGTGTTATATGACAATTATTTGTTGAATACAAAACATTTTGGCCGTTAGCGGAACCCCCCCCCCCCACACACACAAATTACAAGCCGCAGAGTTTAAAGCGTGGGAAAAAAGTAACAGCTAATAGTTTGGAAAATACGGCAATAATCCATTATAATTTTCACAAGTAGGGATGTCCGATAATGGCTTTTTGCCGATATCCGATATTCCGATATTGTCCAACTCTTTAATTACCGATACCGATATCAACCGATACCGATACCAACCGATACATACAGTCGTGGAATTAACACATTATTATGCCTAATTTGGACGACCAGGTATGGTGAAGATAAGGTACTTTAAAAAAAAATAAAAAAATAAAAAATAAGATAAATAAATTAAAAACATTTTCTTGAATAAAAAAGAAAGTAAAGCAATATAAAAACAGTTACATAGAAACTAGTAATTAATGAAAATGAGTAAAATTAACTGTTAAAGGTTAGTACTATTAGTGGACCAGCAGCACGCACAATCATGTGTGCTTACGGACTGTATCCCTTGCAGACTGTATTGATATATATTGATATATAATGTAGGAACCAGAATATTAATAACAGAAAGAAACAACCCTTTTGTGTGAATGAGTGTGAATGAGTGTAAATGGGGGAGGGAGGTTTTTTGGGTTGGTGCACTAATTGTAAGTGTATCTTGTGTTTTTTATGTTGATTTAATTAAAAAAAACAAAAAACGATATCGATAATAAAAAAAACGATACCGATAATTTCCGATATTACATTTTAACGCATTTATCGACATCTCTAATCACAAGCTTGCATGTTTTAAGATTTTTAAGGTTTGAGTGTAGGTGCACGGCTACTGGACTTGACCTCTTGCTTTATCTGAGCCTGCTGGAAACAATAATACTATCTGACATGGTCTGATCTCAAAGCCTTCCAGTCAAATGTGAAACAACATCATGGCTGATGACTGTCATAAGCCCACATTTGTTTAATTTGTCTCGAATGAATTGGATTGATTTTGGCAGCCTCCATTTGTGTCACGTTTAAAAGAATAACCTCACGCAGAGAAATGTATAACAATATTGTTGTGTGTTCCCTGTTTGATCAGTGTTGTGGTGAATCCCAGTATATGTCGTACCCGAAAATGCCGCCATTGTCGCGTGTGGTCGGACCACATATCCGTGAAGTCAACATCTGTCTATTTGCCCCAATTTCGCTTTTTCCATCTGTGTAACAACGTGTGTTCATCCAAGTCAACGCGCAGAAGACGGATGATAATAACGAGCAAACTTGTGTGCGTCTAGGTCAGGGGTCGGCAACCCAAAATGTTGAAAGAGCCATATTGGACCAAAAATACAAAAACAAATCTGTCTGGAGCCGCAAAAAATTAAAAGCCATAGATAGTGTGTCATGAGATATAAATTGAATTAAGATGACTTAAAGGAAACTAAATGAGCTCAAATATACCTACAAACGAGGCATAATGATGCAATATGTACATATAGCTAGCCTAAATAGCATGTTAGCATCGACTAGCTTGCAGTCATGCAGTGACCAAATATGTCTGATTAGCACTCCACACAAGTCAATAACACCAACAAAACTCACCTTTGTGCATTCATGCACAACGTTAAAAGTCTGCGTCTATTGTGGTAGCTTGGTGCTGCAAGGTATTCCGAGGTGCTGCGAGTCGGTCAGTTGCCGGGGTAGTGACCTTGTTTGTCAGCATGTCTGTGATCTTCTTTTAATTCTTTTTTTAAATTAATTAATTAATTTATTTATTTATTTTTTAATATATTTTATTAATATTATTTTTTTTTAATTTTTCCCCTCCCTCAGGGGGGGGGGCTCGGCGGGGCGGTTGCTGGTTGTTCCATCTCCATCGTTGGGGTCCCTGCGGGTGGGGTGGGTGGTTCCCGTGGCCCTGTGCCTGGGTGGTCCTGCGGCGGCCGATTTGGGTGGGGTGGCCGGGGGCTGGCCTCGCCGCGCTCTCCGGGGGTGGGGGTTGGGCTCGTGGGGGCCCGGTTGCCGGTGGGGCGGGGGCGGTCTTCCCGTCCGGTTGCGGGGAGTCTCTGGGTCCCTCGGGCGGGGCGTCTCGCCTTTCTGCCCGTGTGGGGTGTGGTCTCTCGCTGGCTTGGGGTCTGGCTGTCCCCTGCTTTTCTCGTGCCCTGTCCTCTGCCGGGTGCGTCTGTCTGCGGCCTGCTGCTGGCCCTTGTGGGCGGTACGGTGGGTCGGGCTCTGGGGTTCCTGTCGCTGGCCGGCTTGGCTGCGTGGGGGCGGTGGTCCCTGGTTCCCTGGGCACCACGCCTCCTGTTTGTGGGTTGGGCTCTCGGGGGTGATGGGGCCGTGCTCTGGCTCCCACGCACTCTGGGAGTCGAATGTATTGTACATGCAAATTCACATATGCTCACATACGTACATAGGTACCTACGCTCCCACATACATACACAAATACAGTACATATTTACCTACCTAATGTTCGTACATCCACACGCACATTCAATATACAAACATACACATACACATACTGTACATATACATTCACTGTACAAGCACATATACACATTCTGTACATATACAAGTACATATGCATACTTACACTCATGCACATAATCACGTTTCATCAAACATATATTAACGTTGTTGCCCTAGGGTAAACTGGGTGTAACACATGGCACACTGACAAAGCTTAACCTATTGTGACTATAACAATCTACAAGGTTAATGTAGGTTGCTTCTCTTTCTCCCCCTCCATTTTTCTGCATTCTTTCGTATCTCAAGTTATCATTACGTATATGTATTGTTGCATTTAAACAACTGTATTGTTGATAATAAAGGTAAATTATTGGTATTGTTCATTATCAATAGCGCTATTTCTATTGGTATTTGTATTGATCCATTTGTAGTGTAATAATGCTCATTGTCATTTCTGTATTCTTTTTTATTTTTCGCTAACTGCTTATTTGCTATTACTTTTACCATCATATTTGTACATGTCATATTTGCTGATGTTGCTCTATTGTTGTTGTTGTTGTTGTTTGCTGTTGTTGTTTTTGTCTCTCTGTCTAATCCCCCTCTTGTCCCCACAATTTCCCCCTCTGTCTTCTTTTTTTTTCTCTTTCTATCCCCTCCTGCTCCGGCCCGGCTGCACTAAATGATAATATAAATACATTTAATAAAGTCAAATACAAATAAGGCAACAAGAGAAGTATCCTACACTTCTCTTTTGTAAAGTAAATCTGAACAGCCGACATGGGCATCTACATCAACTATATGATTTGCCTGAGAAGCTGGACAGGACACACAAAAAAAAAAAAAGTCTGGTGGACAAAATGAGACAGTAAAAGAAGTGGGATAAAACACGTCCTAGAAAGTCGGAGAAAGTTATACATGTAAACAAACTACGGTGAGTTCAAGGACCGCCAAAATTAGTAGGACAAAACGGTGCTCGCCAAATACTCGAATCAGTGAAGCATGTTTAATATAAACAGTGTGCTTTATAACAATTAGGGAGGTTTGTGTTATGTTTGTCCTCCTACAGAAACCATATTAAAACAAAAAAATATATACAGGTAAAAGCCAGTAAATTAGAATATTTTGAAAAACTTGATTTATTTCAGTAATTGCATTCAAAAGGTGTAACTTGTACATTATATTTATTCATTGCACACAGACTGATGCATTCAAATGTTTATTTCATTTAATTTTGATGATTTGAAGTGGCAACAAATGAAAATCCAAAATTCCGTGTGTCACAAAATTAGAATATTACTTAAGGCTAATACAAAAAAGGGATTTTTAGAAATGTTGGCCAACTGAAAAGTATGAAAATGAAAAATATGAGCATGTACAATACTCAATACTTGGTTGGAGCTCCTTTTGCCTCAATTACTGCGTTAATGCGGCGTGGCATGGAGTCGATGAGTTTCTGGCACTGCTCAGGTGTTATGAGAGCCCAGGTTGCTCTGATAGTGGCCTTCAACTCTTCTGCGTTTTTGGGTCTGGCATTCTGCATCTTCATTTTCACAATACCCCACAGATTTTCTATGGGGCTAAGGTCAGGGGAGTTGGCGGGCCAATTTAGAACAGAAATACCATGGTCCGTAAACCAGGCACGGGTTGATTTTGCGCTGTGTGCAGGCGCCAAGTCCTGTTGGAACTTGAAATCTCCATCTCCATAGAGCAGGTCAGCAGCAGGAAGCATGAAGTGCTCTAAAACTTGCTGGTAGACGACTGCGTTGACCCTGGATCTCAGGAAACAGAGTGGACCGACACCAGCAGATGACATGGCACCCCAAACCATCACCCAACCATGCAAATTTTGCATTTCCTTTGGAAATCGAGGTCCCAGAGTCTGGAGGAAGACAGGAGAGGCACAGGATCCACGTTGCCTGAAGTCTAGTGTAAAGTTTCCACCATCAGTGATGGTTTGGGGTGCCATGTCATCTGCTGGTGTCGGTCCACTCTGTTTCCTGAGATCCAGGGTCAACGCAGCCGTCTACCAGCAAGTTTTAGAGCACTTCATGCTTCCTGCTGCTGACCTGCTCTATGGAGATGGAGATTTCAAGTTCCAACAGGACTTGGCGCCTGCACACAGCGCAAAATCTACCCGTGCCTGGTTTACGGACCATGGTATTTCTGTTCTAAATTGGCCCGCCAACTCCCCTGACCTTAGCCCCATAGAAAATCTGTGGGGTATTGTGAAAAGGAAGATGCAGAATGCCAGACCCAAAAACGCAGAAGAGTTGAAGGCCACTATCAGAGCAACCTGGGCTCTCATAACACCTGAGCAGTGCCAGAAACTCATCGACTCCATGCCACGCCGCATTAACGCAGTAATTGAGGCAAAAGGAGCTCCAACCAAGTATTGAGTATTGTACATGCTCATATTTTTCATTTTCATACTTTTCAGTTGGCCAACATTTCTAAAAATCCCTTTTTTGTATTAGCCTTAAGTAATATTCTAATTTTGTGACACACGGAATTTTGGATTTTCATTTGTTGCCACTTCAAATCATCAAAATTAAATGAAATAAACATTTGAATGCATCAGTCTGTGTGCAATGAATAAATATAATGTACAAGTTACACCTTTTGAATGCAATTACTGAAATAAATCAAGTTTTTCAAAATATTCTAATTTACTGGCTTTTACCTGTATATATTTTTTCCCCTCATCTTTTTCCATTTTTCATACATTTTTGAAAAAGCTCCAGAGAGCCACTAGGGCGGCGCTAAAGAGCCGCATGCGGCTCTAGAGCCGCGGGTTGCCAACCCCTGGTCTAGGACAAAGCGCTTTCTCATCGGCTGCCATTTTGCGTTGACATCGTGAGAAATTAAATGGCACTTTCCACTGATTTATGCGACGACTTTCGAGAATTTGCTTAATGAGGTTTCCCGGGAGCTTTCAAAGCGAACAACTGGATATGTACGTAAATATAGATATAGCTGTAATGTCACCTGGCATGCCAGCCTAAATTACAATATGTCGTCGTGCCATCTGCTCGCACATCTAATCAGATATGGACTCACTGATTGTCTTCATCGGAGGCGAAAGAATGGCAGTCGACTGAAAGTGCTCTTCATCATTAAACGCCTCACACAAAACCTCTTCCAATGACAAAACCATGTATCACGCAGACGTGCCATCGCACCAGCGGGGTGACGTACGTGATAGACGAGGTGAAAATAAATAAATAAATAAAAAAAGTACAAAAAATATGTGGGCAAACAGCAGATGTTTCCCCGGGAAAAAGAGAAATTAGTTCTTTGTTCGACTTTCCCAGAGGGGGATTCTCGTTAGCAGTACCTAAACGACACCACCACAAACCTGGCCACTAAAACAGTGTCTTTTAGAGACTGATTGAATTTAGAGGAGATTCAAAAGAGGTCATTTTAACCCATCTAATTACGACTTTTATCTCACGAATGTTTGGAAGTATTTTCAGCTTTCATCTGATTTGTTCATTAACAATTTTGTGACACCAATGAGAGGAAAAACAAATAATCACACCTTAGTATCAATCAATCAATCAATCAATCAATCAATCAATCAATCAATCAAAGTGTATTTATATACCCCTTAAAGGGGAACATTATCACAATTTCAGAATGGTTAAAACCATTAAAAATCAGTTCCCAGTGGCTTATTATATTTTTCGAAGTTTTTTTCAAAATTTTACCCATCACGCAATATACCTAAAAAACAGCTTCAAAGTGCCAGATTTTAACCATCGTTATAAACACCCGTCCATTTTCCTGTGACGTCACATAGTGAAGCCGACACAAACAAACATGGCGCATAGAACAGCAAGCTATAGCGACATTAGCTCGGATTCAGACTCGGATTTCAGCGGCTTAAGCGATTCAACAGATTACGCATGTATTGAAACGGATGGTTGTAGTGTGGAGGCAGGTAGCGAAAACGAAATTGAAGAAGAAACTGAAGCTATTGAGCCATATCGGTTTGAACCGTATGCAAGCGAAACCGACGAAAACGACACGACAGCCAGCGACACGGGAGAAAGCGAGGACGAATTTGGCGATCGCCTTCTAACCAACGATTGGTATGTGTTTGTTCGGCATTAAAGGAAACTAACAACTATGAACTAGGTTTACAGCATATGAAATACATTTGGCAACAACATGCACTTTGAGAGTGCAGACAGCCCAATTTTCATCAATTAATATATTCTGTAGACAAACCCTCATCCGCACTCTTTTCCTGAAAGCTGATCCGTCCAGTTTTGGAGTTGATGTCAGCAGGCCAGGGAAGCTAGGGTCGATATTATTCTCTTGATCATCTTCGGTGGCATAAGGGACGGTGTGAGCCAAGACATCCAGGGGGTTTAGCTCGCTCGTCTGCGGGAACAAACTGCCGCCATTGCTTGCCGTGCTACCGAGGGCCTTTGTCCCTGAATTGCTCACACACTCCGGCAGATTCAATGGGGGTCTGGCGGCAGATTTCTTTGACTTTATCGTTGGAAATGCATCTGCTTTGAGTGTCGCAGGATATCCACACATTCTTGCCATCTCTGTCGTAGCATAGCTTTCGTCGGTAAAGTGTGCGGAACAAACAGCCAATTTCTTGCCACTTTCGCATCTTTGGGCCACTGGTGCAACTTGAATCCGTCCCTGTTCGTGTTGTTACACCCTCCGACAACACACCGACGAGGCATGATGTCTCCAAGGTACGGAAAACAGTCGAAAAAACGGAAAATAACAGAGCTGATTTGACTCGGTGTTTGAGAAAATGGCGGATTGCTTCCCGATGTGACGTCACGCTGTGACGTCATCGCTCCGAGAGCGAATATTAGAAAGGCGTTTAATTCGCCAAAATTCACCCATTTAGAGTTCGGAAATCGGTTAAAAAAATATATGGTCTTTTTTCTGCAACATCAAGGTATATATTGACGCTTACATAGGTCTGGTGATAATGTTCCCCTTTAAACACAAGTGTCTCAAAGAGCTGCACAAGCCACAACGACATCCATCTTGCAAGAAAAAACTCAACCCAATGGGATACAATGAGAAACCTTGGAGGGGACCGCAGATGTGGTCTGTAAAACATAATCTATGCAACATTTTGACCCAAGACCCACCATTAGACCACAAGGAAGTGTTTTTAATGTAGAAAACAAATCATATAACGACCCCTTTAATGCGCCTTATAATCGGTGTGCCTTTTGGATGAAAATAGACCCGCTCATCGACAGTGCGCCTTCAAATCTGGTGCACCTTATGGTCCAAAAAATATGGTAACCGTATTCACTTGGCATCCACTCAGTAAACGTTTGGGAACTGAGGAGACACATTTTTAAGCTTCTCAGGTGGAATTCTTTCCCATTCTTGCTTGATGTACAGCTTAAGTTGTTCAACAGTCCGGGGGTCTCCGTTGTGGTATTTTAGGCTTCATAATGTGCCACACATTTTCAATGGGAGACAGGTCTGGACTACAGGCAGGCCAGTCTAGTACCCGCACTCTTTTACTATGAAGCCACGTTGATGCAACACGTGGCTTGGCATTGTCTTGCTGAAATAAGCAGGGGCGTCCATGGTAACGTTGCTTGGATGGCAACATATGTTGCTCCAAAACCTGTATGTACCTTTCAGCATTAATGGCGCCTTCACAGATGTGTAAGTTACCCATGTCTTGGGCACTAATACACCCCCTTACCATCACAGATGCTGGCTTTTCAACTTTGCGCCAATAACAATCTGGATGGTTCTTTTCCTCTTTGGTCCGGAGGACACGACGTCCACAGTTTCCAAAAACAATTTGAAATGTGGACTCGTCAGACCACAGAACACTTTTCCACTTTGTATCAGTCCATCTTAGATGATCTCAGGCCCAGCGAAGCCGACAGCGTTTCTGGGTGTTGTTGATAAACGGTTTTCGCCTTGCATAGGAGAGTTTTAACTTGCACTTGCAGATGTAGCGACCAACTGTAGTTACTGACAGTGGGTTTCTGAAGTGTTCCTGAGCCCATGTGGTGATATCCTTTACACACTGATGTCGCTTGTTGATGCAGTACAGCCTGAGGGATCGAAGGTTACGGGCTTAGCTGCTTACGTGCAGTGATTTCTCCAGATTCTCTGAACCCTTTGATGATATTACGGACCGTAGATGGTGAAATCCCTAAATTCCTTGCAATAGCTGGTTGAGAAAGGTTTTTCTTAAACTGTTCAACAATTTGCTCACACATTTGTTGACAAAGTGGTGACACTCGCCCCATCCTTGTTTGTGAATGACTGAGCATTTCATGGAATCTACTTTTATACCCAATCATGGCACCCACCTGTCCCCAATTAGCCTGCACACCTGTGGGATGTTCCAAATAAATGTTTGATGAGCATTCCTCAACTTTCTCAGTATTTATTGCCACCTTCCCAACTTCTTTGTCACGTGTCGCTGGCATCAAATTCTAAAATTAATGATTATTTGCAAAAAAAAAATGTTTTTATCAGTTTGAACATCAAATATGTTGTCTTTGTAGCATATTCAACTGAATATGGGTTGAAAATGATTTGCAAATTATTGTATTCTGTTCAGGGGCGTCACTAGCTTTTAAGGACAGGGGTGGCTTAGCCCCCAGGAGATGCACAGGATGCGAGCGAACGTAGGGCACGAGCACAAAACTTCACAAACGGCTAACAAAGACTTAGAAATGATTCATTGTTATTATTATTATTTCAGTCGGTTTATTTTCAATCTGTGTTCAGTACAACAACAAACATGGGTTTGCACAGTGACATTTTGTTTACAGCATCAACAAGAAACAATTACTTGCATGATGATTATTATTATTATCTACTGATGATAGTCATATGTGAATGAGCTCAGCTCCTGTTCTCCTCCATGTGTAAAGTGAGAAACACAGCTGATGCTCCAGAAGGAAGTAACCCCAAAGATAGCAAATGGTAAAAAAGAGTCCACATTTAACTTTATAAATAATCAGGACCTTAATGATGCATTTCAGGCTAGCTAGCTAACTAAGTAGCAGCATTGTTTTAGAGCGGGAATGTCAACTTTTTGTCAAACACAGACCTGGTGTAAAGTGGAGCTAATACATTTGACTACAAGCAGTGATGAATACTTACTTTCTTGAAAAAGTTTCTTATGTCCATTTTGCATCCGTTCACGTTCTTGTTCTGCAGTGCTGTGTGCTAATGTGCTTCGTACACCTGCAGGACCGCAAGCAAGGTCGTGGAGAAAATGCGGACTGGATTTTGAGTGATGTGGGCATTTTCTATATGAACAAGTCCAAGGATCGCAAGCAAGGTCGCATAGAAAATGCGGACTGGATTTTGAGTGATGTGGGCATTTTCTATATGAACAAGTGGAATGGATTGGATACCGACACACTAAAGGGGCTCTCTACCTTACGCTATGAAGTGAGGGGAAACTGAGTGAATAATGACAGGTTATATTATTATTTATTTAAACTCATATTCGGGCCACTTTATAATGATTATGTCGGCATGTATTTGTAAAAAAAAAATTATATATAATATATATATATATATATATATATATAACACCTCTCTGAGCTGCCACCTTAACGTGGTAGAGGAGTTTGCGTGTCCCAATGATCCTAGGAGCTATGTTGTCCGGGGGCTTCCATGCCCCCTGGTAGGGTCTCCCAAGACAAACAGGTCCTAGGTGAGGGATCAGACAAAGAGCAGCTCGAAGACTTCTATGGAAATGCAAGAACCGAGACTCAGATTTCCCTCGCCCGGACGCGGGTCACCGGGGCCCCCCTCCGGAGCCAGGCCCGGAGTTGGGGCACGATGGCGAGCGCCTGGTGGCCGGGCCTGTCCCCATGGGGCCCGGCCGGGCACAGCCCGAAGAGGCAACGTGGGTCCCCCCTCCAATGGGCTCACCACCCATAGCAGGGGCCATAGAGGTCATAGAGGAATCTGTGGTGGGCTCTCCTATTTCTGGGGCTGAGGTTGCTGAGGTAGTTAAAAAGCTCCTCGGTGGCAAGGCCCCGGGGGTGGATGAGAACCGCCCGGAGTTCCTTAAGGCTCTCGATGCTGTAGGGCTGTCTTGGTTGACAAGACTCTGCAGCATCGCGTGGACATCGGGGGCAGTACCTCTGGATTGGCAGACCGGGGTGGTGGTTCCTCTCTTTAAAAAGGGGAACCGGAGGGTGTGTTCTAACTATCGTGGGATCACACTCCTCAGCCTTCCCGGTAAGGTCTATTCAGGTGTACTGGAGAGGAGGCTACGCCGGATAGTCGAACCTTGGATTCAGGAGGAACAGTGTGGTTTTCGTCCTGGTCGTGGAACTGTGGACCAGCTCTATACTCTCGGCAGGGTCCTTGAGGGTGCATGGGAGTTTGCCCAACCAGTCTACATGTGCTTTGTGGACTTGGAGAAGGCATTCGACCGTGTCCCTCGGGAAGTCCTGTGGGGAGTGCTCAGAGAGTATGGGGTTTCGGACTGTCTGATTGTGGCGGTCCGCTCCCTGTATGATCAGTGTCAGAGCTTGGTTCGCATTGCCGGCAGTAAGTCGGACACGTTTCCGGTGAAGGTTGGACTCCGCCAAGGCTGCCCTTTGTCACCGATTCTGTTCATAACTTTTATGGACAGAATTTCTAGGCGCAGTCAAGGCGTTGAGGGGATCCGGTTTGGTGGCTGCAGGATTAGGTCTCTGCTTTTTGCAGATCATTTGGTCCTGATGGCTTCATCTGGCCAGGATCTTCAGCTCTCACTGGATCGGTTCGCAGCTGAGTGTGAAGCGACTGGGATGAGAATCAGCACCTCCAAGTCCGAGTCCATGGTTCTCGCCCGGAAAAGGGTGGAGTGCCATCTCCGGGTTGGGGAGGAGATCTTGCCCCAAGTGGAGGAGTTCAAGTACCTCGGAGTCTTGTTCACGAGTGAGGGAAGAGTGGATCGTGAGATCGACAGGCGGATCGGTGCGGCGTCTTCAGTAATGCGGACGCTGTATCGATCCGTTGTGGTGAAGAAGGAGCTGAGCCGGAAGGCAAAGCTCTCAATTTACCGGTCGATCTACGTTCCCATCCTCACCTATGGTCATGAGCTTTGGGTTATGACCGAAAGGACAAGATCACGGGTACAAGCGGCCGAAATGAGTTTCCTCCGCCGGGTGGCGGGGCTCTCCCTTAGAGATAGGGTGAGAAGCTCTGTCATCCGGGGGGAGCTCAAAGTAAAGCCGCTGCTCCTCCACATCGAGAGGAGCCAGATGAGGTGGTTCGGGCATCTGGTCAGGATGCCACCCGAGCGCCTCCCTAAGGAGGTGTTTAGGGCATGTCCGACCGGTAGGAGGCCACGAGGAAGACCCAGGACACGTTGGGAAGACTATGTCTCCCGGCTGGCCTGGGAACACCTCGGGATCCCCCGGGAGGAGCTGGACGAAGTGGCTGGGGAGAGGGAAGTCTGGGCTTCCCTGCTTAGGCTGCTGCCCCCGCGACCCGACCTCGGATAAGCGGAAGAAGATGGATGGATGGATGGATATATAACACCAGATTATTTAGGGGGGTTTAAGAATATTTTAGGGGGGCTTGAGCCCCCCTAAAATAGGCCTAACAACGCCAATGATTCTGTTTATATTTACATCTAACACAATTTCCCAGCTCATATGGAAACGGGGTTTGTAGATCCCTAAATTGATTGATGTAAAATGTTCTTTATCACATTGTTTACTTTTACACGTCCATTAAAGATTTGATGAATTTATGATGGCTCAGGTGTGATTCACTACAATAGGGCCCAACAGCACACTGGATTCCAGTTAATTGAAATACCACAACACTAGATATTGTTCAGATAAGTTAAATTTAAGAACTTGCACACAAAGTAACACTGGAGGTGACTATGACGTGCGCATTTTCTTCGCATGCGTACTAGGTCAACTTGCGCCGGTGGACAGAGAGGGGTAGGGGGTCTTAAACGACCATTGTGTGTGTGTGGACATGGATAAGGTTAGGTGGGATTTACCCTGGATAACCTTAGTGTAAAAAGGGGCCTCATTGATCCCATTGGGTTGAGTTTTTTCTTGCTTTGATGTGGGATCTGGGATTTGTGGCTTGGGCAGACCTTTGGGACATTTGTGACTAAGGGCTATATAAGTAAACTTTGATTGATTGATTGATTCTAAGATGTGTCGTTAAACTCAGTTTCAACGTATTTAAAGTATATTTGCTCAAGTAAAATTCTCCAGTGTCAGCTGTTGAGCATCTGTATGTACTGTATGTCACACAGTCAGGGATGTTAGCCGGTTTAAAAGGGCTACTTCTGCCAGCGTCATCAGTTTGGAGTTTTACACGTTTCCACTGCAAGCCAAATGAACTTGCGCCTCGGTAGTCCAGCATGTGTCACACGTGTGAAGGAGGCAAAAACTCAGGCAATGCGACAGCCGTAAAAACAGCCCGAAGACAAAAGAAGGTTTGGGTCCCACTGAGAGGAGCAAAGGTTTATCAGTGTACTCGGTGTACTCGTCAGTACCCGCAGTCTCTTTCTCCGGGTCTTTGAGTCTTCTTGGCGCCTGATTTATGTGCAAAGCAGACATCACATTAAAAGCTGCTTTCTTGTGAATCTCATTTCAGACGCCTCCTCACAATGAAAGAGCTTAATTCATTCCTGACCACTGGCGGATACCTCCTACGGTGTTTAATGCAAAGAAGTTTGGCGGGGGGATTGCGCGGCGGGGAAATTGAGGGAGAGTGTGAGATGAAGAGTAATTAATGTTGAATAAAGACGAGTGCGAGCGGCTCTCTCGTCCGGCCCCGCGCTAATGGGAATAAGATTGCATTCTTTCTCTTGTTCCTGCGCGCCGAGCCTCTTTGTCTAATTCAATCAATAGGCGTCGAGGCCGATGAGCGCCGTGAATGGACGCAGCCCGGAGGCCAATCAAAGCTAAGCAATGGAGACGGAGAATGGAGCCAATTGACCTGAGAAACCGGAGAATGCGCCGATGATTTATTCTCTAAAAGAAACACAATATGTGCGGACGGACGGCATGTGGGCGGACGTACAGAACGATGGAAGGTAGACGGATGATAGATGTTTTTCTTTTGTACCAATGAATGGATTAATAGATGATGGATGCACGTTGAAAGGAATAATAGATTAATGAGCGGAATTAATGGCAGGGTTGGTGTATGACAGGAATGATGGAATGAAAGTTAAAGGAATGAATGGATTGTTGGTTTGGCGGGATGAGGAGATTATTGGGTGGATGGATGAGTTGTTGAAGGTACTGATGCATGGAAACATTGTTAAGAGAACGGAGGTGTGGAAGAATTGCTGCTAAATGACAGATTATGAATGGATGGGGATTTCATCGTCCAATGATTCAAAGGGATAGATGAGGGCTAAATGGATGAGGAATGGACTTATTGTTCATTGGATTGACGGCCATAAAGTGAGCAATGAAGACAATCCTTCAAATCTCTTTGAAGTCACCACTTAGTTCTTCAAATTTTTAACTCCATTTGGTGTTGCGGCTCTGTCGGCTTGCCATCAAAGGTCAGCGCTGTCAGGACGATGTCGACTTCGCTTGTCATATTTTCCAAAGGTTGAACCTTGCTGGAAAACTGCAAATTTTTCCTCCGGAGAATTCCGCCATTGTGCCACTTCCTAGTGCAGGGGTCGGCAACCCGCGGCTCCGGAGCCGCATGCGGCTCAGCAGCTTACTTGCTGAACCCCCCAATTTTCCCGTAAGACTTCCGGATTTCAGTGCCTCTCGCAGATAACTCCCGGGATTAATATTCACCGATTTTCACCCTTACAGCTACAATAAGGGCGTGCCATGATGGTAGAACATTTGGCGCCCTCTACAATCTGTATTAACAGCGTGCCAGCCCAACACTTGTTATATAATATACATTTTCTGCTTGCACACGTACGTGACAGCAAGGCATACTTGGTCAACAACCACACAGGTTACACTGACGGTGACCATATAAAACAACTTTAACACTCTTACTAATAATGCGCCACACTTTGAACCAAAACCAAACAAGAATGACAAACACATTTCGGGAGAACATCTGCACCTTAACACAACATAAACACAACAGAACAAACACCCAGAATCCCATGCAGCCCTGACTCCCCCCCCCCCCCCCCCCCCCCTCTCTGTGCGTCGGTTGAGGTGGGCGGGGTTTGGTAGCGGGGGTGTATAATGTATCCCGGAAGAGTTAGGGCTGCATGGGATTCTGGGTATTTGTCCTGTTGTGTTTATGTTGTGTTACTATGCAGATGTTCTCCCGAAATGTGTTTGTCATTCTTGTTTGGTGTGGGTTCACAGTGTGGCGCATTATTAGTAAGAGTGTTAAAGTTTTTTTTATACCGCCACCGTCAGTGTAACCTGTGTGGTTGTTGAGCAAGTATGCCTTGCTGTCACCTAGTGAGCAAGCGGAAGCCCCATTCAACATGTGGCTGATCAGGCACGCTGGTTGTAGTGGGCGTTATATGCTGTACCATCACGGCACGCATGACGCTGACAAGCGCTATTCATTTAAATCCCGCGTGCCGCACCAGCTTAAAAATTCCATAAAAGGTGTGGGCAGCGTGTCTGAGACCCCTGGATTATACATAGCACAAAGCAAAAAAAACAACTTTGTATGCAGTGTTATTTCATTTAAAATTTCAAAAATGTTTGCGGCTCCCATTGTTTTCTATAATTTGTGAAACTGGTCAAAATGGCTCTTTGACTGGTAAAGGTTGCCGACCCCTGTCCTAGTGGAAAAAAGTCCACGCGTTTGCTGTCGTGTTAGCGGGATCACCACTTGTTTAGAAGTAGTCGCATTTACATGCTAACAACACCAGCGGCGAGTGTGGTAGGGGGGGGTAGGTTCTGTTTAATGTCTAATCCGAAGGCTGCTGGGTGGTCAAGTCTGCAGGGAATGCAGGTCACATGCTCACACACTTTAAAAAAAAACAACAACAACTTGTCGGTGAATAAGAGCTGCCATTGAAATTCCCGACCACGTCTCGGCCCGGCAAATAAGCACGGAGAAGAGAGGCAGCGGCGTCCTTTAAAAAGGAGCGCAAACCTCACACCTCCAGACACCATTATGTTTATCCCAGACCTTATCACCTACCTGGAATTACAGGCCGCATTCCGATCACTCCACTCACCCCCGGACACCGCTTTTCTACAAGAAGACGACAGAATAAAAAGCTGCTGCCTGACAGGGTAGACTGCTGGAGGCAAGGAAATTTAGAATCTTTAATACTTCTAACCTTTACATTTGTTTTTAAACATCCAACACATTTTACAATCCTCAGCAATCTTTACATACACATTTTTGTAAACATAAATACAATTTAGAGTCCCGATCTTTTCAGGACCACATACTCCTTTCAAGATTGAGGAGTCTGTGGTCCTAATAAATTGATTACCGTATGTTCCGCAAGGCACACTGCCGATGAATGGTCTATTTTAGATTTTTTTTCATATATAAGGCACACCGGATTATAGGGCGCATTAAAGGCCTACTGAAATGCGATTTTCTTATTCAAACGGGGATAGCAGGTCCATTCTATGTGTCATACTTGATCATTTCGCGATATTGCCATATTTTTGCTGAAAGGATTTAGTAGAGAACATCCACGATAAAGTTCGCAACTTTTGGTCGCTGATAAAAAAGCCTTGCCTCTACCGGAAGTAGCAGACGATATGCGCGTGACGTCACAGGTTGTGGAGCTCCTCACATCTGCACATTGTTTACAATCATGGCCACCAGCAGCGAGAGCGATTCAGACCGAGAAAGCGACTATTTCCCCATTAATTTGAGCGAGGTTGAAAGATTTGTGGATGAGGAAAGTGAGAGTAAAGGACTAGAGGGCAGTGGGAGCGATTCAGATAGGGAATATGCTGTGAGAGGCGGGTGGGACCTGATATTTAGCTGGGAATGACTAAAACAGTAAATAAACACAAGACATATATATACTCTATTATCCACAACACAACCAGGCTTATATTTAATATGCCACAAATGAATCCCGCATAACAAACACCTCCCCCCTCCCGTCCATATAACCCGCCAATACAACTCAAACACCTGCACAACACACTCAATCCCACAGCCCAAAGTACCGTTCACCTCCCCGAAGTTCATACAGCACATACATTTCCCCCAAGTCCCCAAAGTTACGTACGTGACATGCACATAGCGGCACGCACGTACGGGCAAGCGATCAAATGTTTGGAAGCCGCAGCTACATGTGTACTCACGGTACCGCGTCTGCGCATCCAACTCAAAGTCCTCCTGGTAAGAGTCTCTGTTATCCCAGTTCTCTACAGGGCAATGGTAAAGCTTGACTGTCATCTTTCGGGAATGTAAACAATGAAACACCGGCTGTGTTTGTGTTGCTGCAGTCGGCCGCAATACACCGCTTCCCACCTACAGCTTTCTTCTTTGCTGTCTCCATTGTTCATTGAACAAATTGCAAAAGATACACCAACACAGATGTCCAGAATACTGTGGAATTTTGCGATGAAAACAGAGGACTTAATAGCTGGCCACCATGCTGTCCCAAAATGTCCTCTACAATCCGTTACGTCACGTGCCGGCGTCATCATAAAGAGACATTTTCAGCAGGATATTTCGCGCAAAATTGCACTTTCGTGTAACATGAAGTGCAAAACTGGGTGTAACACATGGCACACTGACAAAGCTTAACCTATATGTTACTATAACAATCTACAAGGTTAATGTGGGTTGCTTCTCTTTCTCCCCCTCCATTTTTCTGCATTCTTTCGTATCTCAAGTTATCATTACGTATATATATTGTTGAATTTAAACAACTGTATTGTTGATAATAAAGGTAAATTATTGGTATTGTTCATTATCAATAGCGCTATTTCTATTGGTATTTGTATTGATCCATTTGTAGTGTAATAATGCTCATTGTCATTTCTGTATTATTTTTTATTTTTCGCTAACTGCTTATTTGCTATTACTTTTACCATCATATTTGTACATGTCGTATTTGCTGATGTTGCTCTATTGTTGTTGTTGTTGTTTGCTGTTGTTGTTTTTGTCTCTCTGTCTAATCTCCCTCTTGTCCCCACAATTTCCCCCTCTGTCTTCTTTTTTTTCTCTTTCTATCCCCTCCTGCTCCGGCCCGGCTGCACTAAATGATAATATAAATACATTTAATAAAGTCAAATACAAATAAGGCAACAAGAGAAGTATCCTACACTTCTCTTTTGTAAAGTAAATCTGAACAGCCGACATGGGCATCTACATCAACTATATGATTTGCCTGAGAAGCTGGACAGGGCACACAAAAAAAAAAAAAAAAAAAAAAAAAAATTGCACTTTCGTAAGCTAACCTGGCCATATTGGCATGTGTTGCAATGTTAAGATTTCATCATTGATATATAAACTATCAGACTGCGTGGTCGGTAGTAGTGGGTTTCAGTAGGCCTTTAAAGGAGTCGTATTATTTTTTTTTTTGAATTGAAAACACTTCCTTGTAGTCTACATAACATGTAATGGTGGTTCTTTGGTCAAAATGTTGCTTAGATTATTTTTAACAGATCATCTTCAAGCCGCTTTCTGACAGTCGCTACCGGATGCGGCGTTTTGTGGGCGGTCTTATTTACGTGGCTCAGCTTCGGCAGCGTCTTCTCCCCGTCATCTTCGTTTTAGCAGTGTAGCGTGCAAGGACGGGAGTGGAAAAAGTGTCAAAAGATGGAGCTAACTGTTTTAATGACATTCAGACTTTACTTAAATCAATAAACTAGCAGCATCTCCTCATTGTTTCATCTGACCACATAACTTTCCTCCAGAATGTTTTATCTTTGTCCATGTGATGTCAGATGAAACAAAAATTTAGCTGTTTGGGAACAATACCCAGCAATATGTTTGGAGGAGAAAAGATGAGGCCTTTAATCCCATGAACACCAATTCCTACTGTCAAGCATGGTGGTGGTAGTATTATGCTCTGGGCCTGTTTTGCTGCCAATGCTACCTCCAAATTTTTCAGGACAACCTAAAATCATCAGCCCGGAGGTTAAGTCTTGGGCGCACTTGGGTGTTCCAGCAGGACAATGACCCCAAACACATGTCAAAAGTGGTAAAGGAATGGTTAAATCAGGCTAGAATTAAGGTTTTAGAATGGCCTTCCCAAAGTCCTGACTTAAACATGTGGACAATGCTGAAGAAACAAGTTCATGTCAGAAAACCAACACATTTAGCTAACTGTACCAATTTTGTCAAGAGGAGTGGTCAAGAATTCAATCAGAAGCTTGCCAGAAGCTTGTAAATGGCTACCAAAAAAGCCTTATTGCAGTGAAACTTGTCAAGGGACATGTAACCAAATATTAACATTGCTGTATGTATACTTTTGACCCAGCAGATTTGCTCACATTTTCAGTAGACCCATAATAAATTCATAAAAGAACCAAACTTCATGAATGTTTTTTGTGACCAACAAGTATGTGCTTCAATCACTCTATCACAAAAAAAGGAGTTGTCTAAATTATTGAGAACTCAAGACAGCCATGACATTATGTTCTTTACAAGTGTATGTAAACTTTTGATCGCGACTGTACGTGTCTGTATTAGCTATATTAGCCTACTATCAAAATTACTTTAAAAGTCTTATATACAGTAAGTGTTATAATGAAGACAACACATGATGCAAGTATCTATCCATCCATCCATCCATCTTCTTCCGCTTATCCGAGGTCGGGTCGCGGGGGCAGCAGCCTAAGCAGGGAAGCCCAGACTTTCCTCTCCCCAGCCACTTCGTCCAGCTCCTCCCGGGGGATCCCGAGGCGTTCCCAGGCCAGCCGGGAGACATAGTCTTCCCAACGTGTCCTGGGTCTTCCTCGTGGCCTCCTACCGGTCGGACGTGCCCTAAACACCTCCCTAGGGAGGCGCTCGGGTGGCATCCTGACCAGATGCCCGAACCACCTCATCTGGCTCCTCTCGATGTGGAGGAGCAGCGGCTTTACTTTGAGCTCCCCCCGGATGACAGAGCTTCTCACCCTATCTCTAAGGGAGAGCCCCGCCACCCGGCGGGGGAAACTCATTTCGGCCGCTTGTACCCGTGATCTTGTCCTTTCGGTCATAACCCAAAGCTCATGACCGTAGGTGAGGATGGGAACGTAGATCGACCGGTAAATTGAGAGCTTTGCCTTCCGGCTCAGCTCCTTCTTCACCACAACGGATCGATACAGCGTCCGCATTACTGAAGACGCCGCACCGACCCGCCTGTCGATCTCACGATCCACTCTTCCCTCACTCGTGAACAAGACTCCGAGGTACTTGAACTCCTCCACTTGGGGCAAGATCTCCTCCCCAACCCGGAGATGGCACTCCACCCTTTTCCGGGCGAGAACCATGGACTCGGACTTGGAGGTGCTGATTCTCATCCCAGTCGCTTCACACTCAGCTGCGAACCGATCCAGTGAGAGCTGAAGATCCTGGCTAGATGAAGCCATCAGGACCACATCATCTGCAAAAAGCTGAGACCTAATCCTGCAGCCACCAAACCGGATCCCCTCAACGCCTTGACTGCGCCTAGAACTTCTGTCCATAAAAGTTATGAACAGAATCGGTGACAAAGGGCAGCCTTGGCGGAGTCCAACCCTCACCGGAAACGTGTCCGACTTACTGCCGGCAATGCGAACCAAGCTCTGACACTGATCATACAGGGAGCGGACCGCCACAATCAGACAGTCCGTTACCCCATACTCTCTGAGCACTCCCCACAGGACTTCCCGAGGGACACGGTCGAATGCCTTCTCCAAGTCCACAAAGCACATGTAGACTGGTTGGGCAAACTCCAATGCACCCTCAAGGACCCTGCCGAGAGTATAGAGCTGGTCCACAGTTCCACGACCAGGACGAAAACCACACTGTTCCTCCTGAATCCGAGGTTCGACTATCCGGCGTAGCCTCCTCTCCAGTACACCTGAATAGACCTTACCGGGAAGGCTGAGGAGTGTGATCCCACGATAGTTAGAACACACCCTCCGGTTCCCCTTTTTAAAGAGAGGAACCACCACCCCGGTCTGCCAATCCAAAGGTACTGCCCCCGATGTCCACGCGATGCTGCAGAGTCTTGTCAACCAAGACAGCCCCACAGCATCCAGAGCCTTAAGGAACTCCGGGCGTATCTCATCCACCCCTGGGGCCTTGCCACCGAGGAACTTTTTAACTACCTCAGCAACCTCAGCCCCAGAAATAGGAGAGCCCACCACAGATTCCCCAGGCACTGCTTCCTCATAGGAAGACGTGTTGGTGGGATTGAGGAGGTCTTCGAAGTATTCCCTCCACCGATCCACAACTTCCGCAGTCGAGGTCAGCAGAACACCATCCACACCATACACGGTGTTGGTAGTGCACTCCTTCCCCTTCCTGAGGCGGCGGATGGTGGTCCAGAATCGCTTCGAAGCCGTCTGGAAGTCGTTTTCCATGGCTTCCCCGAACTCCTCCCATGTCCGAGTTTTTGCCTCCGCGACCGCTGAAGCCGCACACCGCTTGGCCTGTCGGTACCTGTCCGCTGCCTCAGGAGTCCCATGAGCCAAATGAACCCGATAGGACTCCTTCTTCAGCTTGACGGCATCCCTCACCGCCGGTGTCCACCAACGGGTTCTAGGATTACCGCCACGACAGGCACCAATTACCTTGCGGCCACAGCTCCAATCAGCCGCCTCGACAATAGAGGTGCGGAACATGGTCCACTCGGACTCAATGTCCAGTACCTCCCTCGTGACATATTCAAAGTTCTTCCGGAGGTGGGAATTGAAACTCACTCTGACAGGAGACTCTGCCAGACGTTCCCAGCAAACCCTCACAATGCGTTTGAGCCTGCCAGGTCTGTCCGGCATCCTCCCCCACCATCGCAGCCAACTCACCACCAAGTGGTGATCGGTTGAAAGCTCCGCCCCTCTCTTCACCCGAGTGTCCAAAACATGAGGCCGCAAATCCGATGACACAACTACAAAGTCGATCATAGAACTGCGGCCTAGGGTGTCCTGGTGCCAAGTGCACATATGGACACCCTTATGCTTGAACATGGTGTTCGTTATGGACAATCCGTGACGGGCACAAAAGTCCAATAACAAAACACCACTCGGGTTCAGATCCGGGCGGCCATTCTTCCCAATCACGCCTCTCCAGGTTTCACTGTCGTTGCCAATATGAGCGTTGAAGTCCCCCAGTAGAACGAGGGAATCACCCGGGGGAGCACCCTCAAGTACTCCCTCGAGTGAATCCAAAAAGGGTGGGTACTCTGAGCTGCTGTTTGGCGCGTAAGCGCAAACAACAGTCAGGACCCGTCCCCCCACCCGAAGGCGGAGGGAAGCTACCCTCTCGTCCACCGGGTTGAACTCCAACATGCAGGCTCTGAGCCGGGGGGAAACAAGAATTGCCACCCCAGCCCGTCGCCTCTCACTGCTGGCAACGCCAGAGTGGAAGAGTCCAGCCCCTCTCGAGAGAACTGGTTCCGGAGCCCTTGCTGTGCGTCGAGGTGAGTCCGACTATATCCAACCGGAACTTCTCTACCTCGCGCACTAGCTCAGGCTCCTTCCCCCCCAGCGAGGTGACGTCCCACGTCCCAAGAGCTAGCTTCTGTAGCCGAGGATCGGACCGCCAAGTGCCCTGCCTTCGGCTTCCGCCCAGCTCACATTGCACCCGACCTCTATGGCCCCTGCTATGGGTGGTGAGCCCATTGGAGGGGGGACCCACGTTGCCTCTTCGGGCTCTGCCCGGCCGGGCCCCATGGGGACAGGCCCGGCCACCAGGCGCTCGCCATCGTGCCCCAACTCCGGGCCTGACTCCGGAGGGGGGCCCCGGTGACCCGCGTCCGGGCGAGGGAAATCTGAGTCTCGGTTCTTGCATTTCCATAGACAAAACATGATGTGTCTATATTAGGTATATTAGCCTACTATCAAAATGACTATGTGTTGCAGGCTGACGCAAATCTTCATTGACAGAAATGTTGAAATGTAATATTTATTCTACACATTTTCACAACATTGGAAAACATTAGTAAATGGAGGCTTCTTAGAGGATGAGATAACTCCTGGAAATGACTAGCTTAGAAGGGCCAAAGGTATATATGTGTGTGTCCAAGTTAAAGGAAACAGCAAGCCGGGTAACGTTTGCTGTGGTCTGGAACAACATGGCGCACAAACAACTATCAGAAATGCAGTCAATATTACACACAGATAATGTGTCATGAGACATGCAAATATAAATTAAATACACAGAAGACATAAGTAAAGGAAAAGCTCAAATATACCTACAAACGAGGATTAATGATGCAATATGTAGATGCAGTTAGCATGAATAGCATGTTAGCATTGAATAGCTTGCAGTCATGCAGTGAACAAATATACTTGATTAACACTCCAACAAGTCAATAACGTCAACAAAGTTCACCTTTGTGCATTCACACACAGTATCAAAACTTTGTTGGACAAAATGAGACAAAGAAGGACTGCGTAAAACACGTCTTTCTGTGGCAGCGTCGGAGAAAGTTGTAAACAAACTACGGTGTGTTCAAGGACCGCTGAAATTAATAGGACAAATCAACGCTCGCCAAATACTCTCATTAGTGAAGCATCTATAACATAAACAGAGGGATTTTTAATAGTTAGGAAGGTTTGTGTCATGTTTGTCCTCCTACAGAAACCATATTAAAACAAACAAAAAAACAATTATTTCCCTCATCTTTTTTCATTTTTAAACATTTTTGAAAAAGCTCCAGGGAGCCACTAGGGCGGTGTTAAAGAGCATGAAAGTCCAGCATGACTGATCGCTCACCTGTCAAACTCATTGCATGGGGCGGCATGGCGTAGTGGGTAGAGCAACCGTGCCAGAAACCTGAGGGTTGCAGGTTCGCTCCCCGCCTCTTACCATCCAAAAAATCGTTGTGTCCTTGGGCGGGACACTTCACCCTTTGCCCCCGGTGCCACTCACACCGGTGAACTGAATGATGAATGATAGGTGGTGGTCGGAGGGGCCGTTGGCGCAAATTGCAGCCACGCTTCCGTCAGTCTACCCCAGGGCAGCTGTGGCTATGAAAGTGGCTTACCACCACCAGGTGTGAATGATTGATGGGTTCTACATGTAAAGCGACTTTGGGTACTTAGAAAAGCGCTATATAAATCCCAGTTATTATTATTATTATTATTATTATTGCCGCTCAACTGTTTTGCCTTGGCTGCTGTCACTGCCTCAGCATGGCGGCAGCGAGCTTGCAAGAATTATCTGCCAAGCTTCTGGTGATCAAAATCCAAATGTGACTTTTTACCCTAGTGACATTTATAAAAAAAAAAAAAAAAAAAAAAAAAAAAGGAACAATTGGGAAAGTTTGGAGATCGTTTTTTCATACGAAGAAGCTACATGAAGTGTATTAAGCGTTGGTTTGTTGAATATGGTTCTTCCACATGGTTCGCAAACTGAAAAGTGTGTATAGTGAAGAAGAGTTCCCCATAAGAATCAATGTAAACATGACACTATAATGCGTGAATATATGTATACTGTATATGTGTATATATATATATATATATATATATATATATATATATATATATATATATATATATATATATATATATATATATATATATATGTATGTGTGGGAAAAAAATCACAAGACATGCCGCCATAGACGGAAACACCTCCTAGGTAACACATGAGCCAATCACCACGCCCCTAGGCCAGCCTGTACCCACCCACTCTGTGCCCTATATAAACCATGGTATGCGAATGCTCCCATTAAAATCTCCTGATGACTGAGGGTACCCCCCCTCATGAAACAGGCCTGTAGAGATGAAATAGTCTTGTGATTTTTTTCCCACACATACATATATTGCGCTCTACTACGGTATCGAGCACTATTTTTTGGATAACCTTATTAAGACATATATATATATATATATATATATATATATATATATATTAGTGATGTCCGATAATCGCCGATAAATGCGTTAAAATGTAATATCGGAAATTATTGGTATCGTTTTTTGTTTTTATCGGTATCGTTTTTTTTAATTTTTAATTTTTATTTATTTATTTTTTATTAAATCAACATAAAAAACACAAGATACACTTACAATTAGTGCACCAACCCAAAAAACCTAATTCACACAAAAGGGTTGTTTCTTTCTGTTATTAATATTCTGGTTCCTACATTATATATCAGTATATATCAATACAGTCTGCAAGTGATACAGTCCGTATGCACACATGATTGTGCGTGCTGCTGGTCCACTAAATAGTACTAACCTTTAACAGTTAATTTTACTAATTTTCATTAATTACTAGTTTCTATGTAACTGTTTTTATATTGTTTTACTTTCTTTTTTATTCAAGAAAAGGTTTATAATTTATTTGTCTTTTTTTTATTATTATTTTAAAAAAGTACCTTATCTTCACCATACCCGGTTGTCCAAATTAGGCATAATAATGTGTTAATTCCACGACTGCATATATCAGTTGATATCGGTATCGGTTGATATCGGTATCGGTAATTAAAGAGTTGGACAATATCGGGATATCGGATATCAGCAAAAAGCCATTATCGGACATCCCTAATATATATATATATAAAATTAATATATGTGTCTGTATATATACATATGTGTGTGTATATATCTATATATACAAATATATATATATATGTGTGTGTGTGTGTGTGTCTGTATATATATATATATATATATATATATATATATATAAATTAATTAAAGTTAAAGTACCAATGATTGTCACACACACACGAGGTGTGGCAAAATTATTCTCTGCATTTGACCCATCACCCTTGATCACCCCCTGGGAGGTGAGGGGAGCAGTGAGCAGCAGCGGTGGCCGCGCTCGGGAATCACTTTTGGTAATTTAACCCCCAATTCCAACCCTTGATGCCGATATACAGTATATACATCAAGAAAATAATTTTACCTTGTTTCTATATACTTGGAGTTCCAGAGTAATAACACTGCAGTGGCTTCACGTAGTCACCGCTAGCGTTAGCACAAACTAGGAGACAAACAAACCTCATCGCCTTGAGTCCCGATAGTGCCTTCTCCTTTGCTGTAACAAAGCAATTAAAGACTTGCTGCGGAACAAATTATGTTTGCTGATAAATTACTCAAACTAAAGGGACCGCAAGCCAGAGGCTAACTAGCTCAAATGCTAGCTATATAGCTGGTCTAGCAACCCGAAGCTATACAGCAAGACTGTGAGAGCTTGGACACATTTAAAGAGTTTCTGATCACACAAAGTGATCTGTAAGACAGGCTCACACACCTCTGACTGGGGCAAGGTACGACATTTGTGGAAACAAACTCGTCAGATATGCCGCTCACGTCTAAGCTCTTCGAAATGGCCTCGGCCGTGTGTGCAGGATTGTAGAAGTCGCTTACTCATGGTCCCACAGATACATACGGCAGAGTCGCCAGGCGTGCAGAGTTGACAAAGGTTTAATGGTTTTCTTGACAAGATCATCAGACAAACTTCTCCCAGGACTTTTCAGTCTCTCCAAAACTACTCCTTCCGCTGTTCCCGACTGCTACTGTCCAGCTGTGTCTCGCCGTTGGCACTGCCACACCCCCGTCTGATGGTGCTCTGTCCTCAGCACCATGGACAGAGGCGGTGACCTCCGCTCCTGCAGGCAGCGCTGGCCACACCTCCCTCCACAAGGATGTAAACAGGATGTGACGTAGGAGGCCCCGCCTCTTCAAAATGGCCGTGCCCGCGTGAACAAGAAGTGATGTTATCAAACTGGCAGCATGTCTTCTAGCGGCATGGAAAATGAACGAAGGAAGCGTTTGTACGCCGAGACATGGTCCGCACACAGAGGTATATTTGGCGCGATGTATACGTTCATAAACCGAAAAGGACGCAAATAGGAGCGTTCAGGAATTCAGGTTCCACTGTAATAATGTCTTGTTCTCAAAACCCTAGTTGTGAATCTTAAGTTTTTAAACATAAACATAATGTATCCAGTTTATGATTGTAACACTACAGGAGTCTATCAGGTAATAGGATAACTTTTCATAAGTTCAAATAATGTTTGCTTCATCTTGTAGTATTTTCAAAAGTGTTGAGTTCAATCATTATAAGTCTATTTAATGATACATTTGTTAAGGTTTGCAGAGGAGGTGACGGCAACAGACACTAGATGGCAGTAATGTTCAATGATTTATTATATATAGTAATATATATAATAATAAACACTAAATATATGAACTAAGGAAATGGAGTGTGGCAAAATCCAAGAGTGTGTATGGTGTACGACTATGTGTAGTATTTAACTGAGGTGTGCGTTACCAAGTGTTGAACGAGAGATGAGGAAGTCCAGGGGAAGAGGGGAATCCGTGTCCAAGCGGGAGGTCGAGATCCAAGGAGCAGTCCGAGAAGCAGGGGAACGACGACGAGAAATAACGAGACACACAGCAACGTCAAAACACGGGAACGGAGGTCTGCAGTAGGATGACACGACAATGAAACACGGAAGGGAAAACAGACAGAGAGAACAGTATTGCATCAAGCAGGATGATCGCTTACTATACGCCAACAGATGATTATATTCCGGCGCCGGCATGCCAAGATGTCCAGGCTTATGAAGGCAGCTCCTTCATTCCAGGCAGGTGTGATGATTGCCGGCAAGTGATTGCAGCTGGCGGCAGCTGCAGGGCGGAGACGCGCGCGGCGCGTCCCTAGATCTGCGCCACAGTCGTGGGCGTGTCCCGCGGTTCTTGCAGCGCGCAAGGATGAGGACGCATTCCAATGCGCCCTGGCCGTGACAAAATTAACACAATACAGCTTAAAGACAATAACCACACTGCTAGCATAAATAAAGCACAATTGAAATGTTGCCAGTCATCCCTCCAGGACCTGTTCTCCTCCAGGACCAGGAGGTGTGTGGGTCGGATCACAGCTGACTCTTCTCACCCTGGACACAAACTATTCTCCCCTCTCCCCTCAGGCAGGAGACTACGGTCCATCCAGACCCACACCTCCCGCTACCTGAACAGTTTTTTCCCCTCGGCCATCAGGCACATGAACAATAACAAGATCTGATAGCTCAGTTACAGCTCTTTTTATGACCAAATCTGGGTTATATGTGTTTTATGTTGCACGATTGCACCAAGAAAAATTCCTAGTTTGTGAACCCGTTCTCAAACAATAGCAATAAAAACTATTCTGATTCTGATATTAATAAAACACAAATATCCCACCTCTCTTTTTTTCAATAGTTCTCATAGTGACGAACGTTACTAAAGCTGCACAATAAATTTATACTGTTTTAAGTTAAGCAGGACAGACTTTTGTAAAGGAAATATGTTTATTTTTATTCTAGCATTTGTATTCAATGGGGCCCTATTATGCAAAACCAAATGTTCTAACCTGATGATACCTGCTTATGTGTATTTGGGATCTGCAGACGTCCTGAAAATGTGAACTTAAACCTTGGAGGATTTGTAGATATATTTATAAAAAATGTTGCTTCCTTTCTACTTATTCCTCAAACGGTCTGTTTAGAATTTGTCAGACCTGTGACGTATGCGGATATCTTTATACATGATAAAGGCTTCCCCAATGGTCTTTGTGTGAGCATTTGTAGTCCAAATGACAAAATGCCCAAGGTACGACCCGAAGACCTGTTGTTGTTTGTTTTAACAAAAGAGTACACCGTCGACCACGCCACCTTAATCACTCGTCTTGAGAACTGTGTGGGCATTAAGGGCGCCGCCCTCAACTGGTTCCGGTCGTACCTAACCGACAGGAGTTTTTGTGTAAAAGTAGACAGTTTTATGTCGTCCACAGCTCCTTTACCACATGGGGTCCCCCAGGGCTCAATCCTTGCCCCAATTTTATTTGCGCTTTACCTTCTCCCCCTTGGTTCTATTTTTAGGAAGTACAGTATTGCATTTCATTTTTATGCCGATGATTGCCAGATTTATTTTCCCATGGCACAAAATAACACGGTTCAACGTCTTATTGACTGCCTGCACGACATCAAAGTCTGGCTTTCAGCTAACTTCCTGAGCCTAAATGAAGATAAAACAGAAGTTATGTTGTTCGGTCCAAGTCGCTCTCCCTCCCCCAACGTTGACCTCGGCACTCTGACCCCGTATCTCAGCGACTCTGTCACAAACCTGGGGGTAAAGTTTGACTCAGATTTTAAATTCGAAAAACAAATCAGCAGAGTCGTTCAAAAAAGCTTTTATCAATTACGCAAAATAGCGAACGTGAAACCGCTTGTATCAAGACATGATCTTGAGAAATTAATCCACGCTTTTATCTCGACTCGTCTTGATTATTGTAATGCCCTGTATGTTGGCATTAGCCAGGCCTCCCTCGCCCGCCTGCAGCTCGTGCAGAACTCTGCTGCTCGTCTGCTAACACAGACCCGCAGACATGAGCACATCACCCCTATTTTAGCGTCCCTTCACTGGCTCCCTGTGCGTTACCGAATACATTTTAAACTCCTTTTATTTGTTTTTAAATGTCTAAACAACCTCGCGCCAACCTATCTCTCCGACCTCCTTCAGCCTTACTGCCCCACCCGATCCTTAAGATCAGCCGATCAGCTGCTGTTGACGGTCCCTGACACAAGGCTGAAGCTTAGAGGTGACAGAGCTTTCGCCGTTGCTGCTCCCAAGCTGTGGAACGACCTACCTCTGAGTGTTAGACAAGCCTCCTCTCTTCCTGTTTTTAAATCTCTCTTAAAAACATACTTTTATTCCATGGCTTTTAACACTGAGTGATATCCATCCTGCAATGGCGCCCCATAATACACCTGCTGTGATCCTGTTTTTATGTTTTTATGTTTTTATTAATTCTATTTTAATTATTTATTTTTTATCGTGTTCTGTTTGTGTTGTGTTGTGTTTGCTCGGTACTCGTTTTATCTTTTAACCTGCTCATTGTACAGCACTTTGGCTACCCCTGTGGTAAATTTTAAATGTGCTCTATAAATAAAGTTGATTTGATTTGATTTGATTTAACCGGAACAAGTTACTACACAAACTTTCAGCCTCATCTAAGGGTAAGAAAGTGCCTTTTTACTTTTATGAATCGCGGCAATTCATCTACCATGAATCAATTTAAGTGGACCCCGACTTAAACAAGTTGAAAAACTTATTTGGGTGTTACCATTTAGTGGTCAATTGTACGGAATATGTACTGTACTGTGCAATCTACTAATAAAAGTCTCAATCAATCAATCAAAATTAGATATGGAAGGAGTCCCTCTTCGTGTGTCCAAAGTCCTGCTTCAGAAACCTGCGCCTGTACGAAGATGGATTTTCCAATTAACTACTTTTAATATATATATATAGCTAGAATTCACTGAAAGTCAAGTATTTCTTATATATATATATATATTTCTGTGTGGAGTTTGCATGTTCTCCCCGTGACTGCGTGGGTTCCCTCCGGGTACTCTGGCTTCCTCCCACCTCCAAAGACATGCACCTGGAGATAGGTTGATTGGCAACACTAAATTGGCCCTAGTGTGTGAATGTGAGTGTGAATGTTGTCTGTCTATCTGTGTTGGCCCTGCGATGAGGTGGCGACTTGTCCAGGGTGTAACCCGCCTTCCGCCCGATTGTAGCTGAGATAGGCTCCAGCGCCCCCCGCGACCCCAAAGGGAATAAGCGGTAGAAAATGGATGGATGGATATATCTTAACCACGCCCCCAAACACGCCCCCCGCCCCACCCCGACCACGCCCCCTCCCCCACCCCCCACCTCCCGAAATCGGAGGTCTCAAGGTTGGCAAGTATGTTAGAAGGTTGAGTTATTCAGAACAGCAATAGGAGTGTTGTGCTTAGCAAGGTGAGTTACAACCATTTAAAGGCCTACTGAAATGCGATTTTCTTATTTAAACGGGGATAGCAGGTCCATTCTATGTGTCATACTTGATCATTTCGCAATATTGCCATATTTTTGCTGAAAGGATTTAGTAGAGAACATCCACGATAAAGTTCGCAACTTTTGGTCGCTGATAAAAAAAGCCTTACCTGTACGGGAAGTAGCAGACGATATGCGCGTGACGTCACAGGTTGTGGAGCTCCTCACATCTGCACATTGTTTACAATCATGGCCACCAGCAGCGAGAGCGATTCGGACCGAGAAAGCGACGATTTCCCCATTAATTTGAGCGAGGATGAAAGATTCGTAAATGAGGAAAATGAGAGTGAAGGACTAGAGGGCAGTGGGAGCGATTCAGATAGGGAAGATGCTGTGAGAGGCGGGTGGGACCTGATATTCAGCTGGGAATGACTAAAACAGTAAATAAACACAACACATATATATACTCTATTAGCCACAACACAACCAGGCTTACATTTGATATGCCACAAATTAATCCCGCATAACAAACACCTCCCCCCTCCCGTCCATATTACCCGCCAATACAACTCAAACACCTGCACAACACACTCAATCCCACAGCCCAAAGTACCGTTCACCTCCCCAAAGTTCATACAGCACATATATTTCCCCAAAGTCCCCAAAGTTACGTACGTGACATGCTCATAGCGGCACGCACGTACGGGCAAGCGATCAAATGTTTGGAAGCCGCAGCTGCATGCGTACTCACGGTACCGCGTCTGCGTATCCAACTCAAAGTCCTCCTGGTAAGAGTCTCTGTTGTCCCAGTTCTCCACAGGCCAATGGTAAAGCTTGACTGTCATCTTCCGGGAATGTAAACAATGAAACACCGGCTGTGTTATCCAACACAACAGTCAAGGCGTGCATTCTACGGCGGGGGTGCGTTATCCGGCACAACACCTGCCGCAATACACCGCTTCCCACCTACAGCTTTCTTCTTTGCTGTCTCCATTGTTCATTGAACAAATTGCAAAAGATTCACCGACACAGATGTCCAGAATACTGTGGAATTTTGCGATGAAAACAGACGACTTAATAGCTGGCCACCATGCTGTCCCAAAATGTCCTCTACAATCCGTGACGTCACGCGCAGGCGTCATCATACCGAGACGTTTTCAGCGCGAAATTTAAAATTGCACTTTAGTATTGGCATGTGTTGCAATGTTAAGATTTCATCATTGATATATAAACTATCAGACTGCGTGGTCGGTAGTAGTGGGTTTCAGTAGGCCTTTAAACACTTTTAATTTAAAATCCGGTGTAGGTTCATACGCATTTCTGTCAGCCAAATGGACAAATTCAACCCCTGTGTCTTTAAGACTGCGGCGCCGACCATCGATTGTGACTTTCCGAATCCAATCAGTGATCAATGAGCATCGAACATCTCACCTGTCAATCTCTCTGCTGCTTTTGCAATAAGTAGGAGGGCTTGAGGGTGTAAGGGGTGTTTGCTCTTATCGAGGTACCCCCCCACACACCCCTCCCCCCCACCCCCAATCAGCTAGTGTTAATAAAGCGATGCAATCAGTGCCAACATTAATTAAAAGTCAAGAGAGAATCAACAGTAATGCCGATCGATTCCACTCACGCTCCGACGTGGCGCCCGCTGCAAGGTGGCAGACGTGATCAGCGGAATACTAAATGCCGTTGCAGCTTCAGGGGTCGCGACCTGACACTATGATCAATTCCAGTTTGTCACCCGCCCCACGCCCGCAACACCGTCACCCCTAATCCCCCCCCCCCCCCCCCCCCACTCCCAAAACACACACTTCCTGCGGTTACTGGCGGCACATTGTTGCATCACAGACACGTTTGCATCCCAAAGCATTCTGGGAGTTCCCATGCCTGTGAGGGAAGAGTTTGACGTTTTACACGCCTTCCCAGTGCGCCCCTTTTCCTGGAACAAACAACCCTCACCCCCCCCTCCTCCTTCTCCCCCGCAGCACATTGTGGGGATTTAGCTTGTTTACCTTTTTAATGGCGTCCTAATTATCATTTAACCCTAATTAACCTGCACGGCCTTATTAGGGCTGTACATTGTTGCTGGAAAGGAGCTTCCTCATTCACTCTTTAATCGGCTTTCTGCCAGCAGGAGGCTGCACGACTGATGTGTGTCAGCACATTTACACGCACACACACACACCCACACACACACACACGCGTCAACACACACACTACGCACGTCACTCCACAAGGACAGGCGGGCTGCTGCGTCATTAACTTCTCCTTCTCCTATTTTCTCTCTTATTTGCCTTGAATTGAAAGAACTTTCTCTGTTATCTGTTTTTTTTTTTTTTTTTTTGCAATATGACTTTCACATTTTGCAATTACTTTGCCAAAGCTTTCCCTCCAACCAAATGTGGACTTTTTCCCGCCCCACATCCATCCTTTCATCACTTTGAACAGTCAACATGATGAAACATGTCATTCCAGAGCCTCTTCATGGAGGTCCCAAAGTTCATAATGCTCAGCTTTGACTTTCAGATTGTTGTTAATTACAAACCCCAAAACCAGTGAAGTTGGCACGTTGTGTAAATCGGAAATAAAAACAAAATACAATGAATTGTAAATCCTTTTCAACCTATACTCAATTGAATGGACTGCAAAGACAAGATACTTAATGTTCGAACTGGAAAACTTTATTTTTTGCAAATATTAGCTCATTTGGAATTTGATGCCTGCAATATGTTTCAAAAAAGCTGGCACAAGATGCAAAAAAGACTGAGAAAGTTGAGGAATGCTCATCAAACACTTATTTGGAACATCCCACAGGTGAACAGGCTAATTGGGAACAGGTGGGTGTCATGATTGGGTATAAAAGCAGCTTCCATGAAATGCTCAGTCATTCACAAACAAGGATGGGGCGAGGGACACCACTTTGTGAACAAATGCGTGAGCAAATTGTCGAACGGTTTAAGAACAACATTTGTCAACGAGCTATTGCAAGGAATTGAGGGATTTCACCATCTACGGTCCGTAATACCATCAAAAGGGTCAGAGAATCTGGAGAAATCACTGCACGTAACATTGAATGGCCGTGACCTTGGATCTCTCAGGCGGTTCTGCATCAAAAAGCGACATCGGTGTGTAAAGGAAATCACCACATGGGCTCAGGAACACTACAGAAAACCACTGTCAGTAACTACAGTTGGTCGCTACATCTGCAAGTGCAAGTTAAGACTCTACTATGCAAAGCGAAAGCCATTTATCAACAACACCCAGAAACTTTGCCCGAGCTCATCTAAGATGGACTGATGCAAAGTGGAAAAGTGTTCTGTGGTCTGACGAGTCCATATTTCAAATTGTTTTTGGAAACTGTGGTCCTCCGGACCAAAGAGGAAAAGAACCATCCGGATTGTTCTAGGCGCAAAGTTCAAAAGTCAGCATCTGTGATGGTATGGGGGTGTATTAGTGCCCAAGACATGGGTAACTTACACATCAGTGAGGGCACCATTAATGCTGAAAGGTACATACAGGTTTTGGAGCAACATATGTTGCCATCCGAGCAACGTAATCAAGGACGCCCCTGCTTATTTCAGCAAGACAATGCCAAGCCACGTGTTACAACAGCGTGGCGTCTTAGTAAAAGAGTGCCGGTACTAGACTGGCCTGCCTGTAGTCCAGACCTGTCTCCCATTGAAAATGTGGGACGCATTATGAAGTCTAAAATACCACAACGGAGACCCCCGGACTGTTGAACAACTTAAGCTGTACATCAAGCAAGAATGGGAAAGAATTCCACCTGAAAAGCTTCAAAAATTGGTCTCCTAAATTCCCAAACATTTACTGAGTGTTGTTAAAAGGAAAGGCCATGTAACACAGTAGTAAAAATGCCCCTGTGCCAATGATTATTTCCAAAAAAAAAATACGTTTCTCAGTTCGAACATTAAATATCTTGTTTTTGCAGTCTATTCAAGTGAATATAAGTTTAAAAGGATTTGCAAATCATTGTATTCTGTTTTTATTTACGAATTACACAACGTGACAACTTCACTGGTTTTGGGTTTTGTACTATTAGTGGGCGTGTTAGGTGTGATCTATTAAGACTGCGTGTACAATTGATAAGTGGTGCAATGAGGTTTTCGCATTCACTACCTGCTGTCACCATGGAAACGCACATTTCTTTTAGCCTGCTCCTACCTATGATCTTTTGCCATTTTTTCATACAAGCATTAGTCATGTCCCACTTTTTACGGGCATTTTAGAAGCAGTGCATTTACAATGGCCCTACTATGGACTGGACTCTCACATTGTTAACCGTATCCACTCGGCATCCATTGCACCGGTCACCCGCGGTTGTGGGGGGTTTCATATTGTTCCCATTGGGTTGAGTTTTTTTCTTGCCCTGATGTGGGATCTGAGCCGAAGATGTCGTTGTGGCTTGTGCAGCCCTTTGAGACGTTTGTGATACTTTTCTAATTAAAGAGGACCACCAAACATGACATCATTGGCTTTATTTTAACAAAAATATATTATGATACATTAAACATATGTTTATTATTGTAATCAAATAACTATTTTGGCATAAAAACAGTGAACAAACTAGAAAACTTCACTTTTATTAGTAAGTAAGCAAACAAAGGCTCCTATTTGGCTGCTGACATATGCAGTAACATATTACAGGTAAAAGCCAGTAAATTAGAATATTTTGAAAAACTTGATTTATTTCAGTAATTGCATTCAAAAGGTGTAACTTGTACATTATATTTATTCATTGCACACAGACTGATGCATTCAAATGTTTATTTCATTTAATTTTGATGATTTGAAGTGGCAACAAATGAAAATCCAAAATTCCGTGTGTCACAAAATTAGAATATTACTTAAGGCTAATACAAAAAAGGGAGTTTTAGAAATGTTGGCCAACTGAAAAGTATGAAAATGAAAAATATGAGCATGTACAATACTCAATACTTGGTTGGAGCTCCTTTTGCCTCAATTACTGCGTTAATGCGGCGTGGCATGGAGTCGATGAGTTTCTGGCACTGCTCAGGTGTTATGAGAGCCCAGGTTGCTCTGATAGTGGCCTTCAACTCTTCTGCGTTTTTGGGTCTGGCATTCTGCATCTTCCTTTTCACAATACCCCACAGATTTTCTATGGGGCTAAGGTCAGGGGAGTTGGCGGGCCAATTTAGAACAGAAATACCATGGTCCGTAAACCAGGCACGGGTAGATTTTGCGCTGTGTGCAGGCGCCAAGTCCTGTTGGAACTTGAAATCTCCATCTCCATAGAGCAGGTCAGCAGCAGGAAGCATGAAGTGCTCTAAAACTTGCTGGTAGACGGCTGCGTTGACCCTGGATCTCAGGAAACAGAGTGGACCGACACCAGCAGATGACATGGCACCCCAAACCATCACCCAACCATGCAAATTTTGCATTTCCTTTGGAAATCGAGGTCCCAGAGTCTGGAGGAAGACAGGAGAGGCACAGGATCCACGTTGCCTGAAGTCTAGTGTAAAGTTTCCACCATCAGTGATGGTTTGGGGTGCCATGTCATCTGCTGGTGTCGGTCCACTCTGTTTCCTGAGATCCAGGGTCAACGCAGCCGTCTACCAGCAAGTTTTAGAGCACTTCATGCTTCCTGCTGCTGACCTGCTCTATGGAGATGGAGATTTCAAGTTCCAACAGGACTTGGCGCCTGCACACAGCGCAAAATCTACCCGTGCCTGGTTTACGGACCATGGTATTTCTGTTCTAAATTGGCCCGCCAACTCCCCTGACCTTAGCCCCATAGAAAATCTGTGGGGTATTGTGAAAAGGAAGATGCAGAATGCCAGACCCAAAAACGCAGAAGAGTTGAAGGCCACTATCAGAGCAACCTGGGCTCTCATAACACCTGAGCAGTGCCAGAAACTCATCGACTCCATGCCACGCCGCATTAACGCAGTAATTGAGGCAAAAGGAGCTCCAACCAAGTATTGAGTATTGTACATGCTCATATTTTTCATTTTCATACTTTTCAGTTGGCCAACATATCTAAAAATCCCTTTTTTGTATTAGCCTTAAGTAATATTCTAATTTTGTGACACACGGAATTTTGGATTTTCATTTGTTGCCACTTCAAATCATCAAAATTAAATGAAATAAACATTTGAATGCATCAGTCTGTGTGCAATGAATAAATATAATGTACAAGTTACACCTTTTGAATGCAATTACTGAAATAAATCAAGTTTTTCAAAATATTCTAATTTACTGGCTTTTACCTGTATATTAACACATATGTTAAAATTATGAGGGAAAGCGGTAGAAAATGTATTAATAATCAACTTGTTCATTTACCGTTAATATCTACTTACTTTCTGTTTTAACATGTTCTATCTACACTTCTGTTAAAATGTAAAAAACACTTATGCTTCTGTTGTTTTGATACTTTAGATACATTTTGGGTGATACCACAAATGTGGGTATGGATCCAATACCAAGTAGTTACAGGATCATACATTGGTCTTATTTAATGTCCTCATGTGTCCAGGGACTTATTTATATAAACATAATAAATATTTTAAAAAGGAAAAAACGTTTGTGATAATAACAAATCTCGATGTAATCACTGTAGTATCGACTAGATACGGCTCCTGTATGTGATATTAGACTTAGACTTAGACAAACTTTCATGATCCACAAGGGAAATTGTTCAACACAGTAGCTCAGTTACAAATGATGGAAAGTGTAAGGATGGAAAGGACAATGCAGGTATAAAATAGACTAAATATAGCAAAATAAAATACAACAAAAATACGTAATATTTACATAATATATGTACAGTATATGATATATACTGATATATTATGTGTTTATATCATATATACAATACATAACAATTACCATGTACAATATTACAGTATATGTAACAGCTGCAGCATAAAATAGAGATTAAATCCAGCAGAAAATAGACATTATAAACAAAGAGAAGTAGCTAACATTCGTATATCGCATATTGTTACAATCTATATTTGTGTAGACCCACACTTATGTTTACATTCAGGAGCGCTAGCTTGCTGTTAGCAGTGAGCTATTGTATCCTCCTAGGGTGTGTAGTGAAGCATGTTTAGCTATTCCTCGTCCTGCAGTGATAATGGTACTTGTAAGAAACTTACTTTTTTTGTCGCCTTGAAGGCGAGGAGTAGTGATTTAAAAGTAGCTAAAACAATACGGTGAGACGTTAGCCGCTAGCTATTAGCTAGCTATGTTTTAAGACCTACTCAGTGGCCTAGTGGTTAGAGTGTCCGCCCTGAGATCGGTAGGTTGTGAGTTCAAACCCCGGCCGAGTCATACCAAAGACTATAAAAATGGGACACGTTGCCTCCCTGCTTGGCACACAGCATCAAGGGTTGGGATTGGGGGTTAAATCACCAAAAATGATTCCCGGGCGCAGCCACCACTGCTGCTCACTGCTCTCCTCACCTCCCAGGGGGTGAACAAGGGGATGGGTCAAATGCAGAGGACAAATTTCACCACACCTAGTGTTTGTGTGACAATCATTGGTACTTCAACTATAACTTAAAGCACCACTTGCAGAGCAGCGCTTCAGTGTTTATAGCTCCACTTTTATCGTTAGGTTTAAAGCCAAAATATGTCCATTCTCAATTGTCTGTCTTCACTCTGTTTCTGTTTGCAAGTGCTGTGTGTGTGTGTGTTGACTGCCTTGAGCTGCAGCTTGTTTGCCAGCATTTTCACTGCAGTGCACATCATGTCAATAGGGGGAAAAAAAATAAGTACCAATATTTTTCAAAAGCATTATATTATTGTTTTTTATTCATTTGTACCGCGGTACTTTATTTGAAGCAGGATACCGTAGCTGGTACTAAATGCAACCGTGCACTCCAGAGGCGAGAAATAGATATTGCAAGTTGTTTTCACACATATATATATATATATATATATATATATATATATATATATATATATATATATGTATGTGTGGGAAAAAAAATCACAAGACTATTTCATCTCTACAGGCCTGTTTCATGAGGGGGGGGGGGGTTCCCTCAATCATCAGGAGATTTTAATGGGAGCATTCACATACCATGGTTTATATAGGGCACCGAGTGGTTGGGTACAGGCTGGCGTAGGGGCGTGGTGATTGGCTCATGTGTTACCTAGGAGGTGTTTCCGTCTGTGGCGGCATGCTGTTACAATTTCGCTGCGCTTGTTGAGGGATGACAGGTCTGGACGGTAAATAATAAACAGTTTCTCTTTCAAGCATAGGTTGCATCTTTTATTACCACTATTGTAAGGTGTGCTGGATGCAAGAATTTGCCATGTTATTGAATATTCAACATTATTGTCTTTGAGGTCCCAAATGTGTTTGCTGAGTTCTGTGGTATTCCGCAGGTTTTGGTTCCTGAAAGAAGCCTTGTGATTGTTCCATCTGGTTTTGAATTCTCCCTCGGTTAATCCTACATATGTGTCGGATGTGTTAATGTCCTTGCGTATTACCTTAGATTGGTAGACAACTGATGTTTGTAAGCACCCCCCGTTGAGAGGGCAATCAGGTTTCTTTCGACAGTTACAGCCTTTGTTGGTTTTGGAGTCGCTCTGTCCGGGGGCCGACGGCTCATTTGCAATTGTTTTGTTGTGGTTTGAGATGATTTGTCGTATATTGTTCATGCAGCTGTAGCTCAATTTAATGTTGTTCTTGTTGAATACTTTTCTTAGGGTGTTGTCTTTGGGAAAGTGTTTGTCAATCAGATTGAGGAATTTGTGTCCAATGTTAGTTGAGACGTTTTTGCTGTATGGGGGGGTTGTACCAGATGATGTCGTTTCTTTTTCTGTTCTTTTTTGGCTGGTTTCCTGGCGTGGGTTCATAGGTGAGGGTGAAATTGTATCCGCTTTCATCAAGGGCTTTTTGGTACGGGGGGGTTGCTTGGTCAAATTCAGCTTTGCTAGATGACAGCATCGATAGCCTTTTATTAATTCCAGTAGGTATTCTTTTCGTGGTGGTGGGTGGGTGGTTGCTGTCATGGTGCACGTATTGGAGTGTTGTGTTGGGTTTCGTGAATGGTTGGTAGCTGTTATTTCTCAGGTTGAAAGTGACGTCAAGGAAGTTGACTGTTTGCTTGTTGGCTTCAATCGTGATATATATATATATATATATATATATATATATATATATATATATATATATATATATATATATATATATATATATATATATATATATATATATATATACATGTATATGTATATATATGTACAAACCCCGTTTCCATATGAGTTGGGAAATTGTGTTATATGTAAATATAAACGGAATACAATGATTTGCAAATCCTTTTCAACCCATATTCAATTGAATGCACAACAAAGACAAGATATTTGATAATCCAACTCATAAATTTAATTTTTTTTTTGCAAATAATAATTAACTTAGAATTTCATGGCTGCAACATGTGCCAAAGTAGTTGGGAAAGGGCATGTTCACCACTGTGTTACATGACCTTTTCTTTTAACAACACTAAATAAACGATTGGGAACTGAGGAAACTAATTGTTGAAGCTTTGAAAGTGGAATTCTTTCCCTTTCTTCTTTTATGTAGAGCTTCAGTCGTTCAACAGTCCGGGGCCACACATTTTTGATGGGAGACAGGTCTGGAAAGTACCCCCACTCTTTTTTTACGAAGCCACGCTGTTGTAACACGTGCTGAATGTGGCTTGGCATTGTCTTGCTGAAATAAGCACGGGCGTCCATGAAAAAGACGGCGCTTAGATGGCAGCATATGTTGTTCCAAAACCTGTATGTACCTTTCAGCATTAATGGTGCCCTCACTGATGTGTAAGTTACCCATGCCTTGGGCACTAATGTACCCCCATACCATCACAGATGCTGGCTTTTGAACTTTGCGTCGATAACAGTCTGGTTGGTTCGCTTCCCCTTTGGGACACGATATCGAATATTTCCAAAAACAATTTGAAATGTGGACTCGTCAGACCACAGAACACTTTTCCACTTTGCATGAGTCCATCTTAGATGATCTCGGGCCCAGAGAAGCCGGCGGTGTATGTAGATGTTGTTTATAAATGGCTTTCGCTTTGCATAGTAGAGCTTTAACTTGCACTTACAGATGTAGCGACGAACTGTATTTAGTGACAGTGGTTTTCTGAAATGTTCCTGAGCCCATATGGTGATATCCTTTAAAATTGATGTCAGTTTTTCATACAGTGCCGTCTGAGGGATCGAAGGTCACGGTCATTTAATGTTGGTTTCCGGCCATGCCGCTTACGTGGAGTGATTTCTCCAGATTCTCTGAACCTTTTGATGATATTATGGACCGTAGATGTTGAAATCCCTAAATTTCTTGCAATTGCACTTTGAGAAATGTTGTTCTTAAACTGTTTGACTATTTGCTCACGCAGTTGTGGACAAAGGGGTGTACCTCGCCCCATCCTTTCTTGTGAAAGACTGAGCGTTTTTTTGGGAAGCTGTTTTTATACCCAATCATGGCACCCACCTGTTCCCATTTAGCCTGTTCACCTGTGGGATGTTCCAAATAAGTGTTTGATGAGCATTCCTCAACTTTATCAGTATTTATTGCCACCTTTCCCAACTCCTTTGTCACGTGTTGCTGGCATCAAATTCTAAAGTTAATGATTATTTGCAAAAAAAAAAATGTTTATCAGTTTGAACATCAAATATGTTGTTTTTGTAGTATCTTCAACTGAATATGGGTTAAAAATGATTCGCAAATCATTGTATTCCGGTTATATTTACATCTAACACAAGTTCCCAACTCATATGGAAACGGGGTTTGCCTCCCCTGCCTCCCCTGACTGCACGTCACTGATATATATATATATATATATATATATATATATATATATATATATATATATATATATATATATATATATATATATATATTTATACAGGTAAAAGCCAGTAAATTAGAATATTTTGAAAAACTTGATTTATTTCAGTAATTGCATTCAAAAGGTGTAACTTGTACATTATATTTATTCATTGCACACAGACTGATGCATTCAAATGTTTATTTCATTTAATTTTGATGATTTGAAGTGGCAACAAATGAAAATCCAAAATTCCGTGTGTCACAAAATTAGAATATTACTTAAGGCTAATACAAAAAAGGGATTTTTTAGAAATGTTGGCCAACTGAAAAGTATGAAAATGAAAAATATGAGCATGTACAATACTCAATACTTGGTTGGAGCTCCCTTTGCCTCAATTACTGCGTTAATGCGGCGTGGCATGGAGTCGATGAGTTTCTGGCACTGCTCAGGTGTTATGAGAGCCCAGGTTGCTCTGATAGTGGCCTTCAACTCTTCTGCGTTTTTGGGTCTGGCATTCTGCATCTTCCTTTTCACAATACCCCACAGATTTTCTATGGGGCTAAGGTCAGGGGAGTTGGCGGGCCAATTTAGAACAGAAATACCATGGTCCGTAAACCAGGCACGGGTAGATTTTGCGCTGTGTGCAGGCGCCAAGTCCTGTTGGAACTTGAAATCTCCATCTCCATAGAGCAGGTCAGCAGCAGGAAGCATGAAGTGCTCTAAAACTTGCTGGTAGACGGCTGCGTTGACCCTGGATCTCAGGAAACAGAGTGGACCGACACCAGCAGATGACATGGCACCCCAAACCATCACCCAACCATGCAAATTTTGCATTTCTTTTGGAAATCGAGGTCCCAGAGTCTGGAGGAAGACAGGAGAGGCACAGGATCCACGTTGCCTGAAGTCTAGTGTAAAGTTTCCACCATCAGTGATGGTTTGGGGTGCCATGTCATCTGCTGGTGTCGGTCCACTCTGTTTCCTGAGATCCAGGGTCAACGCAGCCGTCTACCAGCAAGTTTTAGAGCACTTCATGCTTCCTGCTGCTGACCTGCTCTATGGAGATGGAGATTTCAAGTTCCAACAGGACTTGGCGCCTGCACACAGCGCAAAATCTACCCGTGCCTGGTTTACGGACCATGGTATTTCTGTTCTAAATTGGCCCGCCAACTCCCCTGACCTTAGCCCCATAGAAAATCTGTGGGGTATTGTGAAAAGGAAGATGCAGAATGCCAGACCCAAAAACGCAGAAGAGTTGAAGGCCACTATCAGAGCAACATGGGCTCTCATAACACCTGAGCAGTGCCAGAAACTCATCGACTCCATGCCACGCCGCATTAACGCAGTAATTGAGGCAAAAGGAGCTCCAACCAAGTATTGAGTATTGTACATGCTCATATTTTTCATTTTCATACTTTTCAGTTGGCCAACATTTCTAAAAATCCCTTTTTTGTATTAGCCTTAAGTAATATTCTAATTTTGTGACACACGGAATTTTGGATTTTCATTTGTTGCCACTTCAAATCATCAAAATTAAATGAAATAAACATTTGAATGCATCAGTCTGTGTGCAATGAATAAATATAATGTACAACTTACACCTTTTGATTGCAATTACTGAAAGTTTTTCAAAATATTCTAATTTACTGGCTTTTACCTGTGTATATATATATATATATATATATATTAATATATATATATATATATATATATTAATATATATATATATATATATATATATATATATATATATATATATATATATATATATATATATATATACTGCACGTCACTGCAGTTACTGGCTTTTACCTGTATATATATATATATATATATATATATATATATATATATATATATATATATATATATATATATATATATATATATATATATATATATATATATATATATATATATATATCAGTGATGTGCAGTCAGGGGAGGCAGGTGAGGCTGGGCCTCACGTGCCATCATGGAAAGAAAAAAATGTAAAAAGAAAAATGTTTTATTAAATTGTTATATGTATCCAGTGATTATACTATAAAGTTATTTTCCATTTAACTTCACCAGTTTTAGATTATTTTTATTCAAAATCGCTGAATTTTCACATTTGCCGTTCAAATACTGAGAAGAGACTTGCGGTGAGTCACCAGCCAGTTGAGCCTCACCATGGATCGCGCAATGACTCGGCTAACTGCTGGCCTGCTGTGCAGTGAGACCGTATTGCTATATGAATTATATTATACATTTCCATAGTTTAGTTAGCTGAGGTATATAATGTACAGTGTATTTTGTCAACAACTGTATGTGTGTAACGTATTTCTTGTGCTGAGCAATCATAAAACGGCTGCGAAGACGCACTGTGTGAGGCTCGCAGTAATCCCGCCTCCTGGTGGTAGAGGGCGCTAGTGATCCCAGGGATCATTCTTGCGACTACCCGGCTGCAGAAGAAGTGACAACAAGCAGCAACAGTTAGCGATCGTTTATTTTGTCCTCTCGCCTGGACTTTTAACATGGAGGATTACATATCTAAAATAAAACAGTTTTTGTTATGCCTGTTTGATTGTGGACTCTTACTGATGTAACAGGGTCCATTATGTCTTGTAAATGTATTTTATAATGCTTTATTATTGTTATAATTACACAAAATGTGTAAGTTACATGTAAATACCTGAATATTGTTTGATGTTTTGTCAATGTGGAACCATTGTCTCGTTGTCCCTCCTACTGCAATAATTACGGTGACACCTGTCTTTATATATGCGTTGGACACGCCTTCTAACTTCCCTTTTGTCCACCATAACGGGAGAGGTAGGCATCCATGCGACGACAGATAATGTCATGTTAAGAACTTCTGTTCATTTTCTTGTTCTGTGTTGTATTTTGTGTAGGGACTCGACGACGTCAAAAACTTATTGACAACAATTGTGTTCTGTTTTATCAGGTATGTTTATTTCATTGTTGTACGCCCTTTTGTCCACCATAACGGGAGAGGGACTCGACGACGTCAAAAACTTATTGACAACAATTGTGTTCTGTTTTATCAGTAAAGTGCAGCTGAGCAATCCATGGTGTCGGTCGTTTTTCACAAAAACCACACAACGCAGAGAGGAAAAGACCACCGGTTACACTGACACCTTGTGGCGATGGGAAAATATTGCGCGTCATCAGTTTTGGCACTTCCGGTTTACGATGTCAGTTCAGTTCATGAGACAATAAGAAGTAGACAAGTTGTGTTACCTCTTACAAGCCTTGGAAAATATAAGTCTGTAAGTAAACTGTTTACCGTAACTTGTTTATGTGGCTCAATATAAAGGTGGAAAGTGGCTAAATTTGTTAGTAAGATGTTTATTGAAAAACGATTTTTGTGCATTAATTTAATGGATGTTTGAGGACTTAAAATGGCTGCCGGTCGTGTATTTCCACCATAGAAATAGTTTCAACACTCAGCAGTTTGTTTGATGGTGATGCTGTGTATTTGTGTGGAGCTGATGTTTACATATTGTGTATTGCATTTCAGTGTGTTGATTGAATCATATAGCTTATACATTGTCATTGTGTGTATTTCAGTTTTACAAAAAAAAAAAAAAAGTCCAGTGCAAGACAAAGCAAGATCAACAACAATAAAGAGCCTAAATGGATTCATCTGCTTTGGAACTTTATTAGAACGTCCTGGATTGGTTGTTAGCTGTCTGCCAAGCTGTATAACCTCAACACATATAGTGAGGGCAGAACAGTTTTCTAAACTGGACTTTCAATCGAAGCAGGAGGTAATACTTAAAGGAAGATCTCCATTGAGACAGAGAGACTTTTAAAACTGAAGAATGATAAGGAAGACTTCTATAAACAAGTTATCGATGCTTTTGTTCAGAAGGAGCGGCGCATGGACTTCATTTATAAGTAAAGGTAAGACCATAATAATATTTTTTTTATTAAATGTGCTTTTTGTGTGCTACAGTTTGTATGTGTACAGTTAAAGTTAAGTTAAAGTACCAATGATTGTCACACACACTATGTGTGGTGAAATAAGTCCTCTGCATTTGACCCATCCCCTTGATCACCCCCTGGGAGGTGAGGGGAGCAGTGGGCAGCAGCGGCGCCGCGACCGGGAGTGCCAAGCAGAGAAGAATGCTGGTATGAGCTTTTAAACATAACCCATTAACTGCTGCCAATCAAATGGTGAATAAGATACTCTTTAGGGTTCATATGTTTGTAAATCTGACTGTGATGAAGTCAGTGCCTCACCAGCCATGAACCTCACCGCACGTCACTGATATATATATATATATATATATATATATATATATATATATATATATATATATATATATATATATATATATACACACACACATACAGTTGTGGTCAAAAGTTTACATACACTTGTAAAGAACATAATGTCATGGCTGTCTTGAGTTTCCAATAACTTCCACAACTCTTATTTTATTTTTTATTTTTGATTGGAGCACATACTTGTTGGTCACAAAAAACATTTATGAAGTTTGGTTCTTTTATGAATTTATTATGGGTCTACTGAAAATTTGACCAAATCTGCTTTGTCAAAAGCATACTTACAGCAATGTTAATATTTGGTGACATGTCCCTTGGCAAGTTTCACTGCAATAAGGCACTTTTGGTCGCCATCCACAAGCTTCTGGCAAGCTTCTGGTTGAGTTTTTGACCACTCCTCTTGACAGAATTGGTGCAGTTCAGCTACATTTGTTGGTTTTCTGACATGGACTTGTTTCTTCAGCATTGTCCACACGTTTAAGTCAGGACTTTGGGAAGGCCATTCTAAAACCTTAACTCTAGCCTGATTTAGACAAGTCCTTAACCACTATTTTGAAGTGTGTTTGGGGTCATTGTCCTGTTGGAACACCCAATAAATAAATAGTATATAAAGCATTTAACAAATTATTGCCGCCTAATCTGCAACGTTTTTTTTATAAGACGAGTGCAGGCTCATAACTTTAGAGACTTTGGATATTTCTTATTGCCGAGAGCTCAAACCACTCGTAAACGTTTTTGTGTGTCTGTATGCGGAGTAAAACTATGGAACAAACTGGACTTACAACACAAGCAATGCCAAACTATTAATCAATTTAAACTATTATACAAACATGGGGTCTGGTTCAAATATAGCAATGAGGGTCTTTAAATTGACCTGTTGTTGTACTCTGTCTCAAAGTGTTAACATGTGCTCAATGTTTCCTTACCATAATTTCTTTGTCTATTACCATTGTTGGTATATTCATTACTCCTATATTGTTGATACAAATTATTGTTACAGTGTATAAATTATTGTTACCTGTGGTAATGCCACTATGATACAACATCCATCCATCCATCCATCTTCTTCCGCTTATCCGAGGTCGGGTCGCGGGGGCAGCAGCCTAAGCAGGGAAGCCCAGACTTCCCTCTCCCCAGCCACTTCGTCCAGCTCCTCCCGGGGGATCCCGAGGCGTTCCCAGGCCAGCCGGGGGACATAGTCTTCCCAACGTGTCCTGGGTCTTCCCCGTGGCCTCCTACCGGTCGGACATGCCCTAAACACCTCCTTAGGGAGGCGCTCAGGTGGCATCCTGACCAGATGACCGAACCACCTCATCTGGCTCCTCTCGATGTGGAGGAGCAGCGGCTTTACTTTGAGCTCCCCCCGGATGACAGAGCTTCTCACCCTATCTCTAAGGGAGAGCCCCGCCACCCGGCGGAGGAAACTCATTTCGGCCGCTTGTACCCGTGATCTTGTCCTTTCGGTCATAACCCAAAGCTCATGACCATAGGTGAGGATGGGAACGTAGATCGACCGGTAAATTGAGAGCTTTGCCTTCCGGCTCAGCTCCTTCTTCACCACAACGGATCGATACAGCGTCCGCATTACTGAAGACGCCGCACCGATCCGCCTGTCGATCTCACGATCCACTCTTCCCTCACTCGTGAACAAGACTCCGAGGTACTTGAACTCCTCCACTTGGGGCAAGATCTCCTCCCCAACCCGGAGATGGTACTCCACCCTTTTCCGGGCGAGAACCATGGACTCGGACTTGGAGGTGCTGATTCTCATCCCAGTCGCTTCACACTCAGCTGCGAACCGATCCAGTGAGAGCTGAAGATCCTGGCCAGATGAAGCCATCAGGACCAAATCATCTGCAAAAAGCAGAGACCTAATCCTACAGCCACCAAACCGGATCCCCTCAACGCCTTGACTGCGCCTAGAAATTCTGTCCATAAAAGTTATGAACAGAATCGGTGACAAAGGGCAGCCTTGGCGGAGTCCAACCCTCACCAGAAACGTGTCCGACTTACTGCCGGCAATGCGAACCAAGCTCTGACACTGATCATACAGGGAGCGGACCGCCACAATCAGACAGTCCGAAACCCCATACTCTCTGAGCACTCCCCACAGGACTTCCCGAGGGACACGGTCGAATGCCTTCTCCAAGTCCACAAAGCACATGTAGACTGGTTGGGCAAACTCCCATGCACCCTCAAGGACCCTGCCGAGAGTATAGAGCTGGTCCACAGTTCCACGACCAGGACGAAAACCACACTGTTCCTCCTGATGATACAACATCTGTATTATAATTCTTGAACAAAGTAAGAGTGAAACTCATGTGAATAATCACTGAATGGAGAACTGGGGGTGGGATTAAATAAATGATCTTCTTCCCACTCCCTTTCAGGCAAAACTGGACAATTATGCATTACATACACTATATTAATTTATATTATTATGTGTTGTCAACTTTGTACTTTTTTATGTCATTGCCTGAAATAAATAAATAAATAAATGAAGAAAAAAATAAATGAAATAGACATACAGAATACAATGTCTAATTCATGTATTTTAGACAGTCCATATATGTTGATGAGCATACGCATATGTAGGACAGAGCTGCAATCCCATCGCCTCCTTTCTCAGAGCCAAGTTTGCACGTCTTTTTTTAGACACACTAAACATACAGACAAAACGGCAACCGCGGAACAGTGTCAGCCTTGATAAATCACACTGCGTGTGCTAAATAATCATGTTTGAATTTCCTCCTCCCAGTGATGCGGGCTTTCTAATGATCATCATATATTCTACATATTCATGATGACAGATGCACTAAATGGATTACACGCTGTGGGGCGGCGTGGCTCAGTTGGTAGAGCGACCGTGCCAGCAACTTCAGGGTTCCAGGTTCGACCCCCGCTTCTGCCATCCTAGTCACTGCCGTTTGGTCCTTGGGCAAGATACTTTACCCACCTGCTTCCAGTGCCACCCGCACTGGTTTAAATATAACTTAGATAATGTCATGACTTGGTCCTGGGTGTTTGCTTTTCCGGAATGCAACGGAAAGTTGGCTCGGGCGAGACGGGAATGTAAATACATGATTTATTTAATATATCAAAATAAAGTACAAACGAAAAGCGCGCACAGTGGCGGAGAACAAACTATGAAACCAAAAGACTATAGCATTAATACACAAAACTTACTTGGCATGGACTAAAAGGAGCAGCATGAACGATGGACATGAAATCAAGTGTCAGAAATGTGCAGAGCATAATTGTGGGGATGTCACCAGAAAGACAAACTGAAAACAATGAACTTAAATACTACAGACATGATTAATGAAAACAGGTGCGTGACTCAAAACGTGAAACAGGTGCGTGACGTGACAGGTGAAAACTAATGGTTGCTATGGTGACAAAACAAAAGTGCACAAAAAGTCCAAAAACAAAACCGAACATGACCAAAACAAAAACATGATCACACAGACATGACAGATAATGGGTTTCACTATGTAAAACACTCCGAGTCACTAGAGAAAAGCGCTATATAAATATGATTCACATCACTCTCTATTTTGTAAGCAAAATAGAGATCACAACCTTAGCAGATCAGCTTCAGACTTAGACAAACTTTATTGATCCCCAAGGGTAATGTACATGTTTTATTACACATTTAGTAGATCAGGCCCAATGTGTTTATTAACCTGTTTCTAATATTTGACCTACTAATGTAACAGTAACCCAAATATTTGGAACAGCTTTCACAGTATTATGCAGTGTAGCCTACATCGCTGCAAACTACAACCACTGCAATAAAAGAGAAAGTTATGTGTGGGGGGAGGTGTAGTCAGCGCTGCTTGTAGGAGCAAAAGTCGCCGCTGTCCAGGGTGCTGAGGACGAGCGCCATCGGGCAGGGGCGGGGCTTGTGCTGACGGCGAGACACAGCTGGCAGGTGATTAGATTTCACAGGTGGTACGTGTTAATCTAATCATCTGTTGTCTTTAACAGTAAGCGGCCGGGAGCAGAGGGGCAGAGAGGATACGGACATGACGGAAAAGTCATGTTCTGGGAGAGAAATCTATTATTGAAAGAAAACATTATCATTAAAACCTTGTTGAATCTGCACGCATGGCTCTTGTGCCGTGTCTTCAGTGGAACTGCTAGGAAGAGACTTCCACGCTATGATACACTATTGTTTTTTTTTTTTGTTTTTTTCAAGATTTAAGCAAATGGTTGTTCAGCGCCTTGCTCAAGTGAACCCGACCTCAGCTCGGAATCCAACATTTAAACCTAGCAAATCCACAACAAAGCCTCTTCTGCCGCCTCCAACAAACATTGTGAAGTTAATACCCCAAATCTCTTTGTGAAGGCAGCAGTTCATGGCATGCAGTTCTTGTATTAGATTGCATGCTTAACCTTTTTTTTTTTTTAAAATAACAAGTACTGAGTGCTGCTGGGTCGTGTTGCTATGGTAACATCAGGTAAAAGCTAACCATTAAAAAAAAACGGCAAATGAATGAGCAGCATTTACACTTATCTCGTACGGATGGGAATCACGGTACCAGTCAAGTCTTTGGGTGACGATTCGATTCTTAAAAATAAAAAATTTAAAAAATATAAAAAATGTAGCAGATTTTTTTTAAACTATGAATTGATTTAAAATAGGAATACATACTATTTGCATTTGAATCAATCAATCAATCAATCAATGTTTATTTATATAGGCCTAAATCACAAGTGTCTCAAAGGGCTGCACAAGCCACAACGACATCCTCGGTATAGCCCACATACGGGCAAGGAAAAACTCACCCCAGTGGGACGTCGATGTGAATGACTATGAGAAACCTTGGAGAGGACCGCATATGTGGGTAACCCCCCCCTCTAGGGAGACCGAATGCAATGGATGTCGAGTGGGTCTAACATAATATTGTGAGAGTCCAGTCCATAGTGGATCCAGCATAACAGTAAGAGTCCAGTCCACAGTGGGGTCAGCAGGAAACCATCCCGAGCGGAGACGGGTCAGCAGCGCAGAGATGTTCCCAACCAATATACAGGCGAGCGGTCCACCCCGGGTCCCGACCCCGGACAGCCAGATGGCCACCGGATCTGTGTGTCTTCCCCTCCACAAGGGATAGGGGGGAGCAGAGGAGAAAAGAAAAGAAACGGCAGATCAACTGGTCTAAAAAAAAGGGGGGCTATTCAAAGGCTAGAGTATACAAATGAGTTTTGAGATGGGACTTAAATATTTCTACTGAGGTAGCATCTCTAATTGTTACCGGGAGGGCATTCCATAGTGCTGGAGCCCGAATAGAAAACGCTCTACAGCCCGCAGACTTTTTTTGGGCTCTGGGAATCACTAATAAGCCGGAGTTCTTTGAACGCAGATTTCTTGCCGGGACATATGGTACAATACAATCGGTAAGATAGGCTGGAGCTAGACCGTGTAGTATTTTATACGTAAGTAGTAAAACCTTAAAGTCGCATCTTAAGTGCACAGGAAGCCAGTGCAGGTGAGCCAGTATAGGCGTAATATGATCAAACTTTCTTGTTCTTGTCAAAAGTCTAGCAGCCGCATTTTGTACCAACTGTAATCTTTTAATGCTAGACATAGGGAGACCCGAAAATAATACGTTACAGTAATCGAGACGAGACGTAACGAACGCATGAATAATGTGGATCGATTTATTTGTTTAGCCCCCTATTGGATTAACTCGCTGGAATAAAAAAGACAATACAACATACATCCATAAACGTGGACGCATGTGAAAAAGTGCAATATATTTATCTGTACAGTAATCTATTTATTTATTTATTTATATATATTTATTTATTTTATATAAGTATTTATATATTATTTATATTTATTTATATATGCACCTTAGTGCTTTTTTATCCTGCACTACCATGACCTTATGTATTGAAATTTCGTTCTTATCTGTGCTGTAAAGTTCAAATTTGAATGACAATAAAAAGGAAGTCTAAGTCTAAGTCTAGTCTATTCTCTAGTACCAAAGACAGCAACCATCAAAGTGTCCTCTTTCATCAATGTAGACCTTGTACATGCACACTAAAATTACGCTAATAGATGGATTAAGGACAAAACTAATTCATGGTTGTGATGTCACATTTATCTACAATTATTTGTCATATTTACCTTAGTTTGAGTCATTCTTACCGCCAGGTGTGCATAAACTACAAACCCCAAAACCAGTGAAGTTGTCACGTTGTGTAAATCGTAAATAAAAACAGAATACAATGATTTGCAAATCCTATATTCAATTGAATATGTGACGATCTGTCACTTCATTTCTGTTTGTTTTCCTTGTTTTTGTATTTACTTCCTATCACTGCTCTTATTTTGGTTTCCACTTCCTGCTTGTTCCGCTGAGCACTGTTTTTTTCCTCACCTGCCGTTGATTGGCAGCCGGTCCACACCTGCTGCCAATCAACATGCATCCTATTTGTGCTTTGTCTCGAGCACTCCTCAGTGCTCGAAGATTGCTTTATGTTGTGGAACATTTTGTATGCAAGACTGCTTCATTTTCTGTTAGTATGAGATTAAAACTCACCTTACCTTCTCTTCGCTCTCCTGGTTCCTGCATCTTGGGGTCACAAAAACGGCAGCCATGCGAGTTCCTAACAGAATAGACTGCAAAGACAAGATACTTAACGTTCGAACGGGAAAACTTTGTTATTTTTTGCAAATATTCAGTTAAATTCAGTTCAGTTTCAGTTTATTTTGAACATGCATACGATACAATGTAATACATCACACAATTCCAGTTGTTTCATTACAGCACGTCCGAAAAGGAGTAGGAAGAAGCAGAGCTTATGTAATCCTTCCCCTTTTCATGCCATAGCAAATGTATCCAATTTCCTTGTTCTCTGTTTCAAGACGTTCATCATAATTCTTGTTCTGTGTACTTTGTGAACACTCGTAGTTTGAACAGTCTCTTAAACTGAATCATATTGGTGCTTTGTTTGATTTATTTGGTTAATCCATTCCATAATTTAATTCCACATATTGATATACTAAAGGTTTTAAGTGTTGTACGAGCATACACATGTTTTAAATTAGATTTCCCTCTAAAGTTATATTTCTCCTCTTTTGTTGAGAAGAATTGTTGTACATTCTTGGGTAGCAGTTTATAGTTTGCTTTGTACATCATTTTAGCTGTTTGCAAATGCACCAAATCATTTGAATTTCAATAATTGTAATTAAATAAATAAAAGGTTTGTATCAGGCGTGTCACTAGCTTTTAAGGACAGGGGGGCTTAGCCCCCAGGAGAGCGAACGTAGCGCACAAGCACGAAATTTCACAAATGGCTAATAAAGACTTAGAAATTATTCATTGTTATTATTATTTAAAAAATGCATGGGACGAAATGAAACGCTCCCCGGGACGATGGCTTTTAACCATTTTTTTATCTTTTTCTTTTTATGTATTTATTCATTTTACATTTTATATTAAATGTCTTGGTTTTTCCTCCCTCTGAAAATCCTATGAAATGTTTAACAAGCCATCCTATAATAATACAACAGCTATTAATGTAACAATACAATAAAACAAATCCTATAATAATACAACAGCTATTAATGTAACAATACAATAAAACAAATCTATTTAATTATTATTTTTTCATTATTTTAACATTAGGCTAATGTATATTACTTTATATAGATTCTACAAGAGTGATGTGGGCGTTTTCTATATGAACAAGTCCAAGGACCGCAAGCAAGGTCGCAGAAAAAACGCGGACTGGATTTTGTGTGATGTGGGCATTTTCTATATGAACAAGTGGAATGGATTGGATACCGACACACTAAAGGGGCTCTCTACCTTAAAGTACCAATGATTGTCACACACACACACACTAGGTGTGGTGAAATTTGTCCTCTGCATTTGACCCATCCCCTTGTTCACCCCCTGGGAGGTGAGGGGAGCAGTGGGCAGCAGCGGTGCCGCGCCGGGGAATCCTTTTTGGTGATTTACGCTATGAAGTGAGGGGAAACTGAGTGAATAATGACAGTTTATATGATTATTTATTCAAACTCATATTCGGGCCACTTTATAATGAATATGTCGGCATGTATTTGTAAAAAAATAAAAAATAAAAATAAAAATTAAATATATATATATATATCCATATATATATACAGGTAAAAGCCAGTAAATTAGAATATTTTGAAAAACTTAATTTATTTCAGTAATTGCATTCAAAAGGTGTAACTTGTACATTATATTTATTCATTGCACACAGACTGATGCATTCAAATGTTTATTTCATTTAATTTTGATGATTTGAAGTGGCAACAAATGAAAATCCAAAATTCCGTGTGTCACAAAATTAGAATATTACTTAAGGCTAATACAAAAAAGGGATTTTTAGAAATGTTGGCCAACTGAAAAGTATGAAAATGAAAAATATGAGCATGTACAATACTCAATACTTGGTTGGAGCTCCTTTTGCCTCAATTACTGCGTTAATGCGGCGTGGCATGGAGTCGATGAGTTTCTGGCACTGCTCAGGTGTTATGAGAGCCCAGGTTGCTCTGATAGTGGCCTTCAACTCTTCTGCGTTTTTGGGTCTGGCATTCTGCATCTTCCTTTTCACAATACCCCACAGATTTTCTATGGGGCTAAGGTCAGGGGAGTTGGCGGGCCAATTTAGAACAGAAATACCATGGTCCGTAAACCAGGCACGGGTAGATTTTGCGCTGTGTGCAGGCGCCAAGTCCTGTTGGAACTTGAAATCTCCATCTCCATAGAGCAGGTCAGCAGCAGGAAGCATGAAGTGCTCTAAAACTTGCTGGTAGACGGCTGCGTTGACCCTGGATCTCAGGAAACAGAGTGGACCGACACCAGCAGATGACATGGCACCCCAAACCATCACTGATGGTGGAAACTTTACACTAGACTTCAGGCAACGTGGATCCTGTGCCTCTCCTGTCTTCCTCCAGACTCTGGGACCTCGATTTCCAAAGGAAATGCAAAATTTGCATGGTTGGGTGATGGTTTGGGGTGCCATGTCATCTGCTGGTGTCGGTCCACTCTGTTTCCTGAGATCCAGGGTCAACGCAGCCGTCTACCAGCAAGTTTTAGAGCACTTCATGCTTCCTGCTGCTGACCTGCTCTATGGAGATGGAGATTTCAAGTTCCAACAGGACTTGGCGCCTGCACACAGCGCAAAATCTACCCGTGCCTGGTTTAAGGACCATGGTATTTCTGTTCTAAATTGGCCCGCCAACTCCCCTGACCTTAGCCCCATAGAAAATCTGTGGGGTATTGTGAAAAGGAAGATGCAGAATGCCAGACCCAAAAACGCAGAAGAGTTGAAGGCCACTATCAGAGCAACCTGGGCTCTCATAACACCTGAGCAGTGCCAGAAACTCATCGACTCCATGCCACGCCGCATTAACGCAGTAATTGAGGCAAAAGGAGCTCCAACCAAGTATTGAGTATTGTACATGCTCATATTTTTCATTTTCATACTTTTCAGTTGGCCAACATTTCTAAAAATCCCTTTTTTGTATTAGCCTTAAGTAATATTCTAATTTTGTGACACACGGAATTTTGGATTTTCATTTGTTGCCACTTCAAATCATCAAAATTAAATGAAATAAACATTTGAATGCATCAGTCTGTGTGCAATGAATAAATATAATGTACAAGTTACACCTTTTGAATGCAATTACTGAAATAAATCAAGTTTTTCAAAATATTCTAATTTACTGGCTTTTACCTGTATATATATATAACACAAAATTAAGAATATTTTAGGGGGGTTTGAGCCCCCCTAAAATAGGCCTAACAACGCCAATGGTTTGTATGTTCTCTATATCCAACATTATGTATTATTCTAATTGATCTTTTTTGGAACAGTTAGTGAAGCGCACATTTGTAGTTTTTTCCCCATATTTCGGCACAATAACTCAGATATGGTAACACTAGCGAGCAGTAGAGAATAAGAAGTGATTTTTGGTCTAGAACAGTGGTTCTTTACCTTGTTGGAGGTACCGAACCCCACCAGTTTCATACGCGCATTCACCGAACCCTTCTTTAGTGAAAAATAAAATTTCGTTTTTTTTCAAATTCAAGACAAAGTTATAAGTTTTTGGTAACACTTTAGTATGGGGAACATATTCTAAGTAACAAAGACTTAATTTAGAGTTTTTTGGACACTAGGGGAACATATTCTAAGTAACAAAGACTTAATTTAGGGTTAGAGGGTTAGAGTTATAATGAGGCCATGCAGAATAAGGCATTAATAAGTACTTAATAATGACTAATTAGGAGCCAATATGTTACTAATTTGCAGAGGTGGGACCAAGTCATTGTTTTGCAAGTCACAAGTAAGTCTCAAGTCTTTGCCCTCAAGTCCGAGTCAAGTCCCGAGTCAAGACAGGCAAGCCCCGAGTCAAGTCCAAAGTTAAGACTGGAAAGTCTCAAGTCAAGTCCTAAGTTCTGCATTTTGAGTTTCGAGTCCTTTCAAGTCCTTTTAACCACAGACTAATATATTAACACAGATTGTGTATGCTTTTCAAACGCTGTATTTATTTATTAAAACAAGTGCATTTTAAATTGCAGGAAAGAAAATTGTGCTGACATTGCACTTTATAATAGCACTATTAACCAGTCATTTTAAACATTAACTCATTCCTTTACAGAACAAACACATTGAAAAATAAAGTGCAAATGTACTTATTTGTACAAAAGTGTTAACATTGAAAAAACATGACATATACGTGAACATAACAAAAAAGTTGTACTTTTTATATGTCAGGGCCCTATGCTGCATTGCATTTGCAAAAGACTAAATTAGCCAAGAGTCTGTCAGTCATTTGTGCACGATGGGGGCGTAGTATGATGCCACCATGGCTGAAAACTCGCTCCACTGGAGCACTGGAGGCAGGCACTGCCAAGACTCTCATGGCCACTCGGAACAGTGAAGGAAGAGTCTTCATGTTCAATGCCCAGAACAAAAGGGGGGGGAGAGTTGTTTTGGGTTGGTGCACTACTTGTAAGTGTATCTTGTGTTTTTTATGTTGATTTAATTAAAAAAAGAAAAAAAAAAAAAATTCTTGTGCGGCCCGATACCAATCGATCCACGGACCAGTACCGGGCCACGGCCCGGTGGTTGGGGACCACTGAGGTAAACAACCAACAGTATGTCAGAAAGCTAGCTAAAACGGTACACATATTCATAATATGGTATACATTTTAACTGACCTTTATTTTACTATTTTTGTCTTTTTTTAGGTGGCTAAAATACGCGGTGCTGCTGACCGCCGTCTAACGTTACGTGTGATATATTGACTAACGTAACCCTGCTTAAAAAAAATCACTGAACAAAAAGTATGAATAAGGTAGTGAACTGCAACAGATTCCCGTGTTTGCAATAACGTTATAACGTTAGCAGTGAGTTTACAGCCTCACTGATTTAACTACACAGCAAATAAAAGTCACGTTACTTAGCCAATAAACGTTATCTTACATTCAAAACTTACCGTTCTTTGTGCAACTTCAAATGCCGGACGAAGTTGGAAGTTGTTGCCTCTCCATCAGTAATTTTCGAACCGCATGTGTTGCATACTGCAAACCGTTTTGTGTTGCCCACCTCGTAATTTTTATACCCAAACAAAATTATTTTAGGTATCATTTTTTGTTCACTGGCGTGTGGTTTGGACATGTCTTCTTCGTTGGTTGTCCTGCAATTTGATTGGATGAATGCTGTGTGATGAAAACAAAGTAGATCTAATTTGATTGGCTGTTGTACTGAGACCACACCAGCTGACACACGCAACGCTGATAGACAAGTACACAATGAAAAATACGGGGCGCTCCCGAATAACTTTTTCATCTTTGGGTTTTGGGGAAAGTAGCAAGTCATGTCAAGTCATGTCAATTCAAAAGGCTCAAGTCCAAGTGAAGTCACAAGTCATTGATGTTAAAGTCTAAGTCGAGTTGCAAGTCTTTTTACATTTTGTCAAGTCGAGTCTAAAGTCATCAAATTCATGACTCGAGTCTGACTCGAGTCCAAGTCATGTGACTCGAGTCCACACCTCTGCTAATTTGCATGCTAATAAGCAACTAATTAATGGTGATTATGTTCCCCATACTAAAGTGTTACCATGTTGTTTTACTGGTGCATAGAATGAACCGTGCATGAACATCACCTTGTTCAAAGAACAAAACCAACACAGTGCATAAACTCACAACAAATTACACACCTGCAAATCAGTGTGACTTCTGCTGTTGCCGTATCCTTAATACGGCGATAGGGAGAAGTTTTTATTTACACGATGTGTCTGGTGTGTCTTGACCTCCGCCGAGCCCCTGAGCCTGACTCACCGAACCCTTAGGGTTCGATCGAACCCAGGTTAAGAACCATTGGTCTAGAACATGTTTTGCTTTATTCATTATCGATGTGTTTCTTGCTACTTTATGTTGTATATTTGTACATGAGATTTCCAATTAATTGTATCATCCAAAAATGTGTTTTCTTTTACCCTTTCAAGATCTACTCCGTCTTTTTGTAATTGTGTTTGACTTTCTCTTCCACTGTTACCAAATAGCATTATTTTAGTTTTACTGAGGTTTAAAGATAGTCTTTTGTCAAACCATCTTTTTAATTTGTTAATTTCTTCTGTTATTATTTGTATTATCTTCTGTGTGTTCTCTCCTGAACAAAATGCCATTGTATCATCTGCATATTAGCTCATTTGGAATTTGATGCCTGCGACATGTTTTAAAAAAGCTGGCACAAGTGGCAAAAAAGACTGAGAAAGTGGAGGAATGCTCATCAAACACCTATTTGGGACATCCCACAGGTGAACAGGTTAATTGGGAACAGGTGGGTGCCATGATTGGGTATAAAAGCATCCATCCATCCATCCATCCAATTTCTACCGCTTATTCCCTTCGGGGTCGTGGGGGGCGCTGGAGCCTATCTCAGCTACAATCGGGCGGAAGGCGGGGTACACCCTGGACAAGTTGCCACCTCCTCACAGGACCAACACAGATAGACAGCTTCCATGAAATACTCAGCCATTCACAAACAAGGATGGGGCGAGGGTCACCACTTTGTGAACAAATGCGTGAGCAAATTGTCGATCAGTTTAAGAACAATATTTCTCAACCAGCTATTGCAAGGAATTGAGGGATTTCACCATCTAAGGTCTGTAGTATCATCAAAATGTTCAGAGAATCTGGTGAAATCACTGCATGTAACATTGAATGCCTGTGACCTTGGATCCCTCAGGCGGTACGACATCAAAAAGCGACATCAGTATGTAAAGGATATCACCACATGGGCTAAGGAACACTTCATAAAATCACTGTCAGCAACTACAGTTTGTCGCTACATCTGTAAGTGCAAGTTAAAACTCTACTATGCGAAGCGAAAGCCATGTATCAACAACACCCAGAAACGCTGCCGACTTCGCTGGGCCCGTGCTCATATAAGATGGACTGATGCAAAGTGGAAATGTGTTCTGTGGTCTGACGAGTCCACATTTCCATCTGTTGTTGGAAACTGTGGACGTCGTGTCCTACGGACCAAAGAGGAAAATAACCATCCGGATTGTTATAGGCGCAAAGTTGAAAAGCCAGCATCTGTAATGGTATGGGGGTGTATTAGTGCCCAAGGCATGGGTACCTTACACATCTCTGAAGGCAGCATTAATGCTAATGCATCCAGATTTTGGAGCAACATATGTTGCTATCCAAGCAACGTTATCATAGACGCCCCTGCTTATTTCAGCAAGACAATGCCAAGCCACGTGTTACAACAGCATGGCTTCTTAGTAAAAGAGTGCGGGTACTACTCAGTGGCCTAGTGGTTAGAGTGTCCGTCCTGAGATCGGTAGGTTGGGAGTTCAAATCCCGGCCGAGTCATACCAAAGACTATAAAAATGGGACCCATTACCTCCCTGCTTGGCACTCAGCATCAAGGGTTGGAATTGGGGGTTAAATCACCAAAATGATTCCCGGGCGCAGCCACCGCTGCTGCCCACTGCTCCCCTCACCTCCCAGGGGGTGATCAAGGGTGATGGGTCAAATGCAGAGAATAATTTCGCCACACCTAGTGTGTGTGTGACAATCATTGGTACTTTAACTTACTTTAACTTTTTAGACTGGCCTGCCTGTAGTCCAGACCTGTCTCCCATTGAAAATGTGTGGCGCATTATGAAGCCTAAAATACGACAACGGAGACCCCGGACTGTTGAACAACTTAAGCTGTACATCAAGCAAGAATGGGAAAGAATTCCACCTGAAAAGCTTCAAAAATTGGTCTCTTCAGTTCCCAAACGTTTACTGAGTGTTGTTAAAAGGAAAGGCCATGTAACACAGTGGTAAAAATGCCCCTGTGCCAACTTTTTTGCAATGTGTTGATGCCATTAAATTCTAAGTAAATGATTATTTGCCAAAAAAAATTAAGTAAATATCTTGTCTTTGCAGTCTGTTCAATTGAATATAAGTTGAAAAGGATTTGCAAATCACCATATTCTGTTTTTATTTACCATTTACACAACGTGCCAACTTCACTGGTTTTGGGTTTTGTAGATTAGAAAATAACAGATAATCAATCAATCAATCAATCTTTATTTATATAGCCCTAAATCACAAGTGTCTCAAAGGGCTGCGCAAGTCACAACGACATCCTCGGTATAAAGCCCACATACGGGCAAGGAAAAACTCACCCCAGTGGGACGTCGATGTGAATGACTATGAGAAACCTTGGAGAGGACCGCATATGTGGGTAACCCCCCCCCCTCTAGGGGAGACCGAAAGCAATGGATGTCGAGTGGGTCTGACATAATATTGTGAGAGTCCAGTCCATAGTGGATCCAACATAATAGTAAGAGTCCAGTCCATAGTGGGGCCAGCAGGACACCATCCCGAGCGGAGACGGGTCAGCAGCGCAGAGATGTTCCCAGCCGATGCACAGGCGAGCGGTCCACCCCGGGTCCCGACTCTGGACAGCCAGCACTTCATCCATGGCCACCGGACCTGTGCCCCCCCCTCAAGGAAAAGGGGAGCAGAGGAGAAAAGAAAAGAAACGGCAGATCAACTGGTCTAACAGGGGGGCTATTTAAAGGCTAGAGTATACAAATGAGTTTTAAGATGGGACTTAAATGCTTCTACTGAGGTAGCATCTCTAATTGTTACCGGGAGGGCATTCCATAGTACTGGAGCCCGAATAGAAAACGCTCTATAGCCCGCAGACTTTTTTTGGGCTCTGGGAATCACTAATAAGCCGGAGTTCTTTGAACGCAGATTTCTTGCCGGGACATATGGTACAATGCAATCGACAAGATAGGACGGAGCTAGACCGTGTAGTATTTTATACGTAAGTAGTAAAACCTTAAAGTCACATCTTAAGTGCACAGGAAGCCAGTGCAGGTGAGCCAGTATAGGCGTAATATGATCAAACTTTCTTGTTCTTGTCAAAAGTCTAGCAGCCGCATTTTGTACCAACTGTAATTTTTTAATGCTAGACATAGGGAGACCCGAAAATAATATGTTACAGTAGTCGAGACGAGACGTAACGAACGCATGAATAATGATCTCAGCGTCGCTAGTGGATAAAATAGAACGAATTTTAGCGATATTACGGAGATGAAAGAAGGCCGTTTTAGTAACACTCTTAATGTGTGATTCAAACGAGAGATAAGTTATCGGTTTAGGCATCCATATTGCAATCCTATTTCTTTAGCCAACAAAATGGCGCAGGGTTTAAGAAGAAGTGGCCAATAGGAGCGCTGGCTTCATGTTATGCAGAAACGCTTTATGTAACTTCTCCCTGAGCGAGCATGACATTGCCTATTTGAATAAATCAGTTGGACGCCACTAAAATGCAAGATAGAAAAACAATTAGTTGCATTCCGCTCACAATTTTTCCGCGCATTACTTTCCCATCATTCCAACAAGTGTTTTCCCACGCCGACAGAGACACAGGTGACATTTTTAGGGCAGGCGCCGACCTGAAACGTATTAGGAAGCAATTATTCTTTCATCATGCTAACATTATCAAGCGACAGGAAATATTGCAATGACGGCGGACTTTTCCTTCTCTTATCGAACCTCCATTTGTCGGCCCGACTGCGCCCGCTGCGCTAGAATCCGGGAGTGATGAGACACAACGGTCCAGTGCCCCGCGGCTGATAAGTTCGAGCGGGAGGCTGAGCGGCAAAACTCATATTTTATGTAACAGATATTCGGCTTTCCGGCCCTGCGCCCGCCTGCTTATCTGAGCCAGTCCTGGGGTTCTTTGGCGCCCCGGTTAGCACAGCGGTCCAGCTCGGACTTGCACTGCTACCTTCTGATCTAACCTGCATGGGACTTTCTTTACTTGCTGTTTTTTTTTTAGGCTGGGACCACACAAACAAATACCGTGTAGACCAGTGACGTGCGGTGAGGTTGATGGCTGGTGAGGCACTGACTTCATCACAGTCAGATTTACAAACATATGAACCCTAAAGAGTATCTTATTCACCATTTGATTGGCAGCAGTTAACGGGTTATGTTTAAAAGCTCATACCAGCATTCTTCCCTGCTTGGCACTCAGCATCAAGGGTTGGAATTGGGGGTTAAATCACCAAAAATTATTCCCGGGCGTGGCGCCGCTGCTGCCCATTGCTCCCCTCACCTCGCAGGGGGTGATCAAGGGGATGGGTCAAATGCAGAGGACAAATTTCACCACACCTAGTGTGTGTGTGACAATCATTGGTACTTGTCCCGGCAAGAAATCTGCGTTCAAAGAACTCCGGCTTATTAGTGATTCCCAGAGCCCAAAAAAAGTCTGCGGGCTATAGAGCGTTTTCTATTCGGGCTCCAGTACTATGGAATGCCCTCCCGGTAACAATTAGAGATGCTACCTCAGTAGAAGCATTTAAGTCCCATCTTAAAACTCATTTGTATACTCTAGCCTTTAAATAGCCCCCCTGTTAGACCAGTTGATCTGCCGTTTCTTTTCTTTTCTCCTCTGCTCCCCTTTTCCTTGAGGGGGGGGGGGCACAGGTCCGGTGGCCATGGATGAAGTGCTGGCTGTCCAGAGTCGGGACCCGGGGTGGACCGCTCGCCTGTGCATCGGCTGGGAACATCTCTGCGCTGCTGACCCGTCTCCGCTCGGGATGGTGTCCTGCTGGCCCCACTATGGACTGGACTCTTACTATTATGTTGGATCCACTATGGACTGGACTCTCACAATACTATGTCAAACCCACTCGATATCCATTGCTTTCGGTCTCCCCTAGAGGGGGGGGGGTTACCCACATATGCGGTCCTCTCCAAGGTTTCTCATAGTCATTCACATCGACGTCCCACTGGGGTGAGTTTTTCCTTGCCCGTATGTGGGCTTTGTACCGAGGATGTCGTTGTGGCTTGTGCAGCCCTTTGAGACACTTGTGATTTAGGGCTATATAAATAAAGATTGATTGATTGATTGACTTTAACTTAACTTTAACTTTACACATACTGTCATGACTTGGTCCTGGGGTTTAGTTTTTTCTCGAAGGCAACGGAAAGTTGGCTCGGGCGAGACGGGAATGAAGGTACATTTTTATTTAAACACTATAAATACAAAACAAGGAAGTAAACAAAAGGCGCGCACAATGGCGGAGAACAAACTATGAAACCAAACACTTGCACAAAGGCAAAAACTATGAACAACAAAAAACACTAACTGTGGCAATAATAAACAAAACTTACTTGGCATGGACAAAAAGGAGCAGCGTGAACGATGGACATGAAAAAAGAGTCAGAAATGTGCAGAGCATAAATGTGGGGATGTCACCAGAAAGACAAACTGAAAAACAATGAACTTAAATACTACAGACATGATTAACGAAGACGTGCGTGACTCAAAACGTGAAACAGGTGCGTGACGTGACAGGTGAAAACTAATGGGTTGCTATGGTGACAAACAAGAGTGCACAATGAGTCCAAACGTGGAACAAGTGAAACTAATGGGTAATCATGGAAACAAGACAAGGGAGTGAAAAGCCAGAAACTAAAAAGTCCAATAACTAAACAAAACATGACTAAGACAAAACATGATTACACAGACATGACACATACAAACTGTAGCACACAAAAAAGCACATTTAATGAAAAAAAAAACGTTATTATGGTCTTTGTCAGGTTCAAACACTGATGACATCTATTAAACAAGACAAAAGGCAAGGAATCAAACAGAGACAGAATTCAATTTGGACTCAATATTGAGGAGATACATGGCCACTGCACTCTCTGTACAGTCCTGCACCACGCTCTGACGAAAAAGGTTTACGTCTCCACTTTTATTTAGATATTCAATGTTTTCGCAACAACACCTGTCTCAGCAGGAATGGGGAGTATGTAAACAGTCATTGTTTTTGGTCACATTGAAGACAAAAGAAGAAGATCCCTCGGGCTTGGGTTCGTCCTGGATTCAGCTTGAACAGGTTTTCGAAACCCTAAGAGACGCCATTAACCAGGTGCCGTTTGGACCACAGCACTGGAAGCAGATATTTCTACCAAAATCTATTTTTACACGAAAGAAACGCATAAATTGTAGTCAAACATGAGATGGGAATCCACATGTTTACATTAAGCGCTGTCAAGCGATTAATTAAGTACCATTCACGTGTGAACCGATACAGTACCAATTACTGGTACCGGGGAATCGGTATTGATACTGAAATGTACCAATTTTTGGTACTTTAGTGTTTGTTAGTGATGTGTATTTCCAGTCTTGTTACACGGCAGTGCGGCTGGATCAAAAGAGACGCTTTGCAGAACAAAACGTTGCTTTATTACAAGCGAGCGTCATTATACAGGACTGCAGTACCTGGAGGAGGTCAAGTCAAAACAAGGAGGCACTCCTAATCTGGAGAAGCCAAACCATCAGTTTTTATATTCCTCCTTTCAGTCTCTGGGTGTGTGCTAAGTCAGGACAGCACAACCTGACCATGTAAGGAGATGTTCATGTGTAAGGGACCGGAAAACAACCTCTATAGGTTGTACCTTAAATGTTAGTGAATTGAAGTGACGTGAATTATATTTATATAGCGCTTTTCTCTAGTGACTCAAAGCGCTTTACATAGTGAAACCCAATATCTAAGTTACATTTAAACAAGTGTGGGTGGCACTGGGAGCAAGTGGGTAAAATGTCTTGCCCAAGGACACAATGACAGCGACTAGGATGGCGGACCTGGAACCCTCAAGTTGCTGGCACGGCCGCTCTACCAACCGAGCGATACTGCCCCATGTTGGCAAGTAGATAGACATGGAGTCTCTCCTCCAGGATAGAGCTATCACTTTTGCATTCTGAATGCAAGTCTGAATGTATTGCCTCTTCTCGTGAGAGAGCGAATTCCAGTCCACATGCGAATGTCCAACGAAGACTCCTTAATTTATTATGGGCTCTACTATTATTTACTCAAACCTGGTGGTTCACTTTCTCCAAGGTGAATATAAACATTCACCATATCCATCCATCCATTTTCTACCGCTTGTCCCTTTTGGGGTATCGGGGGGTCGCTGGAGCCTATCTCAGCTGCATTCGGGCGGAAGGCGGTGTACACCTTGGACAAGTCTCCACCTCATCGCAGACATTCACCATATGTAGAACATAATATTAGTTAATTAATTCACTTCATTAGTAAATAATGTTTTTCATAATAAAACCTCATATTTAATTGCAAGATTTCAAAATGAGCTGATTATGATAACCGCTGTCCAATTGTTTTATTATCACATTTCTACGTCTCATTTGCAGCTATGACATTAAGTTGCAATTTCAGACATTACATACTGTCTGCGGGCCATTTGCGGCATTTTGTCGGAAAAAACAACAACAACAGTAAAAATGAACGAAAACAGAGCAAAAATTCGGAATGTATTCAAAAACGCTGAAATTATTCAACTAATAATTAATAATAATGCCATATTTTCCGGACCATAGGGTGCACCGGATTATAAGGCGCACTGCCGATGAATGGTCTATTTTCTGTTTTCATGTATAAGGGCGCATTAAAGGAGTCATATTATTATTATTATTTTTCTAGATGTAAAACACTTTCTTGTGGTCTACATGACATGTAATGGTGGTTCTTTGGTCAAAATGTTGCATAGATGATGTTTTACAGATCATCTTCAAGTCGCTTTCTGACAGTCGCTTCCGGATGCGCCGTTTTGTGGGCGGTCTTATTTACGTGGCTCACCTTCGGCAGCGTCTTCTCCCCGTCATCTTTGTTGTAGCGGTGTAGCGTGCAAGGACGGGCGTGGAAGAAGTGTCAAAAGATAAACCTAACTGTTTTAATGACATTCGGACTTTACTTCAATCAATAACGGAGCAGCATCTCCTCATCCACTGGAAATGTGTCCCGTGAAAAACCGTCCGACCGGAACTCTCTAATAACTAAAGTTCCTCGGGTGAATAACGTAATCTCACTGCACCGTTATGTTTTAGCGCTTTCATGGCAGATATAAGTAAGAACTTTACACTACTTTATATTAGAAATGGCAACAGCCGAGGATGAATGTCCCATAACAAGATAGAGAAAAAGAAGAAGCTTATTGACTACGGTGTCGGCACGGACTACAAAGCCGGATGCGCACAATTTTTCAGGACTTTTGCAGATCCCAAATACAGATCAGCAGGTACCAGTAGGTAGGAAAAGTTGCTTTTGCATAATATTGCGAAACAAAACGCCAGATAAAATGTCTTACCTTATCACACACCATAATAATACTCGTATGTTGAAGCACAGTACAATCCACCAAGCGGAGCGGCTTCATAGCTTACCAAAGTCGTACTAAAACATGTTGTTAGATTTTTGAGCGCCGTGTGTAATGTTCTATATTTTCAATGGAACATATAAAATGTTGGTGTTTTTTACTTGAGTCATATTGCAGTCTACACGTATCTCTTATGTTTGACTGCCATCTACTGGTCACACTTATCATTACACCATGTACCAAGTAAAATAGCTTTGAGGTCGGTAAGCAAAACCAGAATTATTCCGTACATAAGACGCACTGTCGATTTTTGAGGGAAAAAAAAACATTTTAAGTGCGCCTTATAGTCCGGAAAATATGGTATACTTAGTCACCTATAACACAAAGTTGTATCTTTAAATATAAATAAAATATTTGTTTTTAGCATGTGTTTTTTATTACAAAATATCAAAATGGCATCCTCATACTTGACTTTTCAGTATGTGGCCCTTGGTGGAAAAGGTTTAGATACCTCTGAGCTAAAGTATCAAAAGCTCTCAAAATACAATTAAATATACTTAAAATGTAAAAAAAAGTTTAGTTATTTAAAAAATAAAATATTACTAACTTATGAATTCATTGAGTTGATTAAATGCGTAACTGTGTTTGTGTTTGTTAATAAATAATGTATTTGATAAAATCATCAATTTTTTTTATTGCAACATATAAAAATGAACTGATTATAATAACTGATGTCCAAATGTTATCCATCCAGCCATCCATCCATTTTCTACCGCTTGTCCCTATCTTCTTTTAATACCACATTTATAAATCTCATTTAATGGTATATTAAGTTGCAGTTACAGTTGCAGGTCCAAGATGTTAGATCAAGGGTGTCCAAAGTGCGGCCCGCAGATCGAGTTTTGTTCGCCCGCAGGATTTTGTCAGAAAAACTCCCATTAAAAATTAAAGAAAAAAAGATCAAAAATATGTAATGGAAAAAAAGCCTGCATTTTTAAACTAATAATTAATAATAATGTACTTTGTCACCTATAACACAAAGTTTTGTCTTTGAATTGAGATAATATCTGCTTGTTTTTCCTCAATTAAAAAAATAACAAAATGGCATCCTCATACTTGATTTTTTAGTATGAGGCTCTTGGTGGAAAAACTTCAGACACTTGGAATATAAAATATTTGAAACTCTCGAAATAAAAATAAAATGTACTTAAAGTATAAACAAAGTTTTGTTAATTAGAAAATAAAATAATACGTATGAATTATTTGAATTGAAAAATTACAACAACAATAATAAACACTGTTAAATGTGTAAATGAATATTAATCTATTTTGGACAAGATTACTTTTTGACACAAGGTTATGCAGTTAAACAATCGTATTAATATTATCCATCCATCCATCCATCCATCCATTATTTACCGCTTGTCATATTATTTTTATTATTTTGTTACATTGGAAAAAAACAGACACAATGTAAGAAAAAGAGTAAAACATCACAATGTAATGAGAACAATCTTCTAATATTAATATACTTAGTCACCTTTGTGTATATGTGTGTGTGTGTGTGTGTGTGTGTGTGTGTGTGTGTGTGTGTGTGTGTGTGTGTGTGTGTGTGTGTGTGTGTGTGTGTGTGTGTGTGTGTGTAGTATATGTGTGTGTATATATGTATGCATGGGTATATATATATATATGTGTGTGTATAGTATATGTGTGTGTATATATGTATGCATGGGTGTATATATATGTGTGTGTGTGTATATAGTATGTGTGTATAGAATGTGTGTGTATATATATGTATACATGTGTATATATATATATATATATATATATATATATATATATATTATATGTATATAAATGTGAATATGTACATGTGTATATATGTATAAATATGTATGTATATATGTATATGTATGTACACACATATATGTATATATGTACATGTATACATATATATATATAAATTAAGGCTGAAACGACGCGTCGACGTAGTCGACGTCATCGGTTACGTGAATACGTCGACGTCGTTTTTAGCGTGCTTAGTCTGGAGGCTAAATACACAGTGTGTTATGTAACTGTTGTTTAGTGTTGATATTCTTTGCTTAGTTTGATAAATGTTGGAGCAGTTTGCTTCATCAGGAGGGTGAAGTCGCTCAATTTAAAGTGTTGGATTTAACTGTGTTGGTGAGGGCGTAGAAAAAGGGGCATTTTTCTACCAGTAGACAGCTTTTAAGATTGAGTGTTTCACTGCTAAATTAATAATATATTTATATTGAATATGGATTTTAAATATGTATCTAAATAGGTGGTTAATTGGTTAGGTATTTATGTATTTGCATATTGGGTTTTCTGGTGCATTTATCTATTGTGTTTCTGGTGTTAAATGTATTTTATATGTATCTTGGTGCATTTATGTTGAGACAATTTATTTAAAATCTGTTTTAACTTAAAGGGAAAAGATGTGTCCATTTTCTTGCACTTGTTTAATGGTTAAGAGTTTGATAGCCTAATTAATAGTTGTAAATTATGGGATTGATAATTGATAGATTTTTTACAGCATGTTAATCTTGTGGTGTTTTGTCCTTAAAGGTTTTTCACCTACTAAAGAAGCTAAAGGCTACTAAAGGCTACTAAAGGCTACTAAAGACAGCTAATGACAGCTAAAGAAACTAAAGTCTATTAACACTGCTAAAGACTGCTAAAAAGACTAAAGAAGAAAAAAGAAGCTGTTTCTTGGTTGGAAAAACTGTTGCAAACTAAAGGAAAATAAAAGGAAAAAGTAACTACGGTCTGGTCTTTTGAGTGAAATCCAGAAGCCACATTCAGCATTGGTACATCCCTTCAAGTGTGGGATAAGCACAGCGAAAAAAGCAAAACACTTGACAGTTGTTGTATGCACACTGTGTCGAGCGGAAATGGCCTATCATAGCAGCACAACGGCTATGAAGGAACATTTGAAAAGAAAACACCCGACAGCGTTCTTGCCATCACCATCAACTAGTCAATCGTCCGCGTGAGTATACGTTGTCATCATTACACAAAATCATGAATGTGTCATTTGTATCTGCGTTGTAAATTCATAAACTAAAACACTGTTTCGCTCTGAGAGGCGCGTTTGGCGTGTCTGTTCAGTGTTTACAAAGACGCGCTCCTCTTTAACGCTAACGTTAATTAGTTGTGCAAATACCTTTTACAACATTAACAGTTACATATACTATGTACAAACCAACAATTAACTTTCACTTTAATCATACTATCATTGTTGTGTTATTAAGCAAAATAAGCAATACTTTTACTTTTGTTGAAATGTTTACACTGTTACAGAATATTTCGTTTTGCACATTTTTGTATTGGATGTTTATCTTTATTTTTGCACATTTTAAAGCAAAATAAGCAATACTTTTACTTTAGAAATGCTTATACTATTGCAGAATATTAAGATTTGCACTGGATGTTTACTTTTATATTTGCACATTAAAAAGCAAATAAGCTACTTTTAATTTTGTTAAATGTTAAAAGTTTTAAATGTTTACATTGCTACAGAATATTTTGTCATGTTGTTGTCAATGTTGACTGAGTGGCCATACTTTTTTTTTTGTATATAAAAGTCATGCCTTTTGAAAAAACTGGCCAACATTTATTTTTTCATCTTCATTTTAAATAAAAAAAATAATCGGTAAAAGGAAAAATAATCTATAGATTAATCGAAAAAATAATCTATAGATTAACCGATTAATCGAAAAAATAATCTATAGATTAATCGATAGAAAAATAATCGTTAGCTGCAGCCTTAATATAAATAGACAAACTGTATGTATACACACATATACATATATACATACATGTATGTGTGTATATGTATGTATGTATGTATGTACCGTATTTTCCGCACTATAAGGCGCACCTAAAAACCACAAATTTTCTCAAAAGCTAACAGTGCGCCTTATAACCCGGTGCGCTTTATTACGATTAATTTTCATAAAGTTTCGATCTCGCAACTTCGGTAAACAGCCGCCATCTTTTTTCCCGGTAGAACAGGAAGCGCTTCTTCTTCTACGCAAGCAACCGCCAAGGAAAGCACCCGCCCCCATAGAACAGGAAGCGCTTTAAGCAACCACCCGCCCCCGGAAGAAGAAGAAAAAACGCGCGGATATCACCGTACGTTTCATTTCCTGTTTACATCTGTAAAGACCACAAAATGGCTCCTACAAAGGACAAGGATCCGGTTCATAAAAAGACGCAATCTCTCCATCCGCACACGGATTACTACCGTATTTCACAGCAACTGATGGAACGGGAGCACGTACGGTGAATATTCGCACCACAGGGAATGAGAAGTCATCCTTCACTGTGGTTCTAGCTTGCCATGCTAACTTCCACCCATGGTGATATTCAAAAGGAAGACCTTGCCAAAAGAGACCTTTCCAGCCGGCGTCATCATAAAAGCTAACTCGAAGGGATGGATGGATGAAGAAAAGATGAGCGAGTGGTTAAGGGAAGTTTACGCGAAGAGGCCGGGTGGCTTTTTTCACACAGCTCCGAAGGCGAACACACCTTCACTAAGACGGGCAGATAGCGCCGGTCGACATACGCCAACATCTGCCAGTGGATCGTAAATGCCTGGGCAGATAGTTTCGGTCACAACTGTGGTCCGAGCTTTCCGGAAGGCAGGATTCACAGAACTGCTGCACAACAACAGCGACACTGAATCCGATGACTTCGACGAGGCGGAGCCGGCCATTTTTGGATCCCACGCTTGCGCAACTTTTCAATTCGGACACCGAAGACGAAGAATTCGAAGGATTTACGAATGAAGAATAACTTCAGAAGGTGAGCGCTATGTTTATTTTGTGTGTTGTGACATTAACGTTCGAGCAACATTATGTTGCTATTTATTGCTCTACACCATTTTGAATTTTACTATGTTTGTGATTGCACATTTGCGTACATTTTGGGACAGAGTTGTTAGAACGCTGGTTTTCAATATATTATTAAAGTTTGACTGAACTATCTGACTGTTTTTTTGACATTCACTTTAGCGCAGCGTTTTTTTGACATTCACTTTAGCGCAGCGTAGGCGCGGCTTATAGTCCGGGGCGGCTTATTGGTGGACAAAATTATGAAATATGTAATTCATAGAAGGTGCGGCTAATAATCCGGTGCGCCTTATAGTGCGGAAAATACGGTATGTATATGTGTATATATGTATGTATGTATATGTATGTATATATATGTGTAAATACATATGTATATATGTGTAAATATGTGTGTGTGTGTATATATATATATATATATATATATGATATGTATGTGTGTGTATATATATATATATATATATATATATATACACACACATACATATCATATATATATATATATATATATATATATATATAACATATATATATATATATATATATATATATATACACACACACACATATTTACACATATATACATATGTATTTACACATATATATACATACATATACATACATACATATATACACATATACATATATATATATATATATATATATATATATATATATATATATATATTAAGGCTGAAACGACGCGTCGACGTAGTCGACGTCATCGGTTACGTAAATACGTCGACGCCGTTTTTGTGCGTCGGCGCGTCGCATATTTACGTCACACTACTGTCATGGCGGAGCGCAAAGCAGACGGTGCGAGCGAGGGGAAAAAAGCACGCCAAAAGTCGTCAAAAGTGTGGGAGTATTTCAATAAACGGCCTAATAATGTTGTTGTATGCACACTGTGTCGAGCGGAAATGGCCTATCATAGCAGCCCAACGGCTATGAACGAACATTTGAAAAGAAAACCGACAGCGTTCTTGCCATCACCAAGTAAATCGTCCGCGTGCGTATACGTTGTCATTATTACACAAAAACATGAATGTGTCATTTGTATCTGCGTTGTAAAATCATAAACTAAAGCACCGTTTCGCTCTGAGAGGTGCGTTTGGCGTGCCTGTTCAGTGTTTACAAAGACGCGCTCCTCTTTAACGCTGTGGAGAGGCGGCGGCGGCGAGCGAGCTGCGAGGCGGGGCGCGCCGGGAGCGACGCCGCAATCGTGCCCTGGTGCGCGATCCGAGCGAGCGAGGAAGAGGAGCCGAAAAGCGAGGAGAGAAAAGAGTTGGAAGAGAAAAGACTTTGTGTAAAATTAAAAGATTGTAAACCTGGCAAAGCCGTCTGGCGTTCAATCTGTCGGTCCTGAAAGAACCCCACGGCATAAGACGTGTCACAAACGCTAACGTTAATTAGTTGTGCAAATACCTTTTACAACATTAACAGTTACATATACTATGTACAAACCAACAATTAACTTTCACTTTAATCATACTATCATTGTTGTTATTAAGCAAAATAAGCAATACTTTTACTTTTGTTGAAATGTTTACACTGTTGTTACAGAATATTTAGTTTTGCACTTTTTTTGTATTGAATGTTTATCTTTATTTTTGCACATTTTAGCAAATAAGCAATACTTTTACTTTTGTTGAAATGTTTACACTGTACACTTTTTTGTATTGGATGTTTAGCTTTATTTTTGCACATTTTAGCAAATAAGCAATACTTTTACTTTTGTTGAAATGTTTACACTTGTTACAGAATATTTCCGTTTTGCACTTTTTTGTATTGGATGTTTATCTTTATTTTTGCACATTTTAAAGCAAAATAAGCAATACTTTTACTTTTGAAATGCTTATACTATTGCAGAATATTAAGATTTGCACTGGATGTTTACTTTTATATTTGCACATTAAAAAGCAAATAAGCTACTTTTAATTTTGTTAAATGTTAAAAGTTTTAAATGTTTACATTGTTACAGAATATTTTGTCATGTTGTTGTCAATGTTGACAGAGTGGCCATACTTTTTTTTTTTGTAAATAAAAGCCATGCCTTTTGAAAAAACTGGCCTACATTTATTTTTTCCTCTTCATTTTAAATAAAAAAAATAATCGGTAAAAGGAAAAATAATCTATAGATTAATCGAAAAAATAATCTATAGATTAACCGATTAATCGAAAAAAAATAATCTATAGATTAATCGATAGAAAAATAATCGTTAGCTGCAGCCCTAATATATATATATATATATATATATATATATATATATATATATATATATATATATATATATATATATATATATATATATATATATATATGATATGTATGTGTGTGTATTAGGGTTGTACAGTATACCGTTATTAGTATAGTACCGCAATACTAATTAATCATATTCGGTACTATAACATCTCTAAAAAGTACCGGTCCTCCACCCCCAACCACAAAAAGTTTGGACACCCCTGTGCCAGATGGCAGTAATGTATAGTTTATGGTGTGTTTTTTTATTAGTTTTTTGTTGCGCCATAAAAAAGTGTTCAAACTGTAAGTATTGTACTTATTTCGCACCATATATTGTTTGACTGTAACGTGAACCTTAGTTGTGATGCGTGTGTAAATTTATAGGTGTTGAAATCGCCATGTAATATCACTAATGCTCACCAGTAGCATGTCAATAGCAAAGCGAATGTATATTAGCATCGAGCTACCGCGTCTTGGAAAAGCGGAGCCTTACTTTTGACGTTGAGCGTTTTTTGAAACAATTACTTTGTAGGCATTGAAAATTGCAAAGTTACCTCGAGTCCGCTCTCAGTGCTGCTGGAGTGATCGGCAAGTAGCGAAGTGCAAAGTGCCGGTTGAATAGGCAATCGGGCTTGACTACATGCGCAACTCAGGTACCAAAAACATGGCTCCATTGGAATTTACGTGAATTGGTGCCCAGTAAGACCGGTACCCATCCCTAAATGTAATTAATCATCTAAATCTTTGTTAACCTCACGGTACTCACCTAAAATAAACGCTGCGAAAAGCCCTCAATTTGAGGTATTTTCATTTAAATTCATCACATTGTTATAAAGATGGCTAGGTAAACAAAACAAAAAAAATAATTAGTTGTTTTTATCAGACTTGAACAGAGACAGTCTGGTCAAAGTGCTGAAGTTAAAACATCAAAAAACAGAAGACTTGTCTGAGTATTGAACGTTAAACTTGTTGCTTTTCCTTTGCTTCAGAGATTATAAAATGAAATAAACCCGACAATAACATTGTCACTGTCACCAATAGTGGTTTTAGAGAAGAGTTTTAATAAACAAATGTCTATATTTATCACAATCAGATGTTTGTAAAAAGGATCGGAGGACATTTTGCCTTTAATTGGTTTTCCATTCTGTCAATGACAGCTGTTTCGTACGCCTACGTCAATGTGCAACTTTGTCTCATGTTTTAAACCAGGGGTAGGGAACCTATGGCTCTAGAGCCAGATGTGGCTCTTTTGATGACTGCATCTGGCTCTCAGATAAATCTTAGCTGACATTGCTTAACACGATAAGTCAGTGTTTTTCAACCTTTTCTGAGCCAAGGCACATTTTTTTCATTGAAACAATTCTGAGGCACACCACCAGCAGAAAACATAAAAAATGAAACTCAGTAGCCGATACTGACAATAAAAAGTCGTTGTTGCAATTGTTGGATATGAATTTAAACCATAACCAAGCATGCATCACTATAGCTCTTGTCTCAATGTAGGTGTACTGTCAATACCTGTCACATCACGCCGTGACTTCTTTTGAGTTTTTTGCTGTTTTCCTGTGTGTCTTGCGCTCCTAATTTGGCGGCTTTTCTTCTTTTGTTGATATTTTCCTGTTCAGTTTCATGTCTTCCCTGAATGCTATTCCCCGCACCTGCTTTGTTTTCACAATCAAGTTTTATTTAAGTTGTGCGGATGCACTCCTTTTTTGTGGGGACATTGTTGATTGTCATGCCATG
>NC_084586.2:6245000-6270000 GCF_033978685.3 Nerophis lumbriciformis | reverse complement strand
CATTTGTTGAAGGTCTGTCTGACAAACCAAAACAAACAAAGCGTGCATTAACAGATCGATAAAAATTAGTAGCGAGTAGCGAGCTGAATGTAGATAAAAGTAGCGGAGTAAAAGTAGCGTTTCTTCTCTATAAATATACTCAAGTAAAAGTAAAAGTATGTTGCATTAAAACTACTCTTAGAAGTACAATTTATCCCAAAAGTTACTCAAGTAGATGTAACGGAGTAAATGTAGCGCGTTACTACCCACCTCTGCATGTAATATATCACTATATTGATGCACGGATGTGTTAAAATGGTATAAAGTCAGCTTAATGTGGGTCAAAAAACACCCCGAAGTGGCCTGAGCAATGTGGAATAGCAACACGGGACACACATCGCTAACAACACGGCATGGTAACAACACGGCTAGCGGTTGGTATAAAAACAATAATACAATGAACCGCATGTACATAAGTATTCACAGTTTTTGCTCAATACTTCTGTTAATTACAGCCTCAAGTCTTTCTGAATACGATGCCACAAACTTGGCACACCTATCTTTGGGCAGTTACCGCCCATCCTCTTTGCAGCACCTCTCAAGCTCCATCAGGTCGGATGGGAAGCGATGGTTTTTCATCCAGGATGTCTCTGTACATTGCTGCATTCACCTTAGTCCAGTCAGGGAGGTGACCAAGAACTCGGCGGTCAACAAAGTATTGAGCAACGGCTGTGAATACTTATGTACATGTGATTTTTTTTTAATTTTAAGAAATTTTGCAAAAAAACAAAACAAAAAAAAAAACCTTTTTACATTGCCATTACGGGGTAGAGATGTCCAATAATGCCTTTTTTTTACCGATATCTGATATTCCGATATTGTCCAACTCTTAATTACAGATTCTGATATCAACCGATACCGATATACAGGTAAAAGCCAGTAAATTAGAATATTTTGAAAAACTTGATTTATTTCAGTACTTGCATTCAAAAGGTGTAACTTGTACATTATATTTATTCATTGCACACAGACTGATGCATTCAAATGTTTATTTCATTTAATTTTGATGATTTGAAGTGGCAACAAATGAAAATCCAAAATTCCGTGTGTCACAAAATTAGAATATTACTTAAGGCTAATACAAAAAAGGGATTTTTAGAAATGTTGGCCAACTGAAAAGTATGAAAATGAAAAATATGAGCATGTACAATAATACTCAATACTTGGTTGGAGCTCCTTTTGCCTCAATTACTGCGTTAATGCGGTGTGGCATGGAGTCGATGAGTTTCTGGCACTGCTCAGGTGTTATGAGAGCCCAGGTTGCTCTGATAGTGGCCTTCAACTCTTCTGCATTTTTGGGTCTGGCATTCTGCATCTTCCTTTTCACAATACCCCACAGATTTTCTATGGGGCTAAGGTCAGGGGAGTTGGCGGGCTAATTTAGAACAGAAATACCATGGTCCGTAAACCAGGCACGGGTAGATTTTGCGCTGTGTGCAGGCGCCAAGTCCTGTTGGAACTTGAAATCTCCATCTCCATAGAGCAGGTCAGCAGCAGGAAGCATGAAGTGCTCTAAAACTTGCTGGTAGACGGCTGCGTTGACCCTGGATCTCAGGAAACAGAGTGGACCGACACCAGCAGATGACATGGCACCCCAAACCATCACCCAACCATGCAAATTTTGCATTTCCTTTGGAAATCGAGGTCCCAGAGTCTGGAGGAAGACAGGAGAGGCACAGGATCCACGTTGCCTGAAGTCTAGTGTAAAGTTTCCACCATCAGTGATGGTTTGGGGTGCCATGTCATCTGCTGGTGTCTGTCCACTCTGTTTCCTGAGATCCAGGGTCAACGCAGCCGTCTACCAGCAAGTTTTAGAGCACTTCATGCTTCCTGCTGCTGACCTGCTCTATGGAGATGGAGATTTCAAGTTCCAACAGGACTTGGCGCCTGCACACAGCGCAAAATCTACCCGTGCCTGGTTTACGAACCATGGTATTTCTGTTCTAAATTGGCCCGCCAACTCCCCTGACCTTAGCCCCATAGAAAATCTGTGGGGTATTGTGAAAAGGAAGATGCAGAATGCCAGACCCAAAAACGCAGAAGAGTTGAAGGCCACTATCAGAGCAATCTGGGCTCTCATAACACCTGAGCAGTGCCAGAAACTCATCGACTCCATGCCACGCCGCATTAACGCAGTAATTGAGGCAAAAGGAGCTCCAACCAAGTATTGAGTATTGTACATGCTCATATTTTTCATTTTCATACTTTTCAGTTGGCCAACATTTCTAAAAATCCTTTTTTTGTATTAGCCTTAAGTAATATTCTAATTTTGTGACACACAGAATTTTGGATTTTCATTTGTTGCCACTTCAAATCATCAAAATTAAATGAAATAAACATTTGAATGCATCAGTCTGTGTGCAATGAATAAATATAATGTACAAGTTACACCTTTTGAATGCAATTACTGAAATAAATCAAGTTTTTCAAAATATTCTAATTTACTGGCTTTTACCTGTATACAGTCGTGGAATTAACACATTATTATGCCTAATTTTGTTGTGATGCCCCGCTGGATGCATTAAACAATGTAACAAGGTTTTCAAAATAAATCAACTCAAGTAATGGAAAAAAAATGCCAACATGGCACTGCCATATTTATTATTGAAGTCACAAAGTGCATTATGGTTTTTAACATGCCTCAAAACAGAAGATTGGAATTTGGGACATGCTCTCCCTGAGAGAGCATGAGGAGGTTGAGGTGGGCGGGGTTGAGGGGGGTAGGTAGCGGGGAGTGTATATTGTAGCGTCCCGAAAGAGTTAGTGCTGCAAGGGCTTCTGGGTATTTGTTCTGTTGTGTTTATGTTGTGTTACGGTGCGGATGTTCTCCCGAAATGTGTTTTTCATTGTTGTTTGGTGTGGGTTCACAGTGTGGCGCATATTTGTAACAGTGTTAAAGTTGTTTATACGGCCACCCTCAGTGTGACCTGTATGGCTGTTGACTAAGTATGAATTGCATTCACTTGTGTGTGTGAAAAGCCGTAGATATTATGTGATTGGGCCGGCACGCAAAGGCAGTGCCTTTAAGGTTTATTGGCGCTCTGTACTTCTCCCTACGTCCGTGTACACAGCGGCGTTTTAAAAAGTCATACATTTTACTTTTTGAAACCGATACCGATAATTTCCGATATTACATTTCAAAGCATTTGTCAGCCGATAATATCGGCAGTCCAGTTTTATCGGACATCTCTAATTTTTTTTAATTTTAAGAAATTTGCACAAAAAAAAAAAAACCCAAAAGAAGACCTTTTTTACATTGTCATTATGGGGTATTTTTTGCGGAATTTTGAGGACAAAAATTAATTAGTTCCGTTTCGCAACATAACAAAATGTGGTAAAAGTGAAGCGCTGTGAATACTTTCTGGATACACTGTATGTGAAGGAATTATTACTACAGGCTACCTGAACTGGTCGCTTTGGGGGAATTTCAGGCCATTTTAAAGGATATTTTGGGCACTGTACTTGTTTTTAACTAGTTTTTATTGAAACATTTATTTTTGTACCTATTGTGTGTTTTTGTGTTCAAGTAGTTTGTACTTTTAACTATAGTGTGTGACTCTTCCTGTTTTTTATTGTTCTATTTATTTTTGAAAGCTGTTTCTGCTGCCCTCTTGACCAGGTCACTCTTGGGAAAGAGATTTAAATCTCAATGAGGTTAAATAAAGGAAAATGAGACAAAATGAAAGGTAAAAAACTAGAGATGTCCAATAATGGCTTGTTTGCCGATATTCCGATATTGTCCAACTCTTAATTAACGATTCCGATATCAACCGATACCGATATATACAGTCGTGGAATTAACTTATTATTATGCCTAATTTTGTTGTGATGCCCCGCTGGATGCATTAAACAATGTAACTTTACCATGAATTGATTAACGTGGACCCCGACTTAAGCAAGTTGAAAAACTTATTCGGGTGTTACCATTTAGTGGTCAATTGTACAGAATATGTACTGTACTGTGCAATCTACTAATACAAGTTTCAATCAATCAATCAAAAACAAGGTTTTCCAAAATAAAGAGAACAACTTCAACTCCAGTTATGGAAAAAAGTGCCAACATGGCACTGCCATATTTATTATTGAAGTCACAAAGTGCATTTTTTTAACATGCCTCAAAACAGCAGCCTGGAATTTGGGACATGCTCTCCCTGAGATAATCCTAATACCCACTACAACAGTGTTTTTCAACTTTTTTTTGAGCCAAGGCACATTTTCTGCGTTGAAAAAATCCGGAGGCACACCACTAAAATCACTAAAAAACGAAACTCGGTTGACAGTAAAAAGTCGTTGTCACAATTGTTGGATATGACTTTAAAGCATAACCAAGCATGCATCACTATAGCTCTTGTCTCAAAGTAGGTGTACTGTCACCACCTGTCACATCACGCCCTGACTTATTTGGAGTTTTTTGCTGTTTTCCTGTGTGTAGTGTTTTAGTTCTTGTCTTGCGCTCCTATTTTGGTGGCTTTTTTGGTATTTTCCTGTAGCAGTTTCATGTCTTCCTTTGAGAGATATTTCCCGCATCTACTTTGTTTTAGCAATCAAGAACAGTTGTTTTTATCCTTCTTTGTGGGGACATTGTTGATTGTCATGTCATGTTCGGATGTACATTGTGGACGCCGTCTTTGCTCCGCAGTAAGTCTTTGCTGTCGTCCAGCATTCTGTTTTTGTTTAGTTTGTAGCCAGTTCAGTTTTAGTTTCGTTCTGCATAGCCTTCCCTAAGCTTCAATGCCTTTTCTTAGGGGCACTCACCTTTTGTTTATTTTTGGTTTAAGCATTAGACACCTTTTTACCTGCGCACTGCCTCTCGCTGTTTCCGACATCTACAAAGCGATTAGCAACCGGCTGCCACCTACTAATATGTAGGAGTATTACACGGTTACTCTGCTAAACTCTAGACAGCACCGACACTCAACAACAACACATCATTTGCAGACTATAATTACTGGTTTGCAAAAAATACTTTGAACCCAAATAGGTGAATTTAGATCATCTCCCACGGCACACCAGACTGGTTGAAAAACACTGCACTACAACTATGGGAAATACTATACTTTGACTTTCACAAAGTGCATCATTTTTTATTTTTTTTAAACATGCCTCAAAACAACAGCTACAAAAACAATGAAGGCACACAGTTTCAATCCAGAGTATACTAGACGTCCGTGTTTTACCGGATATGTACCGCTCCGTATAGCGGCGTTTTAAAAAGTCATTAATTTTACTTTTTGAAACACATACCGATAATTTCCGATATTACATTTTAAAGCATTTGTCAGCCGATAATATCGGCAGTTTAGTTTTATCGGACATCTCTAATTTTTTTTAATTTTAAGAAATTTGCAACAAAAAAAACCCCAAAAGAAGACCTTTTTTACATTGTCATTATGGGGTATTTTTTGCGGAATTTTGAGGACAAAAATTAATTAGTTCCATTTCGCAACATAACAAAATGTGGTAAAAGTGAAGCGCTGTGAATACTTTCTGGATACACTGTATGTGAAGGAATTATTACTACAGGCTACCTGAACTGGTCGCTTTGGGGGAATTTCAGGCCATTTTAAAGGATATTTTGGGCACTGTACTTGTTTTTAACTAGTTTTTATTGAAACATTTATTTTTGTACCTATTGTGTGTTTTTGTGTTCAAGTAGTTTGTACTTTTAACTATAGTGTGTGACTCTTCCTGTTTTTTATTGTTCTATTTATTTTTGAAAGCTGTTTCTGCTGCCCTCTTGACCAGGTCACTCTTGGGAAAGAGATTTAAATCTCAATGAGGTTAAATAAAGGAAAATGAGACAAAATGAAAGGTAAAAAACTAGAGATGTCCAATAATGGCTTGTTTGCCGATATTCCGATATTGTCCAACTCTTAATTAACGATTCCGATATCAACCGATACCGATATATACAGTCGTGGAATTAACACATTATTATGCCTAATTTTGTTGTGATGCCCCGCTGGATGCATTAAACAATGTAACTTTACCATGAATTGATTAACGTGGACCCCGACTTAAGCAAGTTGAAAAACTTATTCGGGTGGTCAATTGTACAGAATATGTACTGTACTGTGCAATCTACTAATACAAGTTTCAATCAATCAATCAAAAACAAGGTTTTCCAAAATAAAGAGAACAACTTCAACTCCAGTTATGGAAAAAAGTGCCAACATGGCACTGCCATATTTATTATTAAAGTCACAAAGTGCATTTTTTTAACATGCCTCAAAACAGCAGCCTGGAATTTGGGACATGCTCTCCCTGAGATAATCCTAATACCCACTACAACAGTGTTTTTCAACTTTTTTTGAGCTAAGGCACATTTTCTGCGTTGAAAAAATCCGGAGGCACACCACTAAAATCACTAAAAAACGAAACTCGGTTGACAGTAAAAAGTCGTTGTCACAATTGTTGGATATGACTTTAAAGCATAACCAAGCATGCATCACTATAGCTCTTGTCTCAAAGTAGGTGTACTGTCACCACCTGTCACATCACGCCCTGACTTATTTGGAGTTTTTTGCTGTTTTCCTGTGTGTAGTGTTTTAGTTCTTGCCTTGCGCTCCTATTTTGGTGGCTTTTTTGGTATTTTCCTGGAGCAGTTTCATGTCTTCCTTTGAGAGATATTTCCCGCATCTACTTTGTTTTAGCAATCAAGAACAGTTGTTTTTATCCTTCTTTGTGGGGACATTGTTGATTGTCATGTCATGTTCGGATGTGCATTGTGGACGCCGTCTTTGCTCCGCAGTAAGTCTTTGCTGTCGTCCAGCATTCTGTTTTTGTTTAGTTTGTAGCCAGTTCAGTTTTAGTTTCGTTCTGCATAGCCTTCCCTAAGCTTCAATGCCTTTTCTTAGGGGCACTCACCTTTTGTTTATTTTTGGTTTAAAGCATTAGACACCTTTTTACCTGCGCACTGCCTCTCGCTGTTTCCGACATCTACAAAGCGATTAGCAACCGGCTGCCACCTACTAATATGTAGGAGTATTACACGGTTACTCTGCTAAACTCTAGACAGCACCGACACTCAACAACAACACATCATTTGCAGACTATAATTACTGGTTTGCAAAAAATACTTTGAACCCAAATAGGTGAATTTAGATAATCTCCCACAGCACACCAGACTGGTTGAAAAACACTGCACTACAACTATGGGAAATACTATACTTTGACTTTCACAAAGTGCATCATTTTTTATTTTTTTTAAACATGCCTCAAAACAACAGCTACAAAAACAATGAAGGCACACAGTTTCAATCCAGAGTATACTAGACGTCCGTGTTTTACCGGATATGTACCGCTCCGTATAGCGGCGTTTTAAAAAGTCATTAATTTTACTTTTTGAAACACATACCGATAATTTCCGATATTACATTTTAAAGCATTTATCGGCCGATAATATCGTCAGGCCGATATTATCGGACATTTCTATGAAAAACTCATTTAGAAGGTCGTAAACATTTTTTTTAACTCTCTAACAATGAACATATTTGATGTATTATTAAAAACAAATGAGGGACGGCCATGTGAGTAATGTAGGCCTGTATTAGGAATAGACAGCCATGGACTCCACCTTCATTGACAATGTTAAAGTAACAATTAGGGATGTCCGATAATGGCTTTTTGCCGATATTCCGATATTGTCCAACTCTTTAATTACCGATACCGATATCAACCGATACCGATATCAACCGATATATACAGTCGTAGAATTAACACATTATTATGCCTAATTTGGACAACCAGGTATGGTGAAGATAAGGTACTTTAAAAAAATATATATATATATATAATAAGATAAATAAATTAAAAACCCATCCATCCATCCATCTTCTTCCGCTTATCCGAGGTCGGGTCGCGGGGGCAGCAGCCTAAGCAGGGAAGCCCAGACTTCCCTCTCCCCAGCCACTTCGTCCAGCTCCTCCCGGGGGATCCCGAGGCGTTCCCAGGCCAGCCGGGAGACATAGTCTTCCCAACGTGTCCTGGGTCTTCCTCGTGGCCTCCTACCGGTCGGACATGCCCTAAACACCTCCTTAGGGAGGCGCTCGGGTGGCATCCTGACCAGATGCCCGAACCACCTCATCTGGCTCCTCTCGATGCGGAGGAGCAGCGGCTTTACTTTGAGCTCCCCCCGGATGACAGAGCTTCTCACCCTATCTCTAAGGGAGAGCCCCGCCACCCGGCGGAGGAAACTCATTTCGGCCGCTTGTACCCGTGATCTTGTCCTTTCGGTCATAACCCAAAGCTCATGACCATAGGTGAGGATGGGAACGTAGATCGACCGGTAAATTGAGAGCTTTGCCTTCCGGCTCAGCTCCTTCTTCACCACAACGGATCGATACAGCGTCCGCATTACTGAAGACGCCGCACCGATCCGCCTGTCGATCTCACGATCCACTCTTCCCTCACTCGTGAACAAGACTCCGAGGTACTTGAACTCCTCCACTTGGGGCAAGATCTCCTCCCCAACCCGGAGATGGCACTCCACCCTTTTCCGGGCGAGAACCATGGACTCGGACTTGGAGGTGCTGATTCTCATCCCAGTCGCTTCACACTCAGCTGCGAACCGATCCAGTGAGAGCTGAAGATCCTGGCCAGATGAAGCCATCAGGACCAAATCATCTGCAAAAAGCAGAGACCTAATCCTGCAGCCACCAAACCGGATCCCCTCAACGCCTTGACTGCGCCTAGAAATTCTGTCCATAAAAGTTATGAACAGAATCGGTGACAAAGGGCAGCCTTGGCGGAGTCCAACCCTCACCGGAAACGTGTCCGACTTACTGCCGGCAATGCGAACCAAGCTCTGACACTGATCATACAGGGAGCGGACCGCCACAATCAGACAGTCCGAAACCCCATACTCTCTGAGCACTCCCCACAGGACTTCCCGAGGGACACGGTCGAATGCCTTCTCCCAGTCCACAAAGCACATGTAGACTGGTTGGGCAAACTCCCATGCACCCTCAAGGACCCTGCCGAGAGTATAGAGCTGGTCCACAGTTCCACGACCAGGACGAAAACCACACTGTTCCTCCTGAATCCGAGGTTCGACTATCCGGCGTAGCCTCCTCTCCAGTACACCTGAATAGACCTTACCGGGAAGGCTGAGGAGTGTGATCCCACGATAGTTAGAACACACCCTCCGGTTCCCCTTTTTAAAGAGAGGAACCACCACCCCGGTCTGCCAATCCAGAGGTACTGCCCCCGATGTCCACGCGATGCTGCAGAGTCTTGTCAACCAAGACAGCCCTACAGCATCCAGAGCCTTAAGGAACTCCGGGCGGATCTCATCCACCCCCGGGGCCTTGCCACCGAGGAGCTTTTTAACTACCTCAGCAACCTCAGCCCCAGAAATAGGAGAGCCCACCACAGATTCCTCAGGCACTGCTTCCTCATAGGAAGACGTGTTGGTGGGATTGAGGAGGTCTTCGAAGTATTCCCTCCACCGATCCACAACTTCCGCAGTCGAGGTCAGCAGAACACCATCCGCACCATACACGGTGTTGGTAGTGCACTGCTTCCCCTTCCTGAGGCGGTGGATGGTGGTCCAGAATCGCTTCGAAGCCGTCCGGAAGTCGTTTTCCATGGCTTAAATTAAAAACATTTTCTTGAATAAAAAAGAAAGTAAAACAATATAAAAACAGTTACATTGAAACTAGTAATTAATGAAAATTAGTAAAATTAACTGTTAAAGGTTAGTACTATTAGTGGATCAGCAGCACGCACAATCATGTGTGCTTACGGACTGTATCCCTTGCAGACTGTATTGATATATATTGATATATAATGTAGGAACCAGAATATTAATAACAGAAAGAAACAACCCTTTTGTGTGAATGAGTGTGAATGAGTGTAAATGGGGGAGGAAGGTTTTTTGGGTTGGTGCACTAATTGTAAGTGTACTTTGTGTTTTTTATGTTGATTTAATAAAAAAAACAAAAAAAAACAACAACAAACAACCGATACCGATAAAAAAAAAAAACGATACCGATAATTTCCGATATTATATTTTAACGCATTTATCGAACATCTCTAGTGACAATGACATTTTATCAGGGGGTCACCTAAGACCCTCTGGGTTGTTGTTTAAGTGTAAAAAGAAGTTTGTCACCAAAGTCATAGTTGCATGACGTTAGTTCCAAAATCAGAATATTTTCAAACTTGGGTGGAATTCCCATCCATCCATCCATCCATTTTCTACCGCTTATCCCTTTCGGGGTTGGCGGGGGGTGCTGAAGCCAAATTGTACAATCCATTCTCCCTCCAGACCTGCTTGACTGCATCACGAGCTAATTGCTTTAGCTCTTGGAATAGATTAGGAGGATGTTGTCATGTTTATTTCTAAATAAAATCAATGGATTAAAAGGAAACTGCTGACTTTCAGACTTGATCCACAATCTGGTAGGGAAAACAAGCGCTTGGCTTATAAGGAAGTATATTTAAGAGGAAGAAAAACTGAAGTTTCCATGCAATACATTCATGCATAATTCAGAAGCATTCAAATTGGCTTGCAGGATTGGTGTTGTTCTAGCTTGGCAGTCGTTTATTGTACTCACAGTGGTACCTCTATTTAAGAGTGCTCCAACCTAAGAGTGTTTTGAGATCAGCGCCGTCTCTCGGCTAATGGCTATGTTTTGTTGAGTTACAAGCAACGTTCCCTCTAATTCATCATGTGTGTGAGCAAACACAATACCTCCTTGAGCATTCAGTGGAGCAAATGTGAGCCACACCAGCAGCACACCTGTCCCAAACATGACTAAATAGCAAGTTACATTTCTTATTGTTATAATAAATGACAGCAGTCATTTCCATGTGATTATTTTCTAATATTGTTTTTCATGCACTGTGTACAAGTATTGTATGTCTGGGCGGGGGTCCTGCTTTTGGAAAGAACTTGTACCCCTTTCAAGTATCGCATTTATTTTCCATTAAAACATTCATATGTTGCACAATGAGATGTAAGCATGGGATCATAAATCATGTAAAATATATATTTTTATTAGTACCTTATTTCGCTGACTATAAGGCACACCTAAAATCCTTTTTTTCTTCTCCAAACTTGACAGTGCGCCTTATAACCCGGTGCGCCTTACGTAAGGAATCATTTTGGTCGAGCATACCCACCTCGAAGCTTTTTTATTTGGTACTTGGTGTAATGATAAGTGTGACCAGTAGATGGCAGTCAAACATAAGAGATACGTGTAGACTGCACTATGATGGGTCTCAAGTAAACAACGCCGACATTTTAAATGTTCCATTGAAATTATAGTACATTACAGACGGCGCTCAAAAATCTACCAAAATGTTTTAGTACGACTTTGGTAAGCTATGAAGCCGCACCGCTTGATGGATTGTCGGCGCATTAAACATACGAGTATTATTATGGTGTGTGTATAAGCTAAAACATGTTATCTGCCGTTTTGTTTCACAATATTATGCAAAAGCAACTTTTTTTACCTTCTGGTACTTGCTGATCTGTATTTGGGATCTGCATAAATCCTGAAAAATTGCGCGCGTCCGCGTCGACACCATAGTCGATAAGCTTCTTATTTTTCTCTATCTTCTTGTTATGGGACATTCATCCTCCGCTATTGCCATTCCTAATATAAAGTAGTGTAACGTTCTTATTTATATCTGTCAGCAAACTCGCCATGAAAGCGCTAAAACATACCGGTGCAGTGAGTTTACATTATTCACCCAAGAAACTTTAGTTAATAGAAAGCTGCGGTCGGACGGGATGCTGCTCCGTTATTGATTTAAGTAAAGTCTGAATGTCATTAAAACAGTTAGTTCCATCTTTTGACACTTCTTCCACTCCCGTCCTTTCACACTACACCACCACAACAAAGATGACGGGGAGAAGACGCTGCCGAAGGTGAGCCACGTAAATAAGACCGCCCGCATCCGGAAGGTCAGAAAGCGGCTTGAAGGTGATCTGTAAAACATAATCTATGCAACATTTTGACCAAAGAACCACCATTACATGTTATGTAGACCATAAGGAAGTGTTTTACATTTAGAACAAAAATAATAATAATATGACTCCTTTATTGCGCCTAATATATGAAAAAAGATCAAAAATAGACCGTTTGTCAGGTTTCAATCAATCAATCAATCAATCTTTATTTATATAGCCCTAAATCACAAGTGTCTCAAAGGGCTGCACAAGCCACAACGACATCCTCGGTACAAAGCCCACATACGGGCAAGGAAAAACTCACCCCAGTGGGACGTCGATGTGAATGACTATGAGAAACCTTGGAGAGGACCGCATATGTGGGTAACCCCCCCCCTCTAGGGGAGACCGAAAGCAATGGATGTCGAGTGGGTCTGACATAATATTGTGAGAGTCCAGTCCATAGTGGATCCAACATAATAGTAAGAGTCCAGTCCATAGTGGGGCCAGCAGGACACCATCCCGAGCGGAGACGGGTCAGCCGAGATGTTCCCAGCCGATGCACAGGCGAGCGGTCCACCCCGGGTCCCGACTCTGGACAGCCAGCACTTCATCCATGGCCACCGGACCTGTGCCCCCCCCCCCCCCCCCCCCCCCCTCAAGGAAAAGGGGAGCAGAGGAGAAAAGAAAAGAAACGGCAGATCAACTGGTCTATCAGGGGGGCTATTTAAAGGCTAGAGTATACAAATGAGTTTTAAGATGGGACTTAAATGCTTCTACTGAGGTAGCATCTCTATTTGTTACCGGGAGGGCATTCCATAGTACTGGAGCCCGAATAGAAAACGCTCTATAGCCCGCAGACTTTTTTTGGGCTCTGGGAATCACTAATAAGCCGGAGTTCTTTGAACGCAGATTTCTTTGAACGCAGATTTCTTGCCGGGACATATGGTACAATGCAATCGACAAGATAGGACGGAGCTAGACCGTGTAGTATTTTATACGTAAGTAGTAAAACCTTAAAGTCGCATCTTAAGTGCACAGGAAGCCAGTGCAGGTGAGCCAGTATAGGCGTAATATGATCAAACTTTCTTGTTCTTGTCAAAAGTCTAGCAGCCGCATTTTGTACCAACTGTAATTTTTTAATGCTAGACATAGGGAGACCCGAAAATAATACGTTACAGTAGTCGAGACGAGACGTAACGAACGCATGAATAATGATCTCAGCGTCGCTAGTGGATAAAATAGAACGAATTTTAGCGATATTACGGAGATGAAAGAAGGCCGTTTTAGTAACACTCTTAATGTGTGACTCAAAGGAGAGAGTTGGGTCGAAGATAATACCCAGATTCTTTACTGATTCGCCTTGTGTAATTGTTTGGTTGTCAAATGTTAAGGTGGTATTATTAAATAAATGTCGGTGTTTAGCAGGACCGATAATCAGCATTTCCGTTTTCTTGGCGTTGAGTTGCAAGAAGTTAGCGGACATCCATTGTTTAATTTCATTAAGACACGCCTCCAGCTGACTACAATCCGGCGTGTTGGTCAGCTTTAGGGGCATGTAGAGTTGGGTGTCATCAGCATAACAATGAAAGCTAACACCGTATTTGCGTATGATGTCGCCTAGCGGCAGCATGTAAATACTAAAGAGTGCAGGGCCAAGAACCGAACCCTGAGGAACTCCGCACGTTACCTTAACATAGTCCGAGGTCACATTATTATGGGAGACGCATTGCATCCTGTCAGTAAGATAAGAGTTAAACCACGACAAAGCTAAGTCTGACATACCAATACGTGTTTTGATACGCTCTAATAAAATATTATGATCGACGGTATCGAAAGCAGCGCTAAGATCAAGAAGCAGCAACATAGATGACGCATCAGAATCCATCGTTAGCAGTAGATCATTAGTCATTTTTGCGAGGGCTGTCTCCGTAGAGTGATTTGCCCTGAAACCGGATTGAAAAGGTTCACAGAGATTGTTAGACACTAAGTGTTCATTTAGCTGCTGTGCGACAATTTTTTCGAGGATTTTCGAAATAAAGGGAAGGTGGGACACCGGTCGGTAGTTTACCATGAGGTCAGGATCAAGGATAGGTCTTTTGAGCAGAGGATGAATAACCGCTTTCTTGAATGCTAGGGGAACAGTGCCAGGTTTGTCACTGACAGTTTAGCTGTTCCCCTCAGCTGCGGCTGATTGGCACCTGGCCACACCTGGTGTCAATCAGCCAGCTGCTATTTAGACCTGCTTTGACCTCCAGTCAGTGCTGGACTATGGTTGCTGATACTTGTGATCGTCAATATCGTTGTCATAACTACCTGTCCTTGTCGCTGTCGTCATAGCGGTAAGCTGTTCCTTATAGCTATTAGTGATGGGATGATGAGGCGTCATGAAGCGTTTCGACACATTGCAAAACTGTATTGATACTGTGTCGATACTGTGTCACTAAATACTGACATCTGCTGGACATTAAAAATCCCTACAGGCAATTTATGGACCGACTCAACTGACACTGATTTTATGACCTAGTATATACAATAATATAAACCAAGTCATTGTATTTTATTTAGGATTATTTCATGTCTTCATTTAAATAAAAATATATTTTTATCTTTTTTAGATACAGTCAATAAATAATGTGAACATGTATCATAACATGGAAATCTAAGAGAACGTGTTGTGAATGAGGATGCTTGTGGACTGGGAATTTTTATTTGTATTTTTTTTTTACACATTTTTATTTAAAAAAAAACAGTTTTTCCAACGTATTAAGTTTTAGACGATTTCTCTTCTTAGTTATTATTTCTCCGGCTGTAGAAAAGACCCAGGGGAGGCGTCAGTGCGACACAGTTCGCGTATCGGTGACCGAACAACTCATGATCGGTCATGTGACTTTCTAAAAGCGGTACGCGCACCGACACAGGGTTTTGCTCTATGAGCTCGACGCATCGGTGTTGCCGGACCCATCACTAATAGCTATTTACAGTTTGCTTTCTCCTAGCTCTTTTGTTTCTTGTTTTCCTGTTAGCTAGATCTTGTTAGCCATTAGCTGTTTCCAGTTTTTCTGTTTGCTGGTTCCTGTTTTCAGTTTGGCTATTCCTAGCTCCTGGTTTGTGTTTTACATTTATTTTGAACATTAAATCATGTTTTTCTCTGCATCCTGGGGTTCGTCACCAACAACACATGACACCATTCATCGGCAGTGCGCCTTATAATCTGGTGCGCCCTATGGTCCGGAAAATACGATTTGTCTTTAATATAATACCAGCATTTCATTATTAATATTTATAAATTAAGATTCTTAATAAATGACAGTAGAATAAGCTCACTTTTGATTGGTAAATCATAGTGTAACGACCTGGAATTACACATTATGTGTGGTGTCGGAGTTGTCCGACTTTTTGTGTGGCTGTAAACGCATCACTGGCTAATTGCCTTAAGTGCATGTGTTGGCGCAAGTGAGAAAGAGCGAGTGGCTGCTGTCGATATGACAGATGACAAAGTTGGTTTTGGTCTGGTTTGTACGGCAGAAAATGACCAGTTTTGCTGGATAGAAACTTTTTTACCAATGTTTTGGTCATGTGAGCGACGTCAGACGTGGCCACACCAGCAACACACCCATACTTGCCAACCTTGAGACCTCCAATTTCGGGAGGTGAGGGGAGGGGGTGGGGTGGGCGTGGTCGGGGTGGGACGGTGGCGTGGCTAAAAGGGGAGGAGTATATTTACAGCTAGAATTCACCAAGTCAAGTATTTCATATATATATATATATATATATATATATATATATATATATATATATATATATATATATATAAGAAATACTTGACGTTCAGTGAATTCAAGCTATATATATATATATATATATATATATATATAATATATATATATAAAGAAATACTTGATGTTCAGTGATTCTAGTTATATATATATATATATATATATATATATATATATATATATATATATATATATATATATATATATATATATGTATATATATATATAAAATAAATACTTGAATTTCAGTGTTCATTTATTTACACATATACACACACATAACACTCATCTACTCATTGTTGAGTTAAGGGTTGAATTGTCCATCCTTGTTCTATTCTCTGTCACTATTTTTCGAACCATGCTGAACACCCTCTCTGATGATGCATTGCTGTGTGCACGCACAAAAGTGCTTTCATCAAATGCACTAGATGGCAGTATTGTCCTGTTTAAGAGTGTCACAACATTGCTGTTTACGGCAGACGAACTGCTTTACGGTATACAAAAAAAAGTGACTGCTGTTGTTGTGTGTTGTTACCACGCTGGGAGGACGTTAATGAAACTGCTTAACAATAAACCCTCATAAGAAACCAAGAACTCGCCCTTCATCATTCTATAGTTATAACGTGATTGGGCAGGTACGCTTTTTTATATTGTGGGGACCTGAGTCCGCCTGAATTTCGGGAGATTTTCGGGAGAAAATTTGTCCTGGGAGGTTTTCGGGAGAGGCGCTGAATTTCGGGAGTCTCCTGGAAAATCCGGGAGGGTTGGCAAGTATGAACACACCTGTCCCAAACCCGACTGTGGAAGTCGCTTCCTTGCAGTCCCACTGTCAGACACGGCACAGGAGTCCAGCGTGCAGGGTTAACAAGATTTTTAATGATCGTATGTTTTTTTATGCAAAGTTTTCTCCAGACTTTTCAGTCTCACCAATCCTCCTCCTCCTGCTGTTCCCGACCGCTGCTGTTAAAGACAACAGGTGATTAGACAACTCGTACCACCTGGGAAATCTAATCACCTGCCAGCTGTGTCTCGCCGTCAGCACTGACAACCCCCCGTCTGATGGCGCTCTGTCTTCAGCACCATGGACAGAGGCGGTGACCTTTGCTCCTGCAGGCGCGCTGATCACATTCTCCCCCCACACCGACTAAATAACAAGTTAAATTTCTTATCATTATAATCAAATGACAGCAGTCATTTCCATGTGATTATTTTCTAATATAAGTGTTTTGGCCCACTTATAATGACAATAACAAAAAATATTGTTTTTCATGAACTGTGTGCAAGTATTGTATGTCTGGGTGGAGGTTCTGCTTTGGAAATAATGTGTACCCCTTCCAGATATTGCATTTAGTTCCCATTAAAACATTCACATGTTGCACAATGAGATGTAAGCATGGGATCATGTGTACGTTCCTGTACCTTTTTCTACCGGCTGCTGTCGATATGACAGATGACAGATTGGTTTTGGTCTGGTTTGTACAGCAGAAAATGACCAGGTTTGCTAAATAGACATTTTTTTACCAATGTTTTAGGTCATGTGTTTATGGCCAAAAATAGAGTTTTGCTCAAAAAAGTGATCAATGGAATTCATGTCCTCCTTAAAGCGTCTCGACAGACGTTGCAATAATTTAACAGTGATGACGAAAAATGTTTCCTCTGTTGTGGCCGCTTGTCGTCAGTTACATTGAAAATTGTTATGCGCTTATTTTTTTTCTTTGATTTTGTGCGTGGTAGGGATGATGTTTGATAAGAAATTATCGAGTTCGAGCCTATTATCGAATCCTCTTATCGAACCGATTCCTTATCAATTCTCTTATCGAGTTCAGACAGGTTGTTGCATATGGAAAAAAACACACAATATTTGGTTTAACAAAAGCTCACTTTTATTATATAAGAAAAAAATAAAATCTAATAAATAAATAAATATTGATTGTTACCCCCCTAAAAAAATAAAATAAAATAAATAAATATTGACTGTTGTTACCCAAAGTATATTAAGTGGGATTTTTAAGAAAAACAAATGTATACAGTAACACAAAAACAATCTGTCTCTGTGATCACTATAGGTGTATAAATAATACTATAGTGTTAAATAAAATCAGTCCCTTGGGCATAAAACTGAAAATAATACAGCTCTCCAAAAAGTGCACTTCTGCTGCTATTGGAACATAACTGTTTGTTATGATGCTTTGACATTTTTGCACTTTATTTCTTTATTGAAAGAAAATTCTATGAAGAGAAAAGTTGTTTGCAAATGTGGTTACAATGTTAAAAAATGAAAAGTTAAAGCTAAAAAAACAAATACACTTTATTGAGTTGACATTATTTCTTTATAGGGGGAAAGATGTCATGTTGATGAGCTGGGAATATAACAACTACACTACCCAGCATGCAATGAGAGTGACGAGCATGCGCGGTAGCCCCGAAAAGTGTTGTTGCATGTCACCACCCGGCAGCTAAGAATGAGGTTATGAGCACGCTGTGAAAGTAAACGTCAAGAACTCAGCCAACACACCTCGTCTGCATTATTTATAATTAGACAGACAACACATATACAGTGTGATTTTGTTTTGTTTACAAGGAAAGAAAAACAAAAGTTAAAAAAGGGAGATATATGTTGTATATATATGTTTGTGCTGCGGTTGCTTTAAGAACGTCGCGACAGCTGCCGTAAAGGAGGTGCGTTGCTAGCCTGGTTGCTATGTTTCCGGTTGGTTGTAAAAGTGTTCGTCATGTGTTTGTACCCTGCTCAAATCTCTCAGTAAAGTTATTCATTGGATTATACCTTTTGTTTTGAACTTTATTACACCTTGGAGCACTTTTTCCGGTCCATTTTTTTTCCTGCTTTCCCTATCTGCGCCTAATGACTGAGCTGTGTGACGTCATTTCTTGTGATGTCTCAAAGGGCATTTCTGGTCGGGACGGGATTGGTCCCAGGGATTCGAATAAAGAACCAACTCTTTTTCTTTACTATAGTGGTCTCGATAACGGGTACCGGTTCTCAAAAAGGGATTCGAGTCCAAGGACTCGGTTCTTTTCTTTTCGAACAACCGGTAAAACCGGTTTCGATTATCATCCCGAGTGTGTGGTATAAATGTTCATTGACTAAAAGAAAGAAATCATCAAAAGCATGATCGGATGTGTAGCCAACTTGGCAAAGCAATTTGAGCGTAGCAGCAGGCCCTAACCAATCTGGCGCCCTAGGCAAGATTTTAGGTGGCGCCCCCCCCCCACATCGGCAGTGAAGTGTATATACTCACAAGAAACCGAATAGCTTTGTCTTTGACCTTTTTTTTTTACTTACAACTATACCTAATATATAAAGGGGTGGAAAAGTGACTATTACCTGCAGGGCAAACATTAGCTAACCAGAAGGCAATAACAATGTAAACAAAAAACACCTGCTTAAAAGATCTAATACAAATGTCCCTGAGGAATGTAAGGTGGGAGTAGGGTGACCAGGTGTCCGGATTTAGGCCGGACAGTCCGGATTTTTTATGCCCTTTCCGGCATCAAGCCGGACATGTATTTGTCCTCCTTTTTGAGGCACTAGGCTTGAAGAGCGGAGTTTTTTCATCTTTGCTGGGCTGCAGCGCGATAGCCAATCAAAGACCGTAAAAAATGCCCCCAACTCAGTAACATATCAAATGATTGGCTAAGAGCGGTGTCGGATACAAATCTGCTTATCATTGGTTAAAAAAGTAAACAAGGGTTCATGTGCTGCTGCGGCATGACATTGACAGAAAGTTAGCATCATGCCAAAACGCAAGACCTCGTGTAATTCTGAATGGACAAAAGAGCACGAATTTATAACGAAAAGCAGTCGAGACTCATTCCATGGCTTCTGCACACTTTGTCGATGTGATGTCGACGTAAGTAGTCAGGGGAAAGCTGCAATTGAACGGCATACGGGTACGGATAAACATAAAAGTAATAAACGTGCGGCACCTCTTCAATGAGGACATTTTTTTCGTGAAGTTTCGTCGCCCCTGGATGACTAGATAACCGCTGCGAGCTGTGCAAGGTGTACCATGCTGTAAAGCAGTGGTTCTCAAATGGTACCCTGGGGGTATGTAATGTACCGTATTTTCCGCACTATAAGGCGCACCTAAAAACCAAAATTTTTCTCAAAAGCTGACAGTGCGCCTTATAACCCGGTGCGCTTTATTACGATTCATTTTCATAAAGTTTCGATCTCGCAACTTCGGTAAACAGCCGCCATCTTTTTTCCCGGTAGAACAGGAAGCGCTTCTTCTTCTACGCAAGCAACCGCCAAGGAAAGCACCCGCCCCCATAGAACAGGAAGCGCTTCTTCTTCTACTGTAAGCAACCACCCGCCCCCGGAAGAAGAAGAAAAAACGCGCGGATATCACCGTACGTTTCATTTCCTGTTTACATCTGTAAAGACCACAAAATGGCTCCTACTAAGCGACAAGGATCCGGTTCATAAAAAGACGCAATCTCTCCATCCGCACACGGATTACTACCGTATTTCACAGCAACTGATATTCCTGTGAACCGCACTGTGGAACGGGAGCACGTACGGTGAATATTCGCACCACAGGGAATGAGAAGTCATCCTTCACTGTGGTTCTAGCTTGCCATGCTAACTTCCACCCATGGTGATATTCAAAAGGAAGACCTTGCCAAAAGAGACCTTTCCAGCCGGCGTCATCATAAAAGCTAACTCGAAGGGATGGATGGATGAAGAAAAGATGAGCGAGTGGTTAAGGGAAGTTTACGCAAAGAGGCCGGGTGGCTTTTTTCACACAGCTCCGAAGGCGAACACACCTTCACTAAGACGGGCAGACAGCGCCGGACGACATACGCCAACATTTGCCAGTGGATCGTAAATGCCTGGGCAGATATTTCGGTCACAACTGTGGTCCGAGCTTTCCGGAAGGAAGGATTCACAGAACTACTGGACAACAACAGCGACACTGACTCCGATGAATTCGACGAGACGGAACCGGCCATTTTTGGATCCCACGCTTGCGCAACTTTTCAATTCGGACACCGAAGACGAAGAATTCGAAGGATTTACGAATGAAGAATAACTTCAGAAGGTGAGCGCTATGTTTATTTTGTGTGTTGTGACATTAACGTTCGAGCAACATTATGTTGCTATTGCTCTACACCATTTTGAATTTTACTATGTTTGTGATTGCACATTTGCGTACATTTTGGGACAGAGTTGTTAGAACGCTGGTTTTCAATATATTATTAAAGTTTGACTGAACTATCTGACTGTTTTTTTGACATTCCCTTTAGCGCAGCATAGGCGCGGCTTATAATCCGGGGCGGCTTATTGGTGGACAAAGTTATGAAATATGTAATTCATTGAAGGTGCGGCTAATAATCCGGTGCGCCTTATAGTGCGGAAAATACGGTAATGTAAGTTCATAAACTGAACATCAAATCAAGTCGGCTATTCCATTCATTACCATAAAGCCAGAGTTTCTCCCATGCCATGATGGTTTGACCCTCACTAAAATGTATGTCAAAAAGAACTGTGAAAAGAAATGCAACAATCCAATATTCAGTGTTGACAGCTAAATTTTTTGTAGACATGTTCCATAAATATTGATGTTAAAGATTTCTTTTTGTGTGAAGAAATGTTTAGAATTAAGTTCCTAAATCCAGGTGGATCTCTATTACAATCCCCAAAGAGGGCACTTTAAGTTGATGATTACTTCTATGTGTAGAAATCTTTATTTATAATTGAATCACTTGTTTATTTTTTTCCAAATAGTTCAAGAAAGACCACTACAAATGAGCAATATTTTGCACTGTTATACAATTTAATAAATCAGAAACTGATGACATAGTGCTATATTTTACTTCTTTATCTCTTTTTTTCAACCAAAAATGCTTTGCTCTGATTAGAGGGTACTTGAATTAAAAAAATGTTCACAGGGGGTACATCACTGAAAAAAGGTTGAGAACCACTGCTGTAAAGCATCACCAGTCCTACAGAAGTTTAGACTGCGGCATGAAAGTGGACCGGGAGATTTTCAGTGACTATCCCACAGCTAAAGGGATGGCCTGTGGCCGAACAAAAGCCAAGGCATTGTGCGAGAACGTCATCGCTCACTATTCGGTACAGGAACATTCCGACTACATAAAAGAAAACAACCTACCCTTTTCCGTGGCAACCGACGCCTCAAATAAAGGAACAAACAAGTGTTTTCCCATTGTGGTAAGGTATTTTCACTTTGATGAAGGCATCCAACATGTCCTGTTGGATTTTTATAGTGACAGCAACGAAACGTCAGAAGCCATAACAAACCAGCTGCTGGCAAAACTTTAGATGTCTGGCTTAGAGGTGAAAAACATGTCTGCATATGCAGCAGACAATGCCAGTGTCAATTGTGGCAAACATAACAGTGTGTATCAGAAGTTGAAACTGAGCCAAAAAGATGTGCACCCTGCAAACTGTTTGGCCCTTATTCTGCATAACGCAACCAGATATGCAGCAAGCAGCCTTGATGTTGATGTGGAAAAATTTTTGTGGCATTTTTTTTAATTATATATGTTAACTACATTTAAGTCCACACATGTTATGCTTTGTGGTACTCTGCATTTGAAAAGATTAATCTCAGTGGTCACTTTTTGAACACCACAATGTATTGAATAAATACAAATACTGTTAACAAACACTTGACTTTAATATTTTTTCCTATTCAGCCACACAAACATAATCTTTAAACCACTCAAAATTGTACTATAAATAAGAGTATACCAGAGTCCTATGTACACCATAGTAATTTATTGATATGGCGCATAATGTCCTCCTTTTTGGTGTCATGGAAATGGTCACCCTAGGTGGGAGTACTGTAATTACCTAACGTTACATTATTATTTTCCATAACAATTTAGCCCCCTCCACAAAATTAACCCGACGTTAAAACAGAACTAGCTATTTATTGATTAGCAATTGCCGAATCATGTAACATTAGCTTAATGCTAAAAAGCCAGGTTACTATCACATTCTGTAACAGACAAATAATTTCATGTAGGCTAACGTTACCTACCTGCTACCTCTGTCTTTTCTCGTTTCTCCTCCTCTTCTTTTCTCTTTTTTCTTCCCTGGGCACCTGACAGTTTTGGCCGTTTTGACATCTTGTGTTGATTTTTTTGATGTGGCGTGACGTCCAAAGAGAGTCATGATACGGGAAGGGAGGGGCGCACCGTGCGGGGGGGGAGGGGCGTAATGTTGTAACAAATAATATTTCTATTAAATAGGCTTTACTTTGCATTTTAATTAACGTGGGATTATTTTTTTGTATTTAGAAATAATAGTACCAATTTTTTTTTTCTCCAACATTTGTGGCACTGGCGTGGCGCCCCCCGATGGACGGCGCCCTTAGCATTTGCCTATACGGCCTATGCCACGGGCCGGCCCTGCGTAGCAGTGCTCGTCTGCACCATACTGAAGCAAAATGAGTCCATCGGCAGCCAAGAATGTTTAAATAATATCTTAAGGGGGTTATTCACGCATAAAAATATGGAAAAGCTGCTGATGCTGTGTTTGACGAAGAAGGAGATACCGTTGAATTCCACTCTTTTACTTCATAAAACTACTGTAGTTGTCAGTAGTGAATCCTCTTGTATTGTTTTTAGCACAATATTTCTTATCTACTGTCATGTCTGTGTGATCATGTTTTGTTTTAGTAAAGTTCGGTTTAAATTTTGGACTTTTTGTGCACTTTTGTTTTGTTTTGTCACCATAGCAACCATTAGTTTCACCTGTCACGTCACGCACCTGTTCCACGTTTGGACTCATTGTGCACTCTTGTCACCATAGCAACCATTAGTTTTCACCTGTCACGTCACGCACCTGTTTCACGTTTCGAGTCACGCACCTGCTTTCACTAATCATGTCCATAGTATTTAAGTTCATTCATTTTCTGTTGTTCGTTCTGACGACATCACCACATTTATGCTCCTGCACACTCTCCACACCCTGATGATCCTTGCTACTCTTTTTTTTATGCCGGTTCCATGCCAAGTAAGTTTTTGTTTGTTAAGCCACAGTTAGTGTTTTGTTTAATTGTTCATAGTTTCTGCCAATGTGCAAGTTTTGTGTTTAAAGTCTAGTTTTATTCTCCGCCACTGTGCGCGCTTTTTGTTTATTCCTTTTTTGATAGTTTAAAATAAATCATGTACCCACCTTCAAGCCTTGACCAGTCCAGTTCATTTGCACCACGGGAGAACAAACCAAACCATAGTCCAAGTCCTGACAGATGTCGTCAGAACGAACAACAGAAAATGAATGAACTTAAATACTATGGACATGATTAGTGAAAGCAGGTGCGTGACTCGAAACGTGAAACAGGTGCGTGACGTGACAGGTGAAAACTAATGGTTGCTATGGTGACAAGAGTGCACAATGAGTCCAAACGTGGAACAGGTGCGTGACGTGACAGGTGAAACTAATGGTTGCTATGGTGACAAAACAAAACAAAAGTGCACAAAAAGTCCAAAATTTAAACCGAACATTACTAAAACAAAACATGATCACACAGACATGACATCTACAAGTTAGTTGTTACTTTTTAAGAGACATGTGCGAGTCATAAAACTTGGTACTTGACAAATGCTATCTGTTAGCATGCTAGCATCAAAGAAATGGAACCAATCATCCAATGATAACCAAAATTTGCCCTTTGGGAGGGTTGAGTGAGAAGTCCTTGAAGATCCTTTGAAAACAGACTATTAAATTACATTTTATGTTAATTGTCGCTGTTTTTGGGGGCAATCACCAATTAATTAGATTTTAGTTCATTCCAATGGGAGACTTTGATTTGAGATACGAGTGTTTTGAGTTAAGAGCTGCACCACGCAACCATTTGAGCTCGCAAGTTGAGATAGTACTGTATTCTTTTCACACCTGATTTTGTTTCTTCTTCATAATTACCACCAATTTTCATTCTCTCGCTCGCTCAGGTTTTCTCTCCTACTGGCGACTCGCGCTACGAGTCATTAGAAAAGCCTGACCTTCTGGGAAAAGGTTGTGGCTAAGCAGTGATAAAGTAGGCTCGGCCCCGCTCAAGAGAGCCGGGCGGCGGCGCTCTAATAGGAGCAGCTCTCGTCCACAGAGCCGACTAATGGTCCTGAACCTGCATGTGCCATTAGCCGCAGATAGAATAGGGACTGTGTGTGTGTGTGTGCGCGTGTGTGTGTGTGTGTGTGTGTGTGTGTGTGTGTGTGTGTGTGTGTGTGTGTGTGTGTGTGTGGCGGTCTATTGGTTAGATACCGACTGGATGTGAGGACAAAAATG